>NC_045430.1:43660460-44260460 GCF_902635505.1 Sarcophilus harrisii
CATCACTAAGAGAACTTTTTCTTTTATATTTGCTTCTCCAATATTTAGTACAGTGCCTGTCTATAGTTTGTTCTTCCTTTTGGAAGAGGATCATGATATCAGGGAGGTAATGCCGGGAAATGCAGGTGAGTTGGATTTAAGTGAAGAAGGACTGTGCAAGGTACCTGCCTCATTTTCCCCTCCAGAGTTTTCTGGGTCCTGTGGTCAGATATAGATCATTTGCACTGGAGAAGGCCCTGGAAGAAATGGGTGACTTTGGCCTTTTTAAGCTAAAGTTTTCAACATTCAATTTGATTGAGGCTGTACCCATTCAGTGATTAAATGGAGGGAGCAAATAAGAGAAATAATCTTCTCTTTCACCTAGTTCAAAAAAGATCTAGATAAACAAACAAACAAATAAATGAAGTTGGAGGGGAAGACCCTCATGGTTTCTGGCCAAAGCAGAAATGATTGCTATTTATATTCACTCTAAGTAAATCAGAATCCAAACAATGACCAAATGGGGCTTGGCCTAGGACCTATTGGTGGCCAATTAGAATGAGGTTGATTTTGATTTAAAGATTAGTCCTTAAGAAAAAAATCAGCCTTGCATATAATCACAAATGCATTTTCATCTACCTATTAATCTTCTAAGAATCTCAACACAAATTCTTTCTGAGTAGAAATAAAGCAGTGCAAAAGTGAATTGATCAATTAACAATTAAATATTGCTATGTTAAGCACTGGGGATACAAAGATAAAGCAAAAATAGCCCCTGCCCTCAAGGAGCATTACATTCTTAAAAAGAGAGACAATTTATACACAAAGAATTACATATGAGATTGTTGGAGTTCAAGGGAGTTTAAGTTGGAGTTCAACCCCAAAATGTTGGGGTTTCAGACCAATGTTGTGAGGTGTCTCAAAAGAATTTGCAGGTGTGGACCTATCTCCAAGTTAAGGGGAAAAGTTTATTATAATTGTAATGCCATTAAAGTGACCTAATTTCAAAAGAAGTTGAACTATGTCTTAAAGGAAACCAGGGATTTTAGGAGGCCAAGTTTTAAGAGGGAGAATATTTAGGATACCGAAGATAGTTAGGGTGAAGACACTAAGAAAAAGCATCATGGAAGAGAAGCAGCAAGTATACAAATATACAAGTTTCAGATACCTAACAAGACATCTTATTTGAAAGCTGCAACAGGCAGCTAGTGACAAGGGATAGAAAAAAACATCTAAAATAACGTTGAGATTATATGATTAGAATTCAAAGATATTGTCCACTTCTTCCATCAGATTTAATTATAAAAAGGAATACCAGAATTTTTTTCTTAGGTTATGTAATGTTGATATTGAAAAACTAAACACAAAGTCCTGAGCTACTTGTTGGAGTAAAAAAAGAAATACTAAACAAATTGCATTTCTTGCTAAATATAATCATCTAATATTTATGAAGATCCATTTAATGAAGAAATCTGGAGACATATTCTCTAACCACTTATTAAAAGTAGAGCTTTCAGAACATAAAAAATTACATTTGATAGGTCATTCTAAAGAGTTTTTTTTGGTTGTTGTTAATTATTTTTAGGAATTTACACACTTGTCAAAAACTCTCAATAATATTGGTAAAAGGTGGGGCTGGCATTTATTGGAAGTCCCTTCTAACTATTAAACAAGTTTTCAAATAGTTTATGTTCCTAATCCTGCAGTACCTAGGTTTAGATAATCCAGGTGTAATTGTCTTTAATTCTCCTGTTGTGATTGTCAAAACTTTGATATTTACCTAAATTGCAATGGTTGGTCCCTATTACACCAACGTGATCTATTGATGTATTTATGCTGAATCATTCAGCCTACAGATTTGGAATAATTCTTAAACATGTCCAGATTGTAGGAAGCTCCAGCAATATCTTTAATGCTCTGTATTGCAGTTTGGAAGTCCTGAGATCCCAGTAGTGATGGTTCCCCAGAAATTGTTCCTTGTTCTTGAATGTGTTCTTTGTTCACTAGGTAGAGCATTTGACCCATTAACAATTTAATGTAGTGGGTAGTATATTCTTTTGCTCAACTTGAACCTAACAGCTTGAAAAATCTTTCTGACACACAAATTATTTTCAAGTAATCAAGCAGTCAGCAAGTTATTAAATGCTTAATGTATATACTAAGCATTACACTCTATTATATGAATACAAATACAAAAAATCAAAGTCTTTGCCATTAAAGAGCTTATATTCTATTGCGGAAAGGAGTATACACATATAAGTAGACATACAATACATACAAAGTAAAGGCAAGGCAGTTTTGGACTGTACACTAATTGCTGGGTTAACTAACATGAGGTCATCTAGCTCCAAAGCAAGAATATGGGTGATAGGATGTTGTGAGTGAGGAACAGTGAGGTGGTTCCAGAATATGTAAAAGGAAATAATGTGTATTAAGTTGGAAAAGATTTTGTCTACTGTGTAATATATTGCGAAGGTCAAACAGAGTAGTTTGCATTTTAACCCAAAGCAAAAGGTATATATTGAAGTTTATTGATTAGGATAATGATATAGTTATACTTGTGCTTTAGGAATTATTTTGGAAGCTTTGTGAAGGATGACTTAGAGAGGGGAAAGACTTGAGGCAGAGAGACAACTTAGAAAAATATTGTATTTCCATAGTCCACCTGAAAGACCATAAAGCCTTGAAACCATAATGGTTTGAAATATCATGGTAGACCTGTGAATGGTGAGAATCAATCAATCAATTGGCATCTATTCAATCATTCCTGTATGAAAATATTTTGATGTGGGCCTGTCCAACTAAATAGTCACATTAAAGCTCCAGATATTGTTCTATTCTTAATATTATATAATATGATAATATAATGATATTACTAAACTTACAATAATAGACATAAAATATAATAATATGTAATGGAAAAATTTTATATATATATATATATATATATATATGTGTGTGTGTGTGTGTGTGTCTGTGGGTATATATGTAACATATCTAATAACATATCCAGCTCTGCTCCTAGCCAATGTTATACCTTCTAACAAAAGACCCAGTGTCTCTATTGCCTTGGACAAATCACTTAAGCCTCCACAGAGGATAAAATCTGTAAAATCATGGGGTCTGACTGTATCAGAAGTTCTTAACCTGTTTTGTGGTATGAACTCCTTGGGTAATCTATAAAAGTCTATGAACCTCTTTTCTGAATAACACAAATTTCTGACACACAAATTATTTTCTAATTAATGCATAAAATGCATTAATTTTTTAATTAATAATTTTAAATGCATAAAATGAAATAAGATTGCAAGAGAAACAAATTATATTGAAATATATTCATTACATAAATAACATAAAAACAAAAACACAGGCTCCAAGGTACTTCATCTCTACAATTCCTTCCTTCTAGCTTCAAAGTTTACATTCACCTTCTTTTTCCTTAGTGTAACGACCCCCAGATACCTCAGAATCATCCAGAGTCAGGATAAGCAAAAGTACTTAACCTTTATTCTTGGTCTTAGACTCAGGATTGAACAGGATAGAAGCAGAATCTCTGGGACCGCCTTCCCTCTCGTCTACCGCCAAGATTGTGTCCCTGGCTCGTTTTACTCTACCCCCTAGTTCCTCCTACAATCCTCTATTCACCAATCATTGAGCCAGTATGGATAGTAGAAAGAACCATTTTCCAAGCATATGCCCATAGAGTATTGTCCAATCAGTAGTTAGCCTCAAGCACTCAACAGTCCCGACCTCAGTGCATCAGCCCAATAGTTTCAGCCCTCTACACTTAGCTTCATCATTCTATTCTCTTTTGGGGAAAATTATTTCCTTAAGGTCAAGTATCTTGATTTAATCTTTCTTATTTCTCCCTAAAGTAATAATAACAATAATAAAATCAAAAGCAACAATAGCTAATACTTATGTGCCAGATACTAATGATTACTATTTCATTTGTTCCTTATATCATCTCTGGGAGGTAGTTGCTATTATACATTATTATACATATAAGACAACATAGTGAAATAGTGGTTAAATAAATGACTTATCCAAGACCATACAGTTGGTAAGTATCTGAGGCTAGTTTGAATTCAAGTCTTCCTAACTTCTGGTTGTCCATTGCAAAATACTACCAGGTATAATGTTTTGCCCTTGCTTTCATTTCATTTTTGATCTTCATCTATTTATTCAACTCTACTTTTCCCCATTATATTTCAAATCCTCCTTTAATTCACTTTATAGTGGATGGAACATAAGATCTGAGATCAGAGTATCTGTATTCAAAACCCACTCTGTCACTTAACTATCACATTGGCAGTATGACTTTGGGTACCTCCTGGTTCTTTGATATCCCCATCTATAATATGAGAGGTTTGAACTTCCTGACCTTTATGGTTCCTTCAAGCTTCTATAATTTTCAAACCTCTAATTCTTCTATAATTTTCCTCAAAATGGAAAATAGATGAGTACTTCCATTCTTCCCCATTCTAGTTTTTAGATGCAACTCAATCACTTTCAAATATGCACAGAAAGACTGCTTATATTTGGAAAATACAAACTTTTTTTCTTTTTTAAACTTTAATTATTGCTACAGCTTTGATGATCCTTTCAGTGGGCTATTTTATATGTCACCTAATCAGCTAGTTTAAAGTGATTGGTCCTTGAGGCAGCAGACCAGTTTACTTTAATTTTCATCAATATATGAACCTTGATAGTAGAACTTAAAAAAATGAAATCAGGAAGAGTTTCTGAGCCTGGGCAAATATAGACAGAAAAAGAAAATCCATGTTCATTTCCAAAAAAAAAATCCTAAAAGTATTCAGAGGCTAGTTTTCAAGATATCTTAAAAGTGGGAAGATTTTGGAAGAATGACTCACAGGTGACATTTTTGCAAAAATTAAAGACAACCAGGAGTATATCATTAACTACCAGTTCAAGTGCTTATATTTCATTTTTTCAAAATCCCCTCTATCCCAACTTAATTGGTATAGTCACAGAATGTTGTCACACATGATATTTTAATGTATTAGCAATGTGAGGAAAATCTCCCCCATTTTGATTCAGGAAGAGAATAAATTCTGAGGATTTTAAATGGCTAAGCCCCAGAGGAATTTAAGCAATTCTAGAAAGAGGATTAAAAATTTAGCACTTTATGTGACTAATTCACAGTCTAATGTAGGAAATAACAAGCAAACAAATGTGTACAAACTATATGTGGAATAAATAAGAAATAAGTAAAAAAAGGGAAGCATTAGAACTAAAAAAGGTTGGGAAACATAAAGACTTATGCTTGCCTAAGATTTTCAGTAATAATATAGAGGACATAGGCAGAATTCATGCAGAAGAATATCTTATTGATGAAATTATTCTTTAATATCCTCAGTTTGCAGATAAGGAAGCTGAAAACTACACAGGTTAATGGAAATGCACATTACACAAAATGGCAGATGTAAAATGTGGGCTAGTTCCCTGCAGGGCTTCAGGGTCAGTCAGTCAGGATAAATCAAAGTTCTTGGTCTTTAGGGCGAGAAGTGAAGGAGGCAGGGAAGCTGCAATGTGGCTTACCAAAGATATATCCTGAGTTCTGGAGTCTGGAGTCTCCAGCCTCTCTCCTCCTTGTCCTTCCACCAAGTGACTCTAGCTCCCCTCTGCCCTCTGATCCTTGCCTACTATTATCTCAACACCAAACATTCAGCAAGCACCAATGATGAGGAGAGCCATCACATCACCATCTCATCTAAATATATGAATATAGAACCATTATCTCACATCGAATAGGTAATTAGCCTTAGTGTTCAGTTGTCTGATTCAAGCCCTTTTTGGAGTTTCAGCCCTCTACATCTCCCACTTTCTTTTGTTTTAGAACACAGGAGGTCACCCCATCCCTGATTTCTCAAGGAGGTGAGAATCTCAAAAAAGAGGTCGTTACATCACACCCGCCCTGACTTCTCAGGAAAGGGGGTGAAAACACCAAAAAGGAGGTAATCAACCCCCCCCCCCCCACCGACTTCTCAGAAAGGGAGGTGAAAGGACTAAAAAGGAGATGATCATATCCTCCCTGACTTCTCAGGAAAAGAGATGAAAAACACCAAAGGGAAGTGGGGAGTCAAGCCAGATATTGTTAGTGGATTTCTGGGCTGAAGGGTCTTACTAGAAACAGGTATGCACCCATCTCTTCTGGGTACCCATCAGCATAGGAGGTATTACATAAACACATAGCAGTAAAGCACAGGCTAGTAGTGATGATTCTCCCCACAGCCGGTGCAGGCTCAATGTGGTGTAATAAACCTTAACTATACATGCAAGTAGTGATGTAACAAACAATATGAATCAACATGGTATTGTAAAAGATTTCCAAAAGTCTTAGAAGGAGGGTATGCAAATACATTCATATTGTTTGTTATATCACTACTTGAATGTTCAATTAAGGTTTGTTACAGGCACGGTTGGGATTAGAATCCACATGCTCCAATAACAAATTCAGCACATTACTAACAATGTCATATTGTACCAAATGATAATTAACTAATTTTATCTAACATAATCAAGACTCCACAAGAAATTCCCTAATAGTATGAAAGAGATTCACTTAATCATCCACATTGTATCAATAAAGATTTATCTCTCTATCTATCTATCTATTTTTCTATAACATCTATTATGGGTATATCTCCTTGGTTCAGTGTCTATCTATTTATTTCTATTATCTATCTGCTTCTATTATCTATCTGTTTCTGTCATCTATTTATTTGCTTCTATCTACCATCTATCTACTATCTACTATCTATCTATCTATCTATCTATCTATCATCTTTCTATTTATCTTTCTATTATTTTTGGCCTGAACTTGTGATTTCTTCTTTGTAAGGCACTTCCTATAGAAACTCCTTCCATTTTTCCAAGTCAGTATCCTTTCTGCATTTTATTTTCTTAGATAATTGTTTAGGATTTTGAGAGGATTTAAGTTTTTTTTCGTCAAACAGACATTATGTTTCAGACATGATTCTTAGACTCAATTCTTCCTTACTTCAAGGCTAACCCTCTATTCACTTTACCACAATAACTTATAGTCACACATATCTATGTATATGAGTGCATTCATAAACATATATGTGCATATATAATATACAATAGAAGGCAGATGGATAATGACCTGGGATCAATATCAAATATACTCATCAGATCATAAGTCTTGAGCTGAAAGGAATCTCAGGTGCATTGTGTTCAATCTCTCATTTTATTGATAAGAGAATTGGATTCAGTGGCTAAATGACTAGCCTAAGGTGATGTAAGTAATAAGCATAAGAGACAAGATCAAGTAAAAAGTGGCAACACCGATCAAACTGCCAAGAAATTAACTTACAAAGCTAGAAAACTAATAACAAAATTCATCTGGAAGAACAGAAAATCAAGAATTTCAAGGAAATTAGTGAAAAAAAAACAAAAACAAATAAAGGTGGCCTAGCTGTAACTGATCTAAAATTATATTATAAAACAACGGTCATCAAAACCATTTGGTACTTGCTAAGAAATAGAGCAGTGGATTAGTGCAATAGATTAGGTTCACAAGGCAAAATAATCAATGATTATAATAATTTAGTGTTTGATAAACCCAAAGACTCCAGTTTCTGGTATTAAAAACTCACTATTTGACAAAAATTTCTGGGAAAATTGGAAAATAGTATGGCAGAAATTAGGCACTGACCAACACCTAACACTGTATACCAAGATAAGGTCAAAATGGGCTCATAATTTAGACATAAAAGATGATACTATTAACAAATTAAAAGTAGAAGGGATAGTGTACCTCTCAGATCTGTGGAGAAAGAAAGAATTTTGAGGCCAAAGAAGAACTAGATAACATTGTGAAATGCAAAATGGATGATTTTGATTATATTAAAATTTATTTTATACCAACAAAACTAATGCAGCCAAGATTAGAAGGGAAGCAGAAAACTGGGGAAAAAATGTTTTTTTATATACAAGGGTTCTGATAAAGGACTCATTTCTAAATATATAGAAAATTGGCTCAAATTCATAAGAATTTATAATGAAGCCAATTTCCAATTGATAAATGGCCAAAGGATAAGACAATTTTCAGGTGAAGAAATTAAAACCGCATCATATGAAAAATGTTCTAAATCACTATTGATTAGAGAAACAAAAATTAAGACAACTCTGAGGTACTAGCACATATCTCTCACATTGGCTAAGATGACAAGAAAAGATAATGATAAATGTTGGAAGGGATATGGGAAAACTGGGGACACTACTACATTGATAAATGTAGTGGAGTTGTGAACTGATCCAACCATTTGGAGATCAATTTGGAACTATGCCCAAAGGTCTATCAAACTTGATATTTTATCCCAAAGAGATCATTAAAAAGGAAAAAAGACCCACATGTACAAAAATATTTGTAGCAGACCTTTTTGTAGTGGCAAGGAATGGGAAACTGAGTAAATACCTCTTAGTTGGTGAATGATTGACTAAGTTATGGCATATTATTGTTCTATAAGAAATTATCAGCAGGCTGATTTCAAAAAGGCATGAACTAATGCTAAGTGAAATGAATAGAACCATTACATTATGCACAGGATACATTATGCACAGCAACAAGATTTTGTGATGATTAACTCTGATGGACATGGCTCTTTTCAGCAATAAAAGGATTCAAGTCATTTCCAATAAATTTGTGATAGAGAAAGCCATCTACATCCAAAAGGAGGATTATGAACTGAATGTGGATCACAACATAGTATTTTCACCGTTTTTATTATTTTTTGCTTGTTTTTTCCCTCATTTTCCCCTTTTTGATCTTATTTTTCTTGCTCCACATTTATTATGCTGAGTGCAAAATCTTGTGTCCTAAAAGTGAATGCTGAAAGCTATTTTTGCATGTATTTTGAAAGTAAAAAAGCTATTATTTTTTTTTTAGAAGGCTGGGGAGGAAGAATACTTTTAAATTTAAGATTTTCTCCATCATTTTAAGTCTTGATATCAACAAAACAATAAATCACGCTCTAATTTGTAGGGTTGTTGCTAAAAAAAAAAAAAAGTGGCCTGCCAGGGACCTGAATCTCATGAGGTACCATGACCCAAGGTATAGCAGTCCAAGTTCATTGCTTTTTTCCATGTAATGCGAAGAAATGCATTTTTCTTCATCAAATTGTGAGAATTTTATACTCTTTGTACTTATTGTCCATTATTTGTTGTTGCAAAAACTCATCTCACCAGTATTTTCCTGGTGAATTTATATTTGTGAAGCATAGAATTTCATAATTCTTGGAAAATCAAACTGGCAGATCATCCAAAATGAAAAGATATGTAATAGGTATAAATGGGCTTTGGCATCTCACCAATGATGAGTTAGATGTGAGCAATGGTTTAAAATCAATAACATATATATATATATATATATATATATATAATCAGAAAAGGAGATGAATTGGTAAAGTATAAAAGATGAATAACAATAGTTGGACAGTCCAAGGTCTGTAAGTTATTGCTTACATACTGGTCAACTCTGAATTTCATACAGACTTGGGTTCAAAGTAGAAACATTTTTTGGTTCATTATAGAGATCAAATGAAGTAACAAGTAAAGCATTTTGCAAATCAAAACACTTTATAAATATTATCAATGTTGTCATCTTCTTTAGCTTAGTTTTCTGGGATATACTAAAATTGAACCTATAGTAGATATTCAATTTGTTATGAAATTAAGTCATAAGGCAGAAATCATACATTGAAATGAAAAATATGTTATATACATATATATAATACATGCATACATGCAGCTATATCTCTCTATCTAATTATTTGGAACAGAATTGCAAATTAAAGTCACTGAGTCAATAAACATTTGGAAGCTTCGAATATATGATAAGCACTATACTGAGTCCTACATAAAGGCAAAACTGCTCCTATTCCTAAGAAGTTCACAGTCTAAACACATACAAACAAGAATAAATTAGAGATAATCAGCAGAAAAAAAAAAGGCAGTAGCATTAAGGAGGATTGGGGAAAGGCTTCCTGTAGGAGGTGAGATTTTGATTGGGACTTGAAGGAAGTCAGGCTAGCTGGAGGCAGAGATGAGAATGTAGAGAATTTATAATTTATAACCTTTTCCAGAGTGAGTAGAACTTACATTCTACTGTGAAGGGGAAATTGATAATTCAGTATAGTCAGCTGTGTTATGGGTGCTGTAGGTATCATGTATCTCCATCCTTCTCTCTGCTCTTAGAAGAAGCCTGAATGACAGCTTATTGAAACTTTTGGCATAAATATACTTGAGTTTTGTGGCTTGAAGACTTCTCTAGCCACTGTACAATCTCATCCTACCCACAGCATCCCTACTATTGGATACCTTTTTTACTTGTTTCATGGTGTTTCAGGTATATGCTGGAATACTTCTGATCTTAAATGTTCCCAATATGGTTTCAAATGTCTTTCCCTTCAATTCCATATTCCAGTTTCCTTTTCTTCTTTGAATTTCCTCTCTATTTCCAAGCCCCTTGAACCACAAGCCTACATTTTCAAAATAAATAGAGACCTGGAAACTTTTCCTATGAATGATTACTTTCTGGACTTAGGCAGCTTTGGAAATAATTTTCCATTTTTTATCTTGGTCATTCCTTCTATATCACCACTTGGCATTTGTATTTTTTTTTGTACACCAGTATCTCAGAATGTTGGTATTTTATTTAACTTCTTTTATTTATAATTTGATCATCTAGTTGATAAATACTGTATGATCTATGAGGAATAGGATACAAATATAATTTTAATTATAGAGAAACTGAGACAAAGAAATTATTTTACTTGCTCAAATCCCTGTGTAAGAATTATGATAAAGAAAATGAAAATTCATATTTGTAACCCCATTTCTGGCCTCCTCTCTGCATTTTTTAATTAGCTAATCTTATCCTTGACTTTTCAACTCTAAATAGTTATAAACCTGCATGTGATTTTTGCTGACATTAGTAAGAATCAAAAATGTAGATCAAGGATCTCATAGCCTTAAATGAGGTTTGTGGTGGGTCAAACTTCTTAACATAGATCTGTGGGATTCTTTCATCCTCTTAAAGCATGTTTAACTTTAGACACAAATTGTCTGCTTTTCAACATTGCCAACTTCAAAGTAGAGCAAGTCTAAGCCAAGTATAAAATGATTTTTTCCCTTTCAAAGAGTAATTATATACTGCCATCTGAATATTGCCTAAGTTACAGAAAGCTTTAAAAACCAAACATTATTTCCACTGCTGCCTAGTTTGTGGAAGCTGCATTGACAGATCTTGGTCTAAAATATCATTGGTAGCAACCTTAAGTTATATGATACTCTATTTCAGCTGGACAAAAGATTAAATTTTGGTCAGCTAGTATATATGAATTTCGACCAATATAATTTTCATGTTACTCACATCCAGAAAATGTCCATCTAGGAAAGCACCAAGTTAAAAGCACCAAGCTAAGAGTGAATTAGATTTTTACCTCCTCAGATTAAAAAAATGTATATCACATTCAATCTACATTAAGATTCATTGTAGAGGTTATTTACACACAGGAGAGAGTTTACTATCAGATGAATTTTATTCATTAATATTAGTTTACTGAAATATCAAAAATAACCATGTTGGGAGTCGTGTAATTGTAAGGTGGCTCAATAGTATAGAATGATTAATAAAGCAAAACCAAGGTTTAAATGTTTTTTGATTTTAAAAAAATTCCTCCATTTTCTTTGATCTCTTTTGAGATGTTAGGGTATTTTTTCCTTTAATAAAAACTCATAAATGTTTCTTTTTAAACATACCATTTCCTTTGCTAAAATGCAATTTCCTTGAGGGTAAGGAATGCTTCATTTTTATTTTTGTACTCTGATACTTGGAAGCACTTAGCTGGCATAGAGGATCAGAGCTGGCCCTGGAATCAGCAAGAATTACTTTCCTGAGTTAAAATTTGGTCTCAGAACCTTACTAGCTGTCTGATCTTGGGCAAGTTACTTAGCTCTGTTTGCCTCCATTTCTTCATCTGTAAAATGAACTGGAGAAGGAAATGACAAATCATTCCAATATCTCTGCCAAAAAAAAAAAATCCCAAACAGGGTTATAAAGAGTAAAACATGACTGAAAACCACAATAATAGAACCCTACTATTTGAGTTTTTTATTTCTCCCTTCAAACACAACTATATAAAGTAACAATCCCCTTTTCCAGTGGGAAAATTAGCATTTCCACATAGATTTTCCAATAATTTTTTCCTCTTGGCACTCTGTTATCTTTGAAAAGTAGAACAAATGAAGCTGTTATAATTCTATCAACCTGGGGATTCCTACTAAACTGTTTAAAGAACATTTGTCTCTTATACAGTTGAGTACTTTCAATTACTTAGAAATTGAACAAGGATCCCTGATCATACTTGTAGTGATGTACAACAATTTAGAAAAATCCCCCCAGTGCAATCATTGAACATATCAGTCATATGAATTAGTAAATACTCATTTGTACAGGGTCCAAGGGATAGTAATTCCTGAACCAGAAGATATTTTGAGAAACTCCGTTTTGTTAAGTAATCTTGAAAATTACTCATAAACTCAGAGTTAGAGAAGCTTTGTGTTTTATTCTCTCTTTTTACACTGATTACCAGGGACACCCGAAGTCATTTCATTTCTTCACACCCCAGTTTCCTCATTTTCAGGTAGTATTGTTAATGTCACAAGGGGGTTGTGTGGAAAAACTGTGATAATATGTATAATTTGCTTTGAATGCCTTTAAAATTCTTCCTAAAAAGTCTGAAATCTCCTCCCCTAGGAGACATTGTCATATATACAAGAGGGGGAAAAGCTAGAGATATATAGGAAATCACACAAGAAGCTACATTTATGTGGGAATACTAATTTTTTCACTGGAGAAGGAGATTGTTACATTATGTAACTGTGTTTGAAGGGAGAAATAAAAAGCTCAAGAAACTTCTGGTTTCTCATAGTACTGAGAAAAAATTTTCAGGGGCCATGAGACCAATAGGAAGATGAAACAATTAGTAGAGCCTTTGGTCTTTGTATACCTGAAGGCAATAGGAGATAGAGTAATGCAGTAGCAGAGAGTTTATGAGTTTGAATCACTTCCTGTCACTTACTAATCATTTATCTTAGTCAATTAATTTAATCTTCTAAAGTCCCTTTGAATTCTAAACCAATAACCCCATGTAATTTTCATTACATGAAATATGATAGCAGTGAATAAATGAGCCAATACAACATTTTTAGGGCAATGGAAATAAATGTCTGATTACTCAGAGTTCCCAAGTTAGTATTACAGAGAGAGCCTATGCACTTGATTTTCAAAGACCATGTTGGCACATCATTGCAAAAGTGCCTTTATCAAGCACCTATCTGCACATGACATTGTGTTATAATTCAGTGCAAAGGGAGATAACAAGCACTATTTTTACTATTCAGCAAATTTGAGCATATGACAAGTTAAGCTCCATTGGGAAAACTTAAAGAAAATTCAGACAACCTGCAAATGAATAAGTACATTAATTAAATTTTAGAGCTACAAGCCACTTTGGAGAAGGAAAAGGGTAAAGGAATAAACCTTTATTCGCACCAACTTTTTCCCAGACACTTCTAAATACTTTACAAATATTATCTTACAATAACCATGTGAGATATTATTATCCCCATTTTGCAATTAAGAAAACTGAAGGAAATGGAAATTATTGACTTGCCTAGGGCTACATACCTACTAAGTGCTGAAGGCAACTTTGAACATAGATATTCCAGATTCCTAGTCCAAGACTCTACTAATGCACATATCCACTCATATTACATGAGGGGAAAAACAACTTCAGGTCAGAGAAGGAGAGTGACTTGTCCAAATTATATAGATAGCTAATGTCAGTTAAGTCTAAACCCATCATTTTACTGAGACACTAAGAATTTAAATGACCTCCACAAACTTTATGGATAATAAGTAGTAGAGCTGGAATCTAAATTCAAGTTCCCTCATGACAAATCTATCAATTCTTTCACAGCTCCATTCTTTCTTCCTGCTGTATGTGATAGAAATAATCATGTGGAGAGAAAAGTGCATATAATAAGAGGGAGAAAAATCTTTGTTGTTGTCTATTTAAACATAATTGGGTTAGGAGAAATGGCAAATTAAACCCAGAAGACATCATCAGGGTAAAATCAACATCAGTAACATTACCTCTTACTTAAGGCTTCTTTAAAGAACTTTAGGGGTCCTCAGAAAATAGAAAACACAAAATAATTTTCCATAAAAGGGCCTCTTAGCCCATATGTCCTTGAAAAGATGCAACAAATGAAACTTCTACAGTGGCTAGTGGATATTACAATATATTCATGAAGTACTATAAGGAAAAGGAAACCCTCATGTTAATTTCCATCCTATAATTCACAAAATTATAATAGTCTGTGAGTCATATATGATATATAGCTAGATGGAACCTTGCAGATCATTCAACATAAACCCTTCATTTTTACAGAGGAGAAAATTGAGACCCAGAGACATTAAGTAATTTAGTTAAGGTCAGACATGTAGAAAGTAGAAGAGACAAGAGTCAGATCTGAGTCTTCTAACTCTAAATTTTGTTTTATATCCTATTATATCCTAGAAGCTCTGGTTCTGTGAAGTAATAACTAATGTGAAAAAAATTAATTTTATTGGACAGAGAGCTTACTTTTGGAGTCAGAATTCTTTAGTTCAAGTCTCATCTCTCACACATACTAGTTGTGTGACTCTGGACAGATGATTTAATCTCTCTTTCCTCTGTTGTTTGTCCTTCTTGAAGAGGACCAATGACATTATGAGGGTGATGTCTTGATTTGAGCCTGAACTGGATTTAAATGAGGCAGCCTCACTCTTTCCATCACAGTCCAGTGGTAAGATAAAAGTCAAAATGACTAGGGATAGGCTGGGATGAACTTGGTCTAAATTAAGGTCTTTCCTAGGTATCAATTTGAGGCAACATCCATTCAATGACTAAGGACTAAGTAAGAATTGAGGCAAAAAATGGACTAATTTGCCAATAGTTTCTATGCAACTCCCAAAACCTATAAAGTGCTAACCTATATTAGTGGAAAAAGTTTACAATGCTATTTAAATCACAGATTCAGTCTCTATTTCTAATAATTCCTATATTGATTCTTTGATTAGAAAATAGCCTTTAAAAATAATATCACAAGTGAACCATTGACAAATTCACTGGCAATATTCACTGGGATTTTCTGAGTTGTGTTTCTTTTATCCTTGAAGAAACTTTGAAAAAAATAAATGATACATTTGTTAATTATCTCTCTCCATCAGGATAGAATGGGATTGTCATTTAGTTTAATTGTACCATGGTTAATTGACTCATTATTGATTGAGAATAGATTCTCTATCATTTAACTTCGGGAGGATAATATAAATACCTATCTAGGAATCAACACTCATATTTTATGCCATGGTTAAAATAAACCTCAAGTAAGTAATTTAATCTTAACAATTGATGAGCTGTTTTTGAAAAAAGTATTAATTCTTTCTTCGCATCCCCAGTATATACTATAATACCTTGTGTGTAGTAGATATTTAATAATTGCTTGTTGCTATTTTGAATTGTTTCAATTTGTAATTTTGCTTCTCTCAGAAAATTACTTCAAGGTACTTTATTTAACCTCGGGTTATTACTTATGTTTTTAATTTATCTCTCCCAATATGTGTAAAGTTGAATGATAGTCTCCCAAGATAGGCTTGAGTAGACAGACATCTGGGATCTTCCTTTGTGGAGGAAATGCTCATATACATTTTCAATCAGTAGCCACACTTGGCTTCTATTCCACAGATATCATACCTCTTCCAGGATGAGCTGATTATTTGAAAACTCATCACCATGAATATTGACATATTGACTTAATTACTTTTCTCCTATTATTAGAAGGCTGGAGGGTGATGAAATAAACTCCTCTGAAATTTTTAATGAGGGCTCAGAACTTTGCAGATAATGATTTTTCACTCTATTGAACATCATACTCCTGCAAAAGGTAATCCCTGATTCCTTCTTCTGGCCCTCCCTCAACTTTTCAGCTTACTTTTGTGTGTCATTTTGCCCATCCAATTGTAAGTTTATGAAACACAAAAATTGTCTTCCTTTTATTTGTATCTCCAGTGTTTAACACAGTGCCTGGCACACATGAGGTGCTTAATAAATATTTATTGAATTGGATTGAATACAAATGAGATCACAAAATCATTAAGAGAACAGAGATACAGAATTCTTATGTCAATGAATTTAAGTACTTTCTGTATCTAGCACTGTGTTAATACTATAGGAAATAGAAAAAGTGTATGAGAGAGTCCTTCTCATGCTAATAGTGTCTGAACTCCTATTGTCTCCTCCTCTCTGGAACTTTCATTTAAGGAAGACCCAAGTCAGTCATGCTCATTTTGAAGTTGGCTTAGGCAAAGACTCCATGGTGACTACTATCCCTTTCCCTCCCCTGATCCTCAGCTCCCTTTTATATATTATTTACCCCATTAGAATGCTCCTTCAGGATAAGTACTGCCCTTTTTACTTATTTTGCATTCTTGATACTTGGGATGGTTCCTGGAACATTAATGCTTAAATGTTTGGCTTGAAGGAGTTAACAATCTTCTCTGTTAGATTAAAAACAATTATAGAATATCTCAGTGCTATGCTATATGTTAGTTAATAGCCAAGAATGTAATAGGAATTCTGAAAATGGTAACAGCAAAAGACTTAATGAAGGAATATCGTAAGAAGCTCAGCTCTCTGAGCTTCAGTTTCATTATTTGTAATGAAGATGATTGTGCTGGATAATTTATAAAGTCTTAGTTGTTGATGAGTCTCCAAAATGGATTGATTAGGAATATCAACAGCTTGCCTTTTGCCTTATAAGAAGATCAATAAAACATTTCAAGAATACAGAGAACGAGACAAAAAAGAAGTTCAGAAATGTAATTTTGTTAATACCACAATAACTTTTAAGGCATGCTTTAAAAAATACTAAATTGGGGCAGCTAGTTAGTGCAGTGGATAAAGCACCAGCTCAGAAGACAGGAGGACTTGGGTTCAAATCTGACCTTAGATACTTAACACTTGCTAGCTATGTGATCCTGGGCAAATCACAACCCCAATTGTCTCAGGAAAAAAAACAAAAAAACAAAACAAAACTGACTATCATATTAAACTTATGGCCTATGGGCTCTTACACTCTTAAATGCAGCTGAACTAGCTTAAAATGTAATTAGCAGGTTTGTTCTGTTTAACAAAAACAAAAATACAACAAGACATAATGTTAGTGTTTAAATCACTGTGCCACCCACACGAATCTGTTTCTATTTGAGTTTGACACCACTGCTACATAGAACAGAGCCATCATTTAATATGTGATTTTTTTTGTTCTTTGTATATGGAAATGAATGGGGAAAGTTTGATATTTCTTCAAAAGGAAATTATAAATTAACCAAGCTATAGGATCAGTTTCCTGTTTTCCCCTGTCTTTCCTCCCTGACAAATAATTCCCAGGATATATAGGTGGACAGGATAATTCAGGGAATGTATAGAACAAACTGGCCTAGTCCATTTTTACCCATCCCACACATTGGGCACATATATCTCAGAGTCAGCAAAAGACATGTCTTTGCTTAAATTCAAATTTATGTGCTGTTTCCCTGTTTCCCACTGATCTAGCACCTGTTTTCTCAGCCAGTGTCAGATTGTTTTAATGTTAATGCTTCCTAATATAGTTTTTTAAAAAAATAACTTTTGTGTTGAGAATGTAAAGCCATATTCTCAGCCAATGAGGATGAGCCAGCAAGGGAGTTAAGATTGCATCAGGGCAAATATATATGGCTTATGATGCTTATGCTCGGGGACTCACTTTTACCTTTTATATGGTGAAAGTGATCCCTGCTTCTCATGAGAAATGAATAAAACTTTTTCTTTATATCTTGAGAGAGCTTCAAAATTTATTGGGTGGATTATGTACCTTACAGAAATATTTATGTTTGTTAAGCTATTGAAGATTTTGGACAGTTAATGGCACAACATATACAGCATTAGTTCTAGTCAGGAAGCCTTCAATTCAAATCCAAATCCATTCTAGAGGTTAATTAGATGTTTCTGGGCCAGTCACTTGACTTCTGTATCAATTTCAACAACTGCAAAATAAGGATCATAATAGCACCTACCATACAAACATGTAGAAATATCAAACAAAATAATATTCTTAAAGTTCTTAGCACATTGTCTGGTACACAGTAGGCACTTAATAAATACTTCTTATCCTTCTTTAAATTCATAATAAAAAATTAAGGAGATTTGGAACATTTGTGGGTAGCATGAACAGGAGTTAATCAGGAGAGAATAAATGAATTCCCACACTGAAGTAAATATTCACTAATGGAAATTTGTAATAGATTCAGAGAGCATATTTTTATTATCTGAGTTGGCATATTTTTGGATAATTTTCTCCTCCCTCTTCTAATGTCAGCTTAAAGACTTTTTGATCAGATTTATAAAACTATAGCCAATTTAATTTACCAGCTTTTCAGAGCTATACTCTTCTCCTTGGCCAAGTGCACATCATTCATGTAAAGGTTGCCTCTGTAAAGATAAGAAATGAAAGTTTTAGTTCCAGCAATTTCAGAAATAGTAGAGGGTGCTGGTGAGAAGGGTATATGGATAAAACAAGAGACAGTTTCTTGGCAATCTGACTGACTGGCATCTTTCTGTCAAAGATAAGGAAGGTGAGAAACTAATCAGATTTACTTAGAACAGACACTACTCTTCCTTGTAAAGCACTAGCCCTTTGTAGAATTCCTGAACTGGGCTAGGATAACTAATACCTTAGAGTGATAATTCACTAGGGTTCTCACTCTTTGAACTCTTAATACTAGAGGATAAGTGCAAAATCCCAAACCAGGAAAGATAATTGGATAAACTCTAATAAGATGAAACAGCAGGGAAATATAAATTTTAAATGGCATCATGAATACTAGATAGAAGACACTAATTCATCCCCAAAATATCTTGGGTTTTTAGTGGATTTCAAGCTCAATATGATCCTTGGATGGTTTTTTACAAGTTCCTTAAAAGAAACATTTTGAGAGAATTAATAAGAAGGTAAAAAACTCCATGCTCTGTTGATTGTAGTCCAACTGAAGTAATCTGTTTGATTATGTGAACTGCAATTCAGGAAAGATATTGATAAAGTGAAAAGTGTATGGAGGATTTAGAGTAGTCAGATAATATGTGAAAAATAGTTTAGTAAGAGGAAATAGATTGTTGTGCCACAGTTTCCTTTTATTGTTTTGCCTCAGTTTCCCTAAATTGTTTTGCCTCAGTTTCCCCTTAATTGTTTTGCCTCAATCCCCCCAGTTGCAACTCCCCTTTCCTGTTCATTAGGAATTAGATAATTAAGGCTGTGCATATCTGGCCACTCTGGCATTCCAAAAGAGTCATAAAACTCCAGATGTCCTATCTTAGATATCTAATTGGCATCTTCTACCTCTTTCTCTCCAGACTTCCTGTCTCTAGCTGACTATCTCCTTCACTTCAAAAATTTATCAGAATTTATGGTCCTACCCCCAACCTGTTAGAACTGGATTGGTGGTCCCTTTCTGGAAATTCCTGCTCATCAGTGTTCAGATACCACCCCTTGCCTTTGTTTGCTAGAGCATTATAAAAATCATTGGAATCTCACATTCGATGCTCAATTCTTTGAGACAGAAGTCCAATTCAGCCCTGGAGGCAAAATGTATTCTGCTCTGCCCCCAGACAATCTCTCCCTTTCAGAAATTCAAATAAAATATTAAAAATGTTCTAATCTCTATCTTGCCTCAGTTTCTCCAGCATTATAAGATTTACTGAATTTCTCTACCTCCCTAACCCACAAATGCTTAATTAATTGTTGATTGATTAATGGATCATATTATTTTTGTTTGACCCTAGAGGACAGAACCAGAAACAAGGGGTGAAAATTATAAAGTGACCAAATTTAAGCTTGATGTCAGAAAAAATGCCCCTGTCTCAAGCAATTGTGAGCTCCCCTTCCTTGAAGATTTTTATAAATAGAGACTGGATATCTGTTTGTTGGGTATGTGACCAAAGCTATTCATTTAGGGTATAGGTTGAATTACAGGTTGAATTAAATGGCCACTAAGATTTTTTGGATTTTGAAGTTTTAGGATTTAGTTTCTTCATTTGTCTTCATGACCTCAAAAGAAGGTTTTGTTGTTTAATTGGAGAAAATTAGAAGTGTAAGTAAGAAAGGAGAAGGCAGGAGTCACAAAGAAAAAACATTAGAAAAATATATTTTCTCCAAATGAGACAATCATTGTTGCTTCTATAACTATGGCAATACTTACCCCTTAACCTAGGGCTCCAACTGATACCTCCAAAATAACTGGAAAGCTTAAGGAAGGGAAACAAATAGGCAGGTTCTGAGAGTCTCAGACATGATGGAAAAGGAAATCAATGAGAGTTCTATGAGAGTCTGCTCATGACACATAACACATAATTACAGAATTACACCAAAGCCTTGCTACTTTTCAAAGGGTGGAAATCCAAGCACCATCATCTAAGCCCCAGAGAAGTTTGGGGATGAAATAAAGGACCAGTTGCTCTAAATGGAGAACTGAAGTCTGCTCCAAGAAAATCTGATCAATTTCTTAGCTCACATGTCACTGGAAGAGAGATGAAATCAGCAAAATTGCAAGGGGAGATAGATGTTTTACATCCCCAATAATTTCTTAAAAGGGAGGGTATACTAGTCAGAAGTGTGCCTGCTAGAATAGTTTATTGTAGAAAGTTTCAGCACTGAAAGGAAAGGTTTTCCTACACTATAGATGACTGCTAAAATTATTTTCCAAAAATGAGATACCCTTATTACTTCTTATTTGTACTTTTACCTTGTCTCTTAATAGGTTTCCCTCTCCTCACTTCCACAAAACTGTCAATTCCATCTTAAAGCACAAGGCTGATCATGTCATTCCTCTGGGCAATAAATTTCAGTAACTGCCTATTGCTTCTGAGTAAAATAGAAACCCCTCAGCTTTTTCAAATCCCATTTTTAAGTGTGTTCTAGGATATTTTCCTACACTTATTATTCCTCACCATATAGTGTGCATATTCCAGTCTATTTTCTGTTCTCTGACCATGATAATTTATAGTCTTACACCCATACTTTTGCACAAAGTATCCCCTTATGTAATTCCTGGTCACATTTGCCTCTTAGAATATTTAATTTTCTTCAAGGCTCAATTTATGTCAATTTCTATGAGTAATTTTTCTTGATATCCCCAGTTATTAGTTCTCTTTCTTTCTCCAAATTTTGAATTTACTTATCTGTGTGTTATCTAATTTTTTTGTCTCTTCCTTAACTCCCTTAACTTCCTTAACTTAATAAAATGAGAGCTCCTTCAGAATATCAAGCATTTCATTTCAGTTTTGACTCGAATGTTGGGGTTCAGGAGTTAGTTCCCCCAAAATATATTGAGGTTTCTGGCCAGTGTCCTAAAGTGCCTCAGAAGAATTTGTAGGCTTAGGCCATTTCCAAACCAAGAAGCAAAGATTTTATTATGTTGCTGATAGTAGGCTGATTTCTGTATGAGGTTTATAGTGCTTAACAAGGAGCAAAGCATCATTACAGGGGAAGATACCATGAGTTGTAACAAGTTCCTAATAAACTAGTTATAGCAAGAAAAAAGGTGCTATAGGGCAGGCAAAGCAACTAAAGCACACCAATGCCTTGCTACTTTTCAAAGGGTGGAAATCCAAGTGTATGCTATAAGGTAGGCTCCTAATGAGGTTCCTAATGAACTGGTAAAGAAATGGGATAAGTTTTTTTTTTGTTTTTTTTTAAATAAGGAAAAAAGTAACCTGGGATTTGACATCATAACTTGGCCTTTTGTGACTGGATATAATAATTGCAGGGTCATGATGATTTTATCAATGCCAGGAATTTGACAAAAAATTCAAAGTACACCTGCAGTAGAAGTCTACTTAAAGATAACAAAAGGTCTAATTAAGACCTTATTAGGGTTCCTCTCTGTTAGTTTCAGAGAATAGCTTGCACAGTAGAATTCAGGCTCTCTCTTGATAATAACACTGGAGCCTTTATTGACCCTGATAAATTAAAAAAAAAAAATTTCCAACAGGGATAGAGAGAAGCACTATACCTAGAATTTCAAATTGTAGGTATTAAATGAATGCTTATTGAATTGAATTGTTGACAAAAACATTCTCTATAACAGGTGCCCTAATACAATTGTTATCTCAAGTCTATTTCTTTCTCTTTCCTCTTAGGAAAAAAATAATGCTGAGCATCACAGGAACAGCTTTGAACAATTACATCATTAATATACTGAAAGAACTCTCTTGAATTTATGAGCTCATTTCTACTGAGTTAGAGTAAGATCAGAAGTTGTAGGACCTGGAGAGCAGCAGAGTCAGAGATAGGAATCAGCACTACATGAAAAGCAGCAGACATTCTAGGTCTCAGATTTAATGCCTTGTTCTTGGTAAGTGCTTTGGAAAGATTTCTTGCATCATAGAATTTCAAGCTAGAGTGAACATAAGGGCAAAAATTTAGAGTTTGATGGGACCTTCAGATCTTTGAGATCAACTAATAAAAATATTTGTAGCACAAAATACATGTGTAAAACAGAACTGACTATGAGTCTCTTTTGGGTTTTCTTGGCAAAGATATTGAAATATTTTACCATTTCCTTCTCTGCTCATTTTATATATGAGGAAACTGAGGCAAACAGGGTTAAGTGACTTGCCCAAGGTCACATAGCAATTCTGAAGCTGTATTTGCTGTATTTGAACTCAGTTGTTCCTGATTCCACACCCAGCACTTTATCTATTGAATCACCAAGCTGCCAAGTTTATTAGAACTGATAGTACAATGATAAGATTTACACTCATCAGTAAATGCAATCAAACTTTTAAAATAGTACTATAAAATCAAACCCTATAGGAATAAACTACTGATTTGATTCTTAAAGATCTTGGCAAGGTCTCCTTTCTGCCCTATCTGTGTGTCTCCTGTTGAAGAGGCATTGTGATAAGTTTCTTTCAATCCCTAACATTGGATAATGGCATTTCCAAATTAGAAACAAAGGAGTCTTCCTTAGAGAGTATGTTGGCTAAAGCTTATGGTGAGTTTTTATAATTCTGGCTAAAAGTATTTACAAGTTAACTTAAGTTTTCATTTATGATCAGAACTAAACTTATGATGAAAGGAAATTTTCAATTGAAGTCAGGAGTATACTGGTAAATGTCTAATAACTGGATGTTTGAAAAAAAAATGTATGCTTGGCATACTTTTAAATTTAGTCTCCATTATTAACATTTTCTCTATCACTTTCTGAAGACTAGACATTTAACAAGACAATAAATCAATTCCTGATTTATAGCACTTGCCAATTTCCAATGTGTAAATGCTCATACTGAATATTTAACAATGTTCTCAAGAGTTGGTGGGAGATGGTTCTAGTATGCCCCTAATTTAAAAAAAAATTATGCCATTAGCAAATGTTTATCACGTTTTTTGCTTGTCTGTTTGTTTCTTTTAACAGACGTGGGGACATAAGACACATTATTAGTGCTTGTTTACCAAATTTGGGGAAACACACATTATTATCAAACTATGTCACTCAAGTTATTTTCTTATTACATTAAAAACTATTGAGTTGTAAAATGGAAACTTAAAGCAAAACAAAGCAATATAAAATATATAAATAAAATAAAGTTGCCCATTCTAAATTAACATACTTATTCCCACTAGACCTCTTCATTTTATAGATGAGGAAAATGTAGCACTAGAGAGAAGTTAATTATCCAAGACATAAGAGATAGAAACCAGGAGAGCTAGGATCTTGTGGTGTTCTCTTCTTTTTCTAAAATATAATGGTTCTCTCTGGGAGCAGGTTTCTCAGGGGAGGTTCTCTGGAGGCAGCCTTAGTTTCGGTTCAAAGTAATAATCACCCCAAATACAGCCAGAGTTAAAATCCAGTCTTTCATTGTGTCCTTCAAAGTCTTGAACTTTAGCCCATAGCTCCCTCCGAATATCTCCAGCCAACACAAAGGTGGAATATGGAGTGAATCTGTCTCTGCTTCCAAGAGTGGGTTTCTGTGTCCAGCCCTGAGAGCTTCTTGCTTATATGCTGTACACTGAGTACACACCAATCATCATATCACTGGGAAACCATTATTTGTTGTAGGATTAAATCAATTCTAAACTAGATTTAAACATTGTCTCCTCAATTCCACTTAGTACCTTGTTTCAAGTTCTGACCCATAACATCTCCTTGTAGGATCAGATCAATCATACTGAACCATGCTAAATTAGATAATTATTGTCTCTTATCAATTCTAATGACTTAACACTTTGTAAGGATTCCAACAGGATCTAAATTGAAATCCTTTGAATCCAAATCCCAGAGCCCTTGTGTTGATCATTGATATTTTCAAAGCATCTATAAGAGCACTATATTGGGTGCCCTTTTAAATTGTAAATAAAACAGAAATAATTTTTTCTAAATTTCTAAAAATTATAAATAAAGCAGAAAAAAAATTCCAAAAGTTGGAAATAAAGCAGATAGTCTCCGCTTTCAAAGAGTTAACAATCTAAATTACAGGAATAACAGAACACTAATGGAACTAATATTAAAAAGAATTCAAACCCTCTAATTAAAGAAATTATGACATCTCAACGATTTGGCATAAAATTAAGAAATGTGGCACTTTTGAATGCTTATACAAACTCCAAGTTCAAAATTGCATAAAACTACTAAAATATAATTTTATTTAGAGGGCTTATCACCATTGGATTTCTAATAACTGTACATTTACTAGCAACTTTTATTGAGTCCTGGATAAAAAAAAAAAAAATCATAGCCATCTCCCTTCTTTGCCATTAGGATTAGAAATTGAGTTTTTAAAAAGAGCTCAGGAAAAACCCCTGACCACTTTTATATCATTGTGTCATAAACTCCAAGTACATTATCTTGATCCTTGCTGGGATAATTCCCCCTCCTTAAGTATTCCCCCCCCCCCCTTCACTGCCTCCTGCCCTCGACCTTCTTATCTTGACCCCATCTTGTCAGGATTAAGTTATGATCCTTTCCTGGAATTATGGCTTGTCCATCCTCCCAGTGTCCTCGTCCCTCTTATCTGCCTTTGTTTCCCCTATAAAATTGAATACTCAGGTTATGTATTCTGTTTGCAAACCCTAGTTAACTAAAATCCTATATAAGTTCCTTGCTTCAGTTTATCTGCACCGAATGCTTTGGATGAGTTTCATCCAGTCAGCTAGTTTAAATGCCACATTAAAGATTAAAAACCAATCTCTGCTTGCCTCAGTTTCTCTGGTATCACACTTTGAGTTGAACAAACACTTAAGAATTTTGCAATGGTAAACAGAGACTTTTATACTTGGTAATGGAGATAATAGGAAGCCATGGGAATTAAATTAAAGATGATAGCTTCTTCCCTGATCATCTTTGCCTGTTGAAATTTTATACTTCCTTCTATCTTCTTTATGATGACTTGCCTATTGTTTATAGAATTGTTTATCATTCCAAACCCTTCATAATCTATCCCCTTTCTACATTTCCAGTTTTCTTAAGCCTTATTCTGTCCTCTCTGATTCAGGGACATGACTTTCTTATTATTCTTTGAACCAGGAACTCTCCATTCCAGGAATTTTCATTGTCTATCTTCCATGTCACTCTATTTCTCCTCTACTTTTCCTCCTGGCTTACTTTAGTCCAAGCTAAAATTTCACCTTCTAGAAGAATCTTTTCTTGATCCCGATTAATGCTAATATCCTCCCTCTGTTGATCATTTCTAATTTATCCTGTATATACCTTGTTTGCACATAGTTGTTTGCATGTTGTCTTTTCTGTTAGACTATGAACTGCTTGAAATCAGAGATATATTTTTTTCCCTTTTTATTCTCAATATTTAGTATAGTGCCTAGCAAATGAAATACTTGTTGGTCACTGAAATTGATTGCCTTGGCTATATTTTAACCTAAAGCAATGTTTCTCATCAATAATCAAAAAATGGGAAATTATCTCAATTAGATGAAGATTTTAGCTTTAATAAATAATTTATACCCCACTGTCAGACAGAGAATACAAAAAAGAGAAGAGAAAATGATAAACAAAACTAATGCTTATGATAGGGAATATGCACACACAAAGTGAGAAAGTAGAGAGAGAATGAAGGCAACAATTTGAAGTCTAAGTGCCTGTGGGAAGATATAATTGAACAATGAGTTTGCCTTTCTTGGGATCCCATTGGACCAATTTTAGTATAGCTTGTCGAAAACTCTATTTGTTCAAAGCTATGAAATGACAGTTAATAGGAAGCATAGTAGATCTGACCTAAGACGAAGCCAACAAATACATTAGTACAGGGAAAGGAAGGGAACATGTATACTCAGGAGTGATGAATAGCCAAAGCTTTAAAGAGACAAACTGAATCAAACAAAGGGTTGGTTCTTTGACGTTAGGTATATATCTTTTCCACTGTTTTCTCAACCTGAATCTCTTCTGCTGCAATAAATAGAAAAGCAGAAGAAAACTTTAGGCTCAACTCCTTGGATTTTTGTTCCCCTATGAAATCCTGCTATAAATCTGGCTTAGTCTTTTGATTTACCATTTGATTTACCATTATGTATTCCATAACCCTCTTCCTACAGAGAACCTTGGTTCCTCTTAATCCCAGTGTTATATTCTTTGCAATAGAATCTTGGTTTAGACTTGTTTATGTTAACTCCTTTACTGATGTAGGATGACTGCTGTCTCACTGTTCTAAATACAGTCAAGTGGTTTGAAGTAATTCTGAGTCAATGTCATCAGGCAGCATTCTACTCGGGCTATTCCATTTTTAGTATACCAATTCACTATTGGCAACTTTACAGTAGGCTATAATATCTCTCTGGTCATCAGAGAGAACACAAAGCCAGAAGCTGAAGTATTGTCCCTAATAGAACCTGCTGTCTTTGTGTTTGGTTGGAAAAGAGTGTTACCCTTTACACAATCTACTGCTTCTAAAAAGATGTCTAGAAAATGAAATATCAGTATTTAAAAATGCTAATTGCTACAAGTATCTTGGCTCAACCCCTCCCCACTTTGGGAAAATTCACTGTCTCGGTTTCTCTTCCCTCTGTGCTCATTTATAACTGTAACATGTAGATCACTCTATTTTTAATATTCATGAAATTAATGTGAGATAAAGCGCATGTACACCTATGTTTGTACATATAGCACCACTGCCTACTTCTGTACTTTCCCTTTTTTTTTTCTTCCCTCCAGTTTTATACAGGGGAAGTGCCCATGTATATTCATGACTGCAAGAGAATGAAAGAGAGGAAAGACCTCTGCAGGATTCCCTTGGGACAAAGGAATTCTGATAAGGAAAAGATTCTCTCTCACTCAACCAGTCTCATTGCTATGGATTCATAACAGCTTGTCAGCCTGCAGAAGATTCTTATTTTTTAAAATTCCCTTTTGTTCTTTATTCCTGTATGGAAGGGAAGGGATTTTGCAAGACCCCCAGAGCAGTTTTATTTATGATATAGACTCTGCTTAGTCCTCTTGAACATATTTAACCTATATCAGACTACTTGCTGTCTTGGGGAGGGAGGTAGAAAAATCTGAAACACAAAGTCTTACCAAAATGAATGGAGAGAGAGAGAGAGAGAGAAAGAAAGAGAGAATTTCTCCATGGAGGGACAAGCATGAAGACAGATCAGCACAGTAATTATCAGGCAGACAGGTGAGAAGTTTGATGGACAGTCAGATAAAGACAGACTGACAGAGACACAAAGACACAGGCAGATCCTTATTAAATTTTCAAAGGGCTTATGCCCTTTGCTGGAGAGCTTGAGAGACTACTCTACATATCATCTGATAGTGTGGACCCAAACATAGATTGCCAGCATAGAGCATTGGATTGCTTCCATCTCTATCATATCCTGTCTGTCTGGGGTTGTTTCACTCCTGCCTCTTTTCCCTCATAAATTAGCTTCTTCCCAAAATCAGATCCTTCCTATAATCTTCTCATCACAGAACAACAGTTGTGGGATTTTAAGCAGGTTCTTTCCTTGCCAATGCCATCTTGTCTTTTTTTCCCTTCTCTTTTTCCTATAATTGAACATGTTCTATGTGTTTCTGCCTATAGCAAGTGGGCTCTTTTCCTAGATTGGTGGGCATCTGAGGGTATGAAAATGTCAAATTTGGTGCTCATGGCTGATCAGCTGAAGAATAGATACCTCTTATTAGATTCTACTATTTAACTCATTACTGACTGAGCTTCCTTTCTAGTTGAGGGAATGACTCCTTAACTGGGAGTGCCTCATTACATTTATACACAACTTATAGCCCAATCCACCTATTGCTTGGCATTTATTTGTTGTTTGTCCCTTTTTCAGTGAAACATCTCTGTCCATCAAACCTTACAACATTGCCTTGAAGTTTTTGATGGGGGTGCTCCAATGAATGACAAATTACAAGCCACAGTAAACTATATACTCATTCATAGGCTTATAGTACTTTCTAGGGCAAAAAAGGATTTCAGAATCCATCTACCAACATCTTCATAAAATAGATGAGGAAACTGAGTAATTTACTTCAATGAAACAGGCATCAAAGATGACATTTGAACTTAGATCCTGTGACTTCAGAGCTGTTTTTCTTTGTAATCCTTCTTGTCCTTATCCAGAAACCTTACTCAAACATTATCCATTTGGATAAGGGTTTATACTATATTTTATTTCTTCTACTCCTTTCATTCTTAGCCTAGCTCTTCCCTTAGTTCCCTGGAATTTTACCCTTTGGCTACCTGAAGTTATTTTGGGCCATCGAGAATTCTTCTATTTTCTTTTTTTTAAAAATAAGTTTTTGTTAACATTTTATCTCTTATGTCACAATAATATTCCATTCATTCCTTTTCTTATCCTTCCCAAAGACTATTCCTTTGACAAACAGTATTTTTTTTTGCACTGAGGCAATTGGGGTTAAGTGACTTGCCCAAGGTCAAACAGCTAGGAAGTGTTAAGTAACTGAGGCCAGATTTGAACTCTGGTCCTTTTGACTTCAGGACTGGTGCTCTATCCACTGTGCAACCTAATTGCCCTGAAATAGTATTTAATAGAAAAAAAAATTAACACAGCAATTGATACATGTAAATAAATATAACAACATTTACAATATGTGACACTTGAGACTTCCCACCTTCACAAAGAGGTAGGTTGGGGGCATATTCTCATATCTCTTTTCTTTGAGTTCCATTTAGTCTTTATAATTTTGTAAACTTATTTTTGATTTTTTGATATTCTTTATATTTACATTATTGTGCTTATTATGTACATTTGTTTTCTTGAATCTGCTTATTTCACTCTATACCAGATTACACAGATCTTTCCATGCTTCTCTGTAGTTATCCTTAACATCATTTCTTATTACACAATAGTATTTCATTATATTCCTGTAAAACATTTTGTTTACCATTTCCCAATTGTAGGACATTTACTTTGTTTATGATTCTTAGCTATGGCCCATCAATTGGGGAATGGTTGTATAAGTTGTGGTATATAATTGTGATAAAATACTATTGTGCTATAAGAAATGATGAGTTCAATCATTTTAGAAAATACATGGAAAGATTTGCACAAAATAATAAAGACCGAAATAAGCAGAACCAAAAGAATATTGTATGTAGTGTATATATATATATATATAGTAATAGCAATATTATTTTAAGAATGATTTTGAATAAATGCCATTTTGACAATTATAAATACCCAAATTGACTACAAAGGATATCTGAAGAAAGATGCTTTTTGTATCCAAAGAAATAACTAATGAATAAGAGTATGTATAGAACAGTTTTACACACACACACACACACACACACACACATGCACACACACACACAAACATATCCCTATTTGTGATGAATGGTAGCCATCTCTAAGTTGGGAAGAGGGAAGAAAAAAAAGAAATTTAAATAATTTAATATATATTTAAAAGGAATAGCAAGATACACATAATAGACTTGCAGTTTTATATACAATCATCTTTTTCATTAACTTTGTTATGAAATGATTATTTTATTCCATAAATTAAAAAAAAAAAAAAGACAAAGCCCATTTACTTCTTAACAAGATCAAAAGGTCTTTTTTAACAAGGTCAAAAAGTCCTATAAATACTGTTTTTCTTATCATTAGTTCTCTTACTAAGAGATGCTGGGGTCCTCAAACTATGGCCCACAGGCCAGATGCAGCAGCTAAGGATGTTTATCCCCCTCACCCAGGGCTATGAAGTTTCTTTATTTAAAGGCCCACAAAACAAAGTTTTTGTTTTTACTATAGTCCCGTCCTCCAACAGTCTGAGGGACAGTGAGCTGGCCCCCTATTTAAAAAGTTTGAGGACTCTAAGACTTAGAGTATAAGTTGGAGTGGAGACTCTGGTTTAAAGAGTGTGAACATTTTTGTCAATTTAGTTGTATAATAGCAAAATGATTTCTAAAATAGTTGTATCATTATATAATTCATTTGACAATTTATAATAATCTTTCCACAACTCTTTCAATATTGACTACTGACAATTTTTTATTATTTTTGCCAATTTGCAGTCAGGGTTGTTTTGTTTAATTTTTCTCCAGCTATTTAATAAGTTCTTATTTCTATAAAGAGCGTTTTGTAATTAAATCTATATGAGTCTTTTGCATACTTTAGGATATTGATCCCTAGATGATATTCCCAGATATTTTATGCATTTGGAAGTTATTTGGAAGGGAATTCTCTTTCTATTGTTGATTCTTAATTTTTTTATTATACAGAAATATAGATTTTTAAGGAATTATTTTGTAGCCTGCAATTTGCTAATGTTATTATCTCAGTATCTTTGCTGATTCCTAGGGTTTTCCAAATAAACCATTATATTATTAGCATTAGCTAATATTAGTAGTATTAGAAATAGCTAATACTTATATTATTAGAAAATAGATTTTTATCTCCTTTTTTGCCTATATTTCTTTAATTCCTTTCTCTTGTATTACTGCTATTTTACTAATAGCAATTTGGAATCCCTAGGAAATAATGATGTCAAGAAAAAGAAAAATTGACTTGAAGTATGGGATATTCAAAGAACAGTGGACTTATGATTGCGTTTTCATGCAGTACCAGGAAAGAGCTGTATGTCTGATATGCCAGAATATAGTGTCTGTGTTCAAAGAATATAATTTGCATTGATCCTATGAAACTCAACATAAAGATAAATATGATTGTTTATTTGGAGAAATGAGAAAAGATAAAATATTAAAACTGAAAAATACATTGACAATTCAGCAAAATACTTTTGTGAAGCAGAAGCAGCTAAATATTTCATCACTGCGAGCAAGTTTTCAAGTTGCCAAGCTAATAGCACACACTGGCAGACCATTTGTGGAGGGAGAATTTGTTAAAGAATGCCTTCTTTCTGTTGCCAAAGAGATGTGTCCAGAGAAGGCTGATTTATTTAGTACAGTGAGTCTTTCAGGACCTACAATTACACAGAGGATTGAAGACAATCTGCATCAGCATTTGCAAAACGCCATAAAAAAATTTCATATTTTTCCTTGGCACTTGACGAAAGCAATGATGTTCATGATTTTGCACAACTTCTAATTTTTATTCGTGGGATGAATGATTATTTTGAAGTCATAGAAGAGCTTGCTGCACTGCAAAGCATCAAAGGAACAACTACAGGAGAGGATACCTATGAAAAGGTTTGCCAAACTATGAATGGTTTGGAGCTGGACTGGGCTAAACTAGCCAGTGTGACAACTGATGGTGCTCCTAGCATGGGGGTGGTGGTCTAAGAAAGGAGTAATTGCTCACCTTAACCAAGAGATGGACAAACATAACCATTCTTATCCAATAGCCATACACTGCTTCATCCACTAACAAGCGCTGTGTAGTAAATCACTGAAGTGGGACTCTGTTATGAAAATTGTGGTATCTTGTGTTAACTTCATTAGAGCTAATGCACTAAATCACAGACAATTTCAGGAATTTCTGTCTGAGCTAAATGTTGAGTATGAAGATGTTCTATATCACACAGAAGTCCATTGGCTGAGTCAAGGGAGAATTTTGAAATGTTTCTATGACTTACTTCCCACAGATTACAACTTTTCTGCTTTCAAAAAACAAAGAAGTACCAGAGCTCAATGATGGAGAATGGAAATGGCACCTTGCCTTTCTGACAGATGTAACAGAGCTACACAAAAATTTCAATATACAACTTCAAGGAAAGGGGAAGCTCATCTGTGATATGCAATCACATGTCAAAGCATTTGAAGTAAAATTAGGCCTCCTCATGAAACAAGTGAAGGAGGAAAACTTCTGCCATCTCCCCACAACTCAAAATCTGTTAGTGGAAAAACCGCTGATTGCATTCCCAAACAAAACATGTGTAGATTCACTGGAAAAATTGCAAAAGGAGTTCCAATTTAGATTTAAAGAGCTTCATCTCCATGAACAGGATGTACAACTTTTCTGTAATCCATTTTCTATTGACATTGAAAATGTGGATGCAATTTACCAAATGGAACTGACTGAACTGCAGAATTGTGACTTTCTGAAAGATGCATTCAAGTCAAGCAGCCTTCATAACTTCTGTGCATCTCTCCCCTCTGAGACATATTCTCATCTCAGGAACCATGCACTCAAAATAACAACCATCTTTGGCAGTACTTATGTCTGTCTTTTTCTAGAATGAAATCTCCAACCAGATCAAGACTAACGGCACACTTGCATCACTTGTTACAACTAGCAGTGATAAATATGGAACCAGACACTGACCATCTCATAAGCCAAAAGCAGGCCCATAGTTCCCATTGAAATACTGGTAAGTGTGTTGATTTAACTTTACTTCATTTTAAATATTGTATTTGTTCCTGTTTTGTTTCTTCACTTCAAAATAAGATATATGTAGCGTGCATAAGAATTTGTTCATAGTTTTTGTTTTTACTATAGTCTGGCCCTCCAACAGTCTGAGGGACAGTGAACTGGCCCCCTATTTAAAAAGTTTGGGGACCCCTGTTCTATATCTTTTGCATTCTCACTTTTGTTAACATATAACTATGTAATATGTTCTGATTATTCTTTTTATTCCTTTTGCTCTGATTTCATCTTACTCATTTGTTATTTTATTGATTTGTTTTTTGCTCTCTCCTTTTTAATCAGATTAACTAAGAGGTTATCAGTTTTATTAGTCTTTTCAAAAAAACAACTTTTATTTTTAGTTATCATTTCTTGGAATTTATTATATCACTGGATTACTTGTTTTAAATTTATGTCCTCATTTAATTTTTAATATATTTTCTTTTGTGTTTATTTTAGGTTGGTTTGTTGATTTCCTACTTTAAAAATGTATATCCTTTTTTTATTAATCCTCTATTTTTACAAATTCTCTATTTTTTTTAAACATATGATTGTTAACATACCATTGTAATTCCCTCTGAGGATTCTTTACTTACATTGCAGAAATTTTGGTATATTGCTTCACCATTATCTTAAAAGTACCCAAAACATAGTTTTTCCATTATTTATTTTTTGACCCACTCATTATTTAAGATTTTATTTTTAAGTCTCCATTTGGGTCTCTAATCCTTTTTTTTTTTTTTGTTCTCATTGAAACAATTTCTATTTTATTGCATTGTGCTGTATTAAGGAGGTTCTGCCTTTTTGCATTTGCTTGCAATATTTTTGGATATGGCCAATTTTTGTAAAATTCCACATCATTTGAGAAATAAACATATTCTTTTTTGTTCCATTTAAAAGATGTCATGGATTTTATAATTAAATTTTCCAGAAAATTTATTCAGTTTTACATTTTTTCTTTTGATTTTCTTTCTTTTGGGGCTTATCCAAAACTGATAGAAGGATATTGAAATGTTCTGTCACTATTGTGCTACTGCCTATATCTTCTTGAATCTCAGAAAATGTTTCATTTAGATGCCAAGGTATTTGGAGCATATAAATTTATTGGTTTGTTATCTATAATATCTTTCAACATAACATAGATTCTTTGTTTATTCCCTTTTATTTTTGAACGTTTGTTCATATTGTCTGATAGATGTCTCTTTTAAAAATTCACTTGATACACAGTAATTTTTTCCATCCCATCAGTTTCATTTTGGATATGTATTAATTTTTTAAATGTGGTTATTATAAGCAACATATTGTAGGATTTTGTTTTCTTATTCAATCTGTCCCTCTTTTTTGTTTGTTTTCTTTAATTGTATTGTTTAATACATTCGTATTTAAGGTTATAAAGATTGTTTTGATTTTTCTCTATCTTTATTATTTCTAGGTTCTAATTTTCTTCCTCATTTTTGCTGTAAACAAAATATTATGCTTGTTGTTACTTTTAAAAAGTGGTCCCGTTATCACTAGCTTCCCCCTCCCAATCCTTCACCTTCTTTTGTTTGTTATTTTTGTCCTTTTAGGACATTGTTTATTAGTTTTTCTTTCTTGACATCATCTCATTCTATATTTCTTCCCTCTCCTTTTTTTTTTCTTCTATGAAGTCAACTAGATTCTCTTTTTCCCCCTTCAGCTAGTAATGTTCATTATTTTTATAAATTTAATTTTTGCAACCTTTTCAAAAAATTCTCTTATTCTTTTCATCATTTATTTTTCCATTTACTGAAGATCCTATTTCTCTGATTCTTAATGCCTATAATCCTCTGGTCTATCTCTTATATCTATATTTTTCATATAGTCCATGCTTCCAAGCTATCCATTCTATGTTGTTCCTTCTAGAGACTTTCTGGCACTGCCTATTAGGACTTGTCTTATGAATTTCTCATTTTTATTGTTTCACTATCAAAACAAAAAGCCAATTATTATAGGTGCCAGAGAGAACATTGTTCAGTGATAAGACACTTCCCCTTACCACTGATCTATACTGTCTGATTGACCCCCTTCCATTTGTCTGTTAATTTTCTGCCATGTGTTCGCCCATGTCTCCAGATAGCAGTTGCTCTCTAGGGATTTCAGCTCTGCTCTCCAAAAACAAGGAGGTTTTTCAAAACATCAAATTCCTTAGTCCTTATCCTCCTTTACCTAGAAAAGCATTCATCAGTAAAATCCCCTCCCACCTTCAAAATAATGTTTTCTTCCTTTGTCTCTCTGTTTGATCTTTCCCTCAACACTCCTCATTTACTCCTTTTCTGGCTTTTATCTTTTTGAGGATGCAGAGATTATTTTATTCTAATTGATAGCTCTTGATTTGACCCTGACACATCTTTCACTCTTCTTAATCCCATTATTTCTTTCACCACCTTTTTTTTTTTTTCACCTCCATGTTATAATATAACACTCCTACAAAAGAAGTGTGTATCTGTAGGTAAGGTATTGCTAGATTTTGTCCCTAATAATGTCTAGCTCCCTTTTCAAGATTACCTCTACCTGATTTCCCCCTTCACCCTAGTTTCTTGTGTACATTTATAAAGAAGTTTCCTACTAGTCTTTCTATTAACACTATGTTGCTGGGGTTGTGCTGGCTTACTGCATTTATTCATTTTTGTTGTTTGGGGCATTCAAAAAACATTTTTTTTCTAGTTAAGATTTTTTTTTCCAAAAACTGTTTCAAGCTCTTCATTATTATTTGAATATTTCTCTTTTGTCCTGTGTGGCTAAGCTCAGATTTGTAAAATAGGTTACCCTGGGCTGCATCCTGAACTCCATTGTTGTTTGGAACACATTATTCCATTATCCCCTCCTTTTTTATAGTAGGTACAGAATAGTCTTACATTATTCAAATATCCTTTTCTTTGTATTTGAAGAACTTTCTCCTGATTGTTTGCAGAACTTGATGCTTCTGAATTGAATTATTAAATTTAACCATTATATTATGTCTTGGAGTTTACAGCCTTGTTTCTTTGTCTTTGATTTGTGTATTTGTTTTACCTTGAGGTGATCTGTGAATTCTTTTCACTGGAATTTTGTTTTCAATGTTCAAATGTGCAGGACTGTTTTCTTTTATTATTTTATTCATTAAGGGTTTTTGTCTTGTATTCTTCTGTAAGACCTATGAGCTTTCATCTGTTTCTACACATCCTATTTTCAAGATCAGTATGTTTTCCTTGCATAATGAGTATATTTTCTTTAAATGTTTATTTTTTCTTCACTTCTGTGTATTTGCTTTCTGAATCTATTCGGTTGATTTTTGTTTTTTTCATGAGGCTTGTCATTGAAGATTAAAATTTTTCTATTCTGTTCATTATTTTCTATGTATGGCATAAATTCTGCTCTTATAATTCAATTTCTCTTTTAAACTCTGCAGGGACAACATGTGGTTCTGTGCTCTCAAATTTCACAGGGTCGTCTGTCCTAGCAAGTGTTAGATAATTTTCCCTTATTTTGCAATATTTATTCATAGATGTCTGAAACTGTTGCTCACTAGAACTATAGTCCATATTTCTGTTGTTAGTATTTTTTCTGTTTATTTTCCCGTTTATGTTCAAGGTCTTTGAAATTTCTTCTTTCTGAAATCTTTGCTACTTTACCTTATTATTTACTTTCTGACTTCCCATTCTCTATGGTTTCCTTGGGTGCTGGATTTTCAAGTATCTCATCCTCTTTCCACTTGATAATTCATGGTTTACCAGTTTAGGGCTCTGTTCTCACTGCCTTTTGGATGACCAGATGGATTGGTACCTTCACCCCCATGTACACACACACACACACACACACAGAGAGAGAGAGAGAGAAAGAGAGAGAGAGAGAGAGAGAGAGAGAGAGTCCTGTCCCAGTGAACTGTCCTCCCTTTTTCTCAAGTCTTTGGACTGGCATCCACAGTTCAGAACCTACTTTCCCTGGCACCATTGTTTCCCAGTTGCAGTTCTAGCAGGATTTTGTACTTTGGCCAAATTTTTTGTAAAGGGCAAACAAATTTTTTCCAGCCTAAAGAAAGAGTTTTCTTTGTATTATAAAGAAGGAGGGAAATCTGGGATGCAGGGGTGGATTTTGATCTAACTCTATGTTGACTTCTTGGGTCTGCTAGTGAAGTTTCAGTAGCATGGGGACTAGAGCAGGGGTGAGTCAGTGAGCACAGAGTCAGTGAATGTCATTTCCTAGGATTATTTTGTAAGCTTTCTTTTGGATTCTTTGTGACCTCAACCACAGGAAAAGTTGAAATTGCTTTGTCTTTGGCATATAATTTCTGTTTTGGAGAGGTGTGAGAGGTCATGAGGATTAGAAAAAATATTTATTGGCCATCTTCTTGCTCTTGTGTCCTGGAAGAGTCATCTGCTTTTAACATGGTCTTTTCCAAAGTCTGTGGTCAATGACCAAGAATACTTAATCTTACTAAGCTAAATATTAAGTGTCTCCTTGAGTGCTTTGAAAAATCACTTTGTCTAATCACATTTTTGTCTTTTTTTCTCTAGTTGTAATTGTTGTTGGAACAGCTCTGTGAGACTCTAGTGTTTCTTAAATAATCCCCATGTAACTATCAAAATGTTTTTCTGTCTACCTGGTACTGATCTAGTATCCCATTCTATAGGTGATTTAGTCAAATGCCTATGTTTTGCTTGAAGATAGCTTGATTAAAATGAAGATTTCTTGGAGGACCCTGCCACCCACTTGCATTTATACTTGGAGTGCTATTTAGAAACTCTAACTGGTGTTCCTCTTGATCGCAAAATGTTAGAGACCATATCTCTATTCCCCCATCTGAATATAATGCTTCTCAGAATTTCTGACCAGCTCTCCTTTGCCTGTTCTTCCTGGGATTGATTTTGTGTGTATCAGGTTGATAGAATTAGATCAGATGGATGCTGATGTCCTTCCCATCTTAATAGTTATGCTCCTGCAGTTTACCCTAGGATTGCATTAGATACCACATGAAGTCTCTAAGATTGAGGTAGAAAATTGAATATAAACATGCAGGTCACAGAATCTTAGAATTAGACTTAGAAGGTATCTTAGAAGTAATCTATTCCAACGTCCACTTTACAGATGAGGAAAGTTTAAATGATTTGCTCAAGATCATATTGTTGTTGTTTGTCTTTTGTTTTCAAGACCATGACATCAGAGAGAGGACTTCATGCAAGTGAATTGAATTTAACTGACGGAGGACTGCCTCACTTTCCCTTTCAGACCCTTTTAACCTGGGTCCAGTATGAAGATTTTAACCTGGAGAGAAAGAAATCGAGTATAGATTTGAACTCAAATCCTGTGACCTCAAGTTCAGTGCTACAGCTTTTATACCACATTTCTTTTCTTATATTGTTATTCTATCCTAATGATTCTAAGAGTGTCAGGTAGTAGACAAGACGTGAAGAGAAAGACAAACTCACAGAAACAGCAAAAGAAAAAGAGAGACAGAGAGTAAAAGAGAGGAAGAGACAGAAACAGGAACAGAAAGAGAGAGTAAAAGATACAGAGGAAAAAAAAAACAAAAAGAAACAGAGACAATAATAGATGTAGAAAAAAGAGAAAACATATATAGAAAGAGAATGAGCATGAAAGAATAATTCTTTTCCTTCTGTCTTTTATCAAAGGTCACCAATAAGACATTGCTTAGTTTTTCTTTTTAATTAAAGCCTTTTATTTTCAAAACATATACATGGAGAAATTTTCAACAATGAACCTTGCAAAACCTTATGTTCCAAATTTCCCCCCTCCTTCCACCCTCCTCCTCTAGATGACAAGTAATGTTATATATGTCAAACAAGTTTAAAAAGATGTGTTGAATCCAGTATATGTATATATATTTATACAATTATCATGCTGTGCCAGAAAAATCAGATCAAAAAGGGGAAAAAATGAGAAAGAAAACAAAATTCAAACAAACAACCACAAAAAGAGTGAAAATGCTATGTTGTGATCCACACTCAGTTCCCACAGTTCTGTCTCTGGGTATAGATGGCTTTCATCATCACAAAAGTCATTGGGACTGGCCTTAATCATCTCATTGTTGAAAAGAGCCATGAAAAACATTGCTTAGTAACATATCCTCAAGAACCACTACTAGATAGTCCGTGTTGCATATATCATATCAAGAGCAAGATAATAGATTCCTTAAATATTACTCTCATTTTTTAGCTCAGTAAACTTAGTATTCCACTAAACATTAAAATATTAGGATTTTTTTGAGGGTTTCAAGGTCATTCAAAACCAAATGGATTCTAGTCCATTATATAGATACAATTATTTCTCCTTGTTATTATTAACACGAACCTTCTTCTGTGGCCAGACTGGTTTCTTCACTGGTTCTCAAAAAATATCCTGGCCATCCCTGACTCTGTGTCTTTGATCATGACAACGTGATACAAGTAGAAAGTGGTTTGTCTGGAATAAGAGAACCTGAATCTTACTGACCTTCTATTAAAAACTCATATAGATGTTGAGAGCTTTGCCAGGAGAACTGACAAGTTCTGGCAAAGTCTACTAAGTTGAAAAAGCTTTAAGAACAGTACTGGCTATGCATGCCATTTATAAAAGGATGAGCCTGGCTGTTTGGGACCTCATCATAAGTAAACTAATATCAAGGGATGAACTTTTTATGAAGACCACATATTACAGCTGAGAAGGACTGAAATCTGGTACAAAAGGGAAGTATCTGTACTGATAAACTAAATGAAACATTAAATATTTCACTTTTTCTCAGATCACATACACATATATATGTATTATATATAAATACAGTCTCCTCAAATACTTAAACAGAGTTATCATTGCCTCCTTACTCTCTATCCTGAGTCTTCTATTCTTGAGGTTTATTTTGCCCAACTACTTCAACTAATCATCATTTAACAAAGACAAGCAATCAACAAATATTTTTAAAGTATGTGTTATATGCTAGGTACTCTGATGGGGATGGAGGTAAAAACCATAGGACAATCCCTATTCTCAAAGAACTTACATTTTAGTGGAGGAGACAATCATTCCATAAGTGAGTAAATAAACATTTATTAAATGCCCACTGTATGCCAACATCCTATTAAGCATTAAAGGCGAAAGACAATCCCTGCACTCAAAAAGCTCACAGTGTAATGGGGGAGACACACATATCAAGAAGTTGAAAAGTATGTGTGGGGGAATGGAAGGTGGTATTATGAAGTCCTGCAGCTGAAAGATAATGAAGTAGCTGCCCTGGGCCCTTTCCTTAAATGGAGATCTAGGAGGAGTCCTCCAATAAGGCAGGGAGTACAAGTACACATATAAATATATGAAGCATAAATGTAAAGTGACTACAAACTAGTTTTAAAAAAAAAGATCATTTGGAAGGAAGGTTATTAACAGTATATTGGGAATCCAGGGTAAGATAAGAAAAGATTTCTGGCAGAAAACAGTGCTTGAACTATAACTTGAAGGAAAAGGACTCTGTAAGAGGAAGGGATTACAGTGATGTGGGATAGTCAGTGCTTGGTCACAGAGAATATAGACTGAATATCATGTGTAAGCAATAGAGAGAACATTAGTTAGCCTAAATCACAGAGAATGAAAAGGAGTGCAATATCCAATAAGGATGGAGAGACAGATTGTGCTTAATTGGTGATGGTTTCAAAAGTTCAAAAGAGAAATTTGAACATAAAATAATAGGAAATCATTGGAGTTAATTGTGTGACATGGTTGGCCCTGTGTTTAAGGAAAATTACTTTAGTATCAGTATGAGGAGATGAGAGACTAGAATGGAGACCAAAGAAGAGATGTTACAATAATCTAGGAGAGATGATGAGTTTGATAGCTATGTGTGCAGAGAGAGGGGCCTGGATTTGAAAGATGTTGAGGAGGGCAATCATATCTAATCTATTGCCAGATCTTGCTCTTTCTATCATCTCAGGGCTTGATTAATTCTGATTCAATTGAATCTGGAATATTGAATTAATTTCTGGATGCATTCCTCATGTCTTTCTTAAACCATGGCACCAAGAATTGAGTTGCAATATTCCAAATGTGGTCTAGAATCTCCTTATTTTGGGGAAGTATTCCCCTCAATGCAAATCAAGATTACATAGCTTTTCTGGCTGCCACATTTCCAATCAACTAAAAGACATAGATGTTTTTCAGGAGGAAGCTACTATTGAATTTTTCTTTGTACATCTCTGAATATGCACAAGGAATTTCAATTAATAGAAATTGGAATAGAAAAAGAAGCCTCTAAGCTCCTTTGGCATCCCAATCATAGCTTATGGGGAAACAAACCGAGAAGGAAATTTCTCCTTTTATTACATGCAATCTCATTAGGCCTGGCGTCAGGATTCAACGAACCTTGGAAAGTTTTTGGCAAGATGTTGAAATTCCTTGATGTTAAATGAATTTTGTTACCTCTGGATTTATTGATATTTTGAATCCGGATAGATATGCATAAAAACTGTTTTTAATATAGGAATTTAATTTTATTTGCAATTCAAAATTTTTATATTCTGGACATAGGTATACACAGAATGCAGGCTGGGTATGCAAGAATCTTGTCAGTACATCTAGGTCATATTTGGTATATAATATCTATGATCTTGACTAGGACAAGGAAGTAGGCTTCAGTGCCCAAGGGCCAAGTTTGTTCTAGGTAATTCAGGAGTAAATTTTATTGTTTTGCCTTCTCTGAAACATTCTTTAGCCTTTTCCAAGAGACAAAGTTCAGAGACTAGAAATCAATGGGAACTATCAACATTTTTGCTAAGAAGTTTATGACAGGGTTTGTGAGTCAAATAACATTTTCAAAAAATCCAGCTTCCTGCCCTTCCATCTCCCTAACACCATAACTGTTTTAAATGATTTTCCTCAAAAATTATATCAATTAAGGAGAATGTTTCTTGTCCAAGTATAGATAGATACCTAGTTTTCTCTATGAAAAGACCTTTTAAGTTACCTTTCAACTCTAAATTTTAAGATCTATGCATCCATGTTCTTGCAGTAGCCAAGAGGACTTAGGCACTGTTACAAGAATTATCCCCCAGCAGGAATATCATTTGACCCATATAGTTAAAGCCAAAGCTCTCAGTTCACCAAATATCTATAAATTCATAGGATCATAGCGGGCACTTATCTAATATGACCTATTTTTTTTTTTTTTATAAAAAAACAGATTCAGAAAGATTGGATTTAAATTCTGATCTCACTAACTCCAGGTATAGACTTTTCACATAACAGTTTTCACTTGAGGCTGGAGCAAAAGATCCCACACTTTAGGATAGAAGGTCTAGTTAGTTCGATTTTAGAAACCTTGTGGAAGAATCTGTGTTTGGTCAGGCCTGGGAAAAGCTAGGGGGAAATAGGTATGACTTTATGGAGAAGTGTAGATAATGTGTCATTGAGTAGCTTCTTATTTCACTTAATTCTTTTTGTTAAAAAAAAAAAAAAAGGTGATAAGCTCACTAGTTTTTTTTTTTTTTTTGGTTGAAGTATAAGTACTGTTAGCATTTTATAAATTTTGAAGCTTTAGAACAAAATTTCTATTTTCCTTCCCAAGTTACACCTTTAATGTTTAGCTTCAAAAAGAAAAAATTAGAGGAAACACTATAACTGTTTTCAAAGATTTCAAGGATTCTTATTTGAAAAAAAAAACATTTATTTGATATCAGAGACAGTACTGGGAACTATGGGTAGAAGTGATGGAGATAAAGATTTAAGCTTGACATATGGGTGGAGATTACTAATAATTACAGAGGTCTCAAAGCTGGATGGATTCTTTCAGGAACGACTAAATCCTCAATCCCTGTCAGTCCTCAGGCAAAGGCTGATTGATCATCTCTCAGAGATGCTTTTGAAGGGATTCTTTGTCAATTCTGGGTTAAATTACAATAGCCAGTGAAGATTCTCCTACTTCAAGGATTTTGTGATCCCTCTCTCATACATATTTTCCTAGCAAAATTGCTCACAGATTCTTCATTCGTAGGAAAGTATAAATGAATTATATAATATTACTTTTTCCATGTGTGGGATCAGGATCAAAAAAATCTGTTTCTGTTGTGTTTCAAGAAAACTGATGTTATTGCAATGGCCTAAGTTTACAGGAGACATTAACTTGAAAAACAAAACAAAACAAAAGGAAAACTTGCTTCCTCCTGGCAGAGCAATGAAAGACTTGTTCTTGCTTGCTTGTGCCATTTCTGAATACTTCATGCACTTTCATTGAACTTGCCAAGCTTCAATAGTTTTCCTTGGAATATATCAAGTGCATAAACAATTCTATTAGGAAAGGTACCCATGGTTTCATATAACAGAATTATAAAGAATTCCCAGATGAAAAAACTCCATCTACCAATGAAGGTTAGCAACTTCTCTGCAGTTTATAATCTTACAGCATTGCCTAGAATCCTAAGAAGTTAAATGAGTTGTCTAGGCTCTCACAGCCAGTAAATGTCAGAAGCAAGACTTCAATCCACATCCAATTGGTTCTTAAGACATCTCTTTATCTTTTATCCTAAAATATATGCATATACATCTTCCTCTACTCTGTCTTCCCTCTACCTCCCTCTTATCTCTTAGTACTTCTCATCATTTAATTATGATGCACCCATACTTTGATTTTATTTTTCCCAAGTTTAATAAAAATTTTGGCTTTATTCTACTTATATGAAAGCCTTACTATCTAGAATAGACTTAGAATTTTGAGGTAAATTTCTTCTGTTGGGCCAGAGTTGATAATAATCAATGAGAGAGAAATGCCTCGATCCAAACTGTAACAGATTAGTGGTAGTTGGTGATTTCTTTCTACTGATCATTTTAAGGAAAACTCTATTTATTCCTATACTCTCTAGTGTGTTTAATAGGAAAAGGTGTTGGATTTTATCAAATCCTTTTTCTGTATCTATTAAGATAATCATGTGATTTTTGTTAACTTTGTTATGTTAACTAACTTATGTTAGTTTTCCTAATATTGAACCAGCCTTGCATTCATGGTATAAATACTATTTGGTCAAGGTGTATTATCCTGGGGATGACTTTCCTGTAATTTCTTTGCTAATATTTTATTTGAGATTTTTGCATCAATATTCATTAGGGAAATTGGTCTATAATTTTCTTTCTGTTTTTATCCTACCTAATTTAGGTATCAGTACCATGTCTGTGTCATAAAAGGAATTTGGTAGGACTCCTTTCCCTAATTTTTCAAGTAGTTTTCATAGTATTGGAATTTATTATTCTTTAAATGTTTGGTAGAATTCACATGTAAATCCATTGGCTCTGGAGATTTTTTCTTAGGGTTGATTAATAACTTGTTCTATTTCCTTTTCTAGAATGGGACTATTTAAGTAATTTATTTCCTCTTCTTTTATCTGGGCAATCTGTATTTTTGTAGATATTCTTCCATTTCACTTAGATTATCAAATTTATAGACATAAAGTTGGGCAAAATAACTCCTAATTGTTGCCCTAATTTTCTCTTCATTGGTGGAAAGTTCTCCCTTTTCATTTTTGAAAATAACAATTTTATTTTCTTCTTTCCTTTAGTTATTTCTTTAACATGTAGATGAGTCATATTACAACTAAGTTTTTTTTTCCCCCTAAATGATCAGAAATGAGGTAAATCCCTAAAATTAGATAAATGATGGTATGATGGGAGTGTTTTGGGCCATAGTAGATAGAAAGAGACTTTGAAGACATAACATTTCACTTCATGCCATCCAAATCATAACATAGATACATAATTTCTTATTCTGTATTCTATTCTATCTGTAAGTAGTCTTGGCAGGTATGGCCCTTAAGAAGGGAATGCAACTATTTGTTTCTTACTTTGTAGTTATAGGAAAACTTGACCCTGTAGCCATAGCTTCTGGGAATGTTAGCATAGTCAATGCAGTGCTGAGGGAAAGAAGAGGAGGAGGGAGGGTTGAGGTCTCTATTCCTAGTTCACTTCTATGCACACATACAATTGAATTCATTTAAATAATATCTTATAAATCCTGCTTCAGGACATTTGTATTCCAGGGGTTCTTCAAATCATTAGGAACTATTTCAGCCTTTTGAACTTTAGCTTGGTAACAAGAAAGAGTCAAAACACACATGCTAGGATCTCCAAGAATACTCGATTGTTTCAATTCAAGTAAGATTGCCTAAATTCACCAGTCAGCAGGCTATGTCGATTCCTATTAGCCACAACCACTGTTTCTCCCCTTCACCAGTGAGAAAGGTGTTCAAAGCTTTTGTTGGAGCTGGCTGAAACCAGACAAAGGCTAGACAGCTTCAGCTCACAGATTTGCAGGAAGATTATACCCTCAAAGGCTAAAAAAACACATTTGGATAGTATCTACAGTTATATTAATACAAAATTTCCTCCCCGCTGATTTTTAAGTATGTTATTTTAAGAAAAAAATAACTGCAGACAAATAAACTACTTTCTAATGCATAAAAGCAAAAAAGAAAGGAGACTAAATAGATAAAAAGGTTACTTGGTTATTTATTCTCAGGTCATAGTCTGCAGCAGTCATACTGAGATTTTAATTTTAAGACATATTTGCTAAGGCTATAATTGAAGGTGGTTATAGTTATCTACTGAGGCATATGCAATGTTTAAAATTATTCACAGGTTGTCAGTGTTCTTTATATAAATGACAGCTTCCAGTTGATTAATAATAAAGTATTCATGTTTCATGCTGTTATAGCATATCATGTTAGAATTAAAAAAAAAACCAAACTCACCAATATGCTATTAAATCTGGACATGTTAAATATTCTATAAGTAATCATAACTTGATATCTAATTATGTTCCATTTTTTATTAAAATCAATTTTTCATTTACTTAGAATGAATTAAAGAAACAATGCAATATTAAGCTGCTTTTTCTTGACATTTCTAAAATAGAATTTTCTGCCAATTAAAAGTACCTTCAACAATTTGCTTTTCATTCTTTTAGTCTAATAATCAATTAGTCAGTCAGTCAGTTAATTACCATATAAGGTAGTTTTGAATGTAAATAAGAGGGCTAATGCATGTTTTCTTTTGGCTTATAGGAACCCAATATGCAAATGGATAGATATGACATGATCTCATAAAAATATGTATTCTAAAATCCCTTTTTTATAAGGTTGGTTTTTGGGTTTTTTTTGCTGATGTTTTAAAATATTTCTATTACATGTTCTGTCCTTGATGGAACCCTTCCTTATAAGAACTATTGTTGAGCAAAACCAATCAACACCTTGGATTGTCTTACAACATATGCTTCATTTTTGCAATCGCAGTCTATCACCTTTCTGGTTAGGAAGCTTGCTTTGTCACCAGGTCTATGAGGTCATAATTGGTTCCTTCATTGATCAAAGCGCTGGAGTCTTTCAGGATCATTTTCCTTTATATTATTGTAGTCATTTTATATATAAATTTTAACCGCCATTTATTAAGTATTTCTTGTTTGTAAGACTCTGTGTTAGGGATGAAGGAGAAAAAAACATAGTTCAATCCCTGTTTCAAGGAACTTATGGTTTAATGGAAGAAAAAAAAGACAGGAATACATGTAACAAGGATATTAAGGAGAATAAGATACAGGAAAAGAATAAGTCCAGGTAAACTACTGTGAAAAATTTGAGCGAAGACAGAACGATCACTAACAAAAAGATTCTTTATGGTAAATGTTAATTGGACGACACAAACATTATATCCAAAGGAGGAAGACATCACTGGAAGAAATATTTAACAGTGGTTAAAGAAAGCTTCCTAGAGGAGATACACATTTTGATGGATCTTAAGGAAAAAAGAACACTTATGTAAAGAATTTTGTTTGTTTTTTTTATTGAAAATTTCATAAGGGACCCCCAAAATATGTAGCTTTCTAAATGTCATATACTTTTGACAAAGTTCTTTCTATTTTAAACTTCCTTGTATTTATTCTCATAGCTCTCATAAAATCATAGCATTATAGCTCAAAAGATTGCAGATTTAGAATTGGAAAGGACTGTAGAGGTCATGTAACCCATGCCTTTTGTAAGAGCTCTCCCTTTTGACCTGTTTATCTTTGGTAACTCTGCATAACCCTTAGCTCATAATTTATTGACCTACACAAAGTCCTTCTACTATGACAAGACATCATTGATAACAGAAAGTGAAGAGGAATTAAGAAGCCTCTAGATGAAGGTAAAAGAAGAGAGTATAATGGGTTTTTTAAAAGCTTAACATCAAACAAAACAAAACAGCAACAACAACAAACCTAAGATCTTGGCAATGGGTCTCATAGAATAGAAGAAGATGTGGAAGCAATGTCAGATTTTATATTCTTGGATTCAAAGATCACTTCAGATAGCAAATGCATCCAAGAAATTAAAAAAATGCTTACTTCTTAGAAGGAAAGCTATGACAAATCTGGACAGCAAACAGAGACATCATCTTGCCAAGATGTCTTTGTAGTCAAAGATATGTTTTTTCCCCTTTAATAATGTACGATTGTGAGAGTTGGAGTATAAGGAAAACTGATAGCTACAGAATTGATGCTTTTAAATTGTGGTACTAAAGAAGACTTTTTTAGAGTCTCATCAATAGCAGGGAGTTCAAATCAGTCACTATTTAAATAAATTAATTCAGGGGAAAAGGACCCACATGGGCAAAAATGTTTGTAGCAGCCATTTTTGTAGTGGCAAAGAACTGGAAATTGAGTGGATGTCCATCAATTGAGGAATATTTGATATGTAAATGTAAAGGAATATTATTTTTACATAAGAAATGATGAGCAGATTGATGTCAGAAATGCCTGGGGAGACTTACATGAACTGATGCTGACGTGAGCAGAACTAAGAGGACACTGTGCACAGTAATAAGATTATGTGATGATCAGCTGTGATGGACTTGTCTCTTTTCAATGATAATCTGATTCATGGCAATTCCAATAAACTTGGGATAGAAAAAGGCATCCAGATTTAGAGAGAACTATGGAGATTGAATGTGGTTTAAAGTATTTTCACCTTTTTTTGTTGTTTGTTTACTTGTTTTTTTTTTCCTTTCTTGTGTTTTTTCCCTTTTGACCTGATTTTTCTTGTATAGCATGAGGAATATGGAAATATGTTTAGAAGAATTGTACATGTTTAATCTATATTAGTTTGCTTGCTATCTTGGTGGGGGCAGGGAGAGAAAAATTTGAAACATGAGGTCTTGCAAAAGTAAATGCTGAAAACGATCTTTGCATGTATTTGGAAAAACAAAATACTATTAAAAAAGAAATTAATTCAGTCTATATTCACTGGAAACTCAAACAATAAAGTTGAAGCTAAACTGCTTTCTTCACATAATGAAAAGATGGGACTCATTGGAAAAGTCACTGATGTTGCGAAACATTGAAGACAAAGAGAAGGTGATGGTAGAGGATGAGAGTGATAAGTAGTGTCAGGGAAACAATGAATATGAACTTGGATAACTTCAAGAGATAGTGGAGAATAAAAGGGCCTGCTATGTTGTGGTTCATGGGATCATGAAGAGTCAGACAAAACTAAAGCCAACCACCACATCACCAATACCCACCACAGTCTCATTAGATGAGGAAGTTGAGCTAGAAAAAGTAAATTTCTAATATTAATAAATGTTAGATCTGGGACTCAAACTTCTAGGTCTAGATTTAGAATTCTAGATTAGATTCTCTAATTCTAAATCATAGGTGATAGATTTAGAACAAAAATTGACCTTGGATGATTCATCCAGCCCACTTACTTTCTGGATAGGAAACTGAAACTCAGGTTAAGTTACTTATCTAAAGTCATACAACTAGTAGTATGTATAACAGGATGTGAACTCATATTTGCCTGATATCATTGCGCTCCCTACCCACTGTGACATTCACTGTTTTTCCTACCACAACATTTTCTGATAAACTTTATCATATCATTTTGCCTCATATTTTCATGCATACCATTTTAGCTCTAATGGAAAGCCATGTAATTAGGCAGTTAAATGACATGTGCAAGGAGTGGCTAGAAAGCTAATGACACTGTCAAAAAAAAAACAAACAAACTAAAAAGATAGGAAATAGCCAGGCTTTAAAAATTTTAAAAGCTTTTAAACTTTTAAAAACTTTAAAAGTTAAACAGAAGATTATAAATTTGATCCTGGAGGAAATAAGAAGACATTTCAGATTAATGAGAAAACTGGGATTCTAATCAGACCCATGCTTTAGTAATATCATTTTGGCAGCTGAGTGAAATATATATTGAAATGGGGAAATACTTATACAAACAAACAATACAAATAAGATTAAAAGGAAAATACAAAGCTGGGGGAAAATTTTTATAGCCAATGTTTCTAATAAAGGTCTCATTTCTAAAATATATAAAGAACTGTATCAAATTTATGATATAAATCATTGCCCAATTGATAAATGGTCAAAGGATATGAACAGATAATTTTCAGATGATGAAATTAAAGTCATCTATAGTCATAGGAAAAAGTGCTCTAAATCATTATTGATTAGAGAAATGCCAATTAAAACAACTCTGAGGTATCACCTCTAAGATGTGTGGAAGATGACAGGAAAAGATAATGATAAATGTTGGCAGGGTTGTGAGAATATTGGGACACTGCTAGTGGAGTTGTGAAATGATTCAACTATTTTGGAGAGCAATTTAGAACTATGCCCAAAGAGCTATCAAACTGTCCATACTCTTTCACCCAGCAATGCCATTACTCAGTCTGCATCCCAAGGAAATTATAAAGGAAGGAAAAGGAACCACATGTGCAAAAATGTTTGCAGCAGCACTTTTTGTGATAGCAAAGAATTGGAAAATGAGTAAATGCCTATCAATTGGGGAATGGCTGAATAAGTTGTGGCATAGGAAGGTAATAGATTATTATTATTCTATAAAGATGATGAACAAGCTGATTTCATTTATTTATTTATTTATTTTTATTTAATAGCCTTTTATTTACAGGTTATATGTATGGGTAACTTTACAGCATTAACAATTGCCAAACCTCTTGTTCCAATTTTTCACCTCTTACCCCCACCCCTCCCAGATGGCAGGATGACCAGTAGATGTTAAATACATTAAAATATAAATTAGATACACAATAAGTATACATGACAAAAGTTATTTTGCTGTACAAAAAGAATCAGACTCTGAAATATTGTACAATTAGCTTGTGAAGGAAATAAAAAATGCAGGTGGGCGAAAATATAGGGATTGGGAATTCAATGTAATGGTTTTTAGTCATCACCCAGAGTTCTTTCTCTGGGCGTAGCTGGTTCAGTTCATTACTGCTCCATTGGAAATGATTTGGTTGATCTCGTTGCTGAGGATGGCCAGGTCCATCAGAACTGGTCATCATCTAGTATTGTTGTTGAAGTATATAATGATCTCCTGGTCCTGCTCATTTCACTCAGCATCAGTTCATGTAAGTCTCTCCAGGCCTTTCTGAAATCATCCTGTTGGTCATTTCTTACAGAACAGTAATATTCCATAATATTCATATACCACAATTTATTCAGCCATTCTCCAACTGATGGACATCCATTCAGTTTCCAGTTTCTAGCCACTACAAAAAGGGCTGCCACAAACATTCGTGCACATATAGGTCCCTTTCCCTTCATAATCTCTTTGGGATATAAGCCCAGTAGTAACACTGTTGGATCAAAGGGTATGCACAGTTTGATAACTTTTTGAGCATAGTTCCAAACTACTCTCCAGAATGGTTGGATTTGTTCACAACTCCACCAACAATGCATCAATGTCTCAGTTTTCTCGCATCCCCTCCAACAATCATCATTATTTTTTCCTGTCATCTTAGCCAATCTGACAGGTGTGTAGTGGTATCTTAGAGTTGTCTTAATTTACATTTCTCTGATTAATAATGACTTGGAGCATCTTTTCATATGACTAGAAATAGTTTCAATTTCTTCATCTGAGAATTGTCTGTTCATATCCTTTGACCATTTTTTCAATTGGAGAATGGCTGAACAAGCTGATTTTAGAAAGACCTGGAAAGATTTACATGAACTGATGCTGAGCAAAATAAGCAAATCAGGAATGTATCATACATAGTAACAGCAAGATTGTGAGCTGGTGAACAATGAAAGACTTGGTTCTTCTCTGTGCTTCAGTGATCCAAAGCAATCCCAATAAGCTTTGGATGGAAAACACCATATGCATCCAGAAAAAGAACTATGGAAATTAAATGTAAATCAACACATACTATGTTCACTTCTTTTTTCAGTTTATTTTTCCTTCTTGTCATTTTTCCCTTATGTTCTGATTTTCTCTCTCAACATGATTTCATAAAGAAATAGAAAGAAATTCATAAAGTTAATATGCATGTATAACCAGAAAAAAATAAAACAATCAATAAAAAAATTTTTAAAAAATGGGGAGAGACTTAAAACAAGAACAGTCAGAAGGCCATTACAATAGAACAGGCAGAAAAGTGATGAGTCCCTGGCCCAGAGTAGTATTTGTGTGTGTAGAGAGGACATATGGAAAAGGTGTTGTAAAGGTAAAAATGATGAGTCTCCCTAATAAATTAGCTATGTGGAGTGAATGGGATTGAGGAGTCAAGGATAACATAGAGGTTGTGAGTTTGAGTAAAAAAGGATAGTGGAACCCCCAATAGTAATAGGAAAGCTGGGAAGAGGAAACAGTAATAGGAACAACTAATAGGAACAATAATGAATTTTGTTTGGATACACTAAGTTTGAGATGTTTACAGGATATCAACTTACTTGAATCCAATTAACTTGTATCTCATGACACCTTCCTGTCCTGGTCCACCTTCCTGTCCTGATCCTCTTAGAGGAGGGAGGGAGGAAATTTCCTCTACTAGTACAAATTAGCATCTGTTTTACAATTTAATGTCTTAGTTCACTGAGAAATCCAGAAGTAAAATGACTTGCCTAGAATCATAGTCAGTGTATGTCAGACACTAGACTTGAACCTCTATTCCTCCTAATTTCTAATCTCTTCACTACACCACATTGCATTTATGTTTTTAAAAATAATTTCTACTATAATTTCTAGAATTTTGAAACAAATGTGTAAATTTCCTCTTCAGTGTGGTGTTAATGCTCCCATGGTAGATTTGCTTCAGGAATAGTAAAATATTGCAAGAAGTTGCTGAATAACACTTCCAAAATGGCACCTCCATTATGAGTCTGTATCATCTAAATGGAAAGTTTAGATCTTCTCTCTCTCCCTCCCTCTTTTTCTTCCTAGGGCTTAGTTTTCCTTCATAAGGCTGTGTGCATGTGTGAGAATATTAGCTTTTTTCTTTTTTTTATAAGACAAATGAGGTTAAGTAATTTGCCTAGGGTCACATAACTATTAAGTGTTAAATGTCTGAGGTGAGATTTGAACTCAGATTCTTCTGACTTCAGGGCTGATGCTCTATCTACTGTGTCATCTAGCTGCCCCAGTATGTATGCTTCTTAGGTTTAAAAAAAAATAAGTATTTAAGCAATGAAAGATTTTTTGTGAAAGTTTAAGAAACTTTCTTTCAGTTATTTTAAACTTGAGCTCACAGTTTTCTCAATATTTCTGAGTCTTCTAGCTGATTTTGTAAGAATGCCTCTCATGTTCAGAGGTGTTTTATAACAGTGCTCTGCAGTTGACAAATGTGCTAGCAACCATGTGGTGTGGAGCAACATTTGTTTTGTTTTGTCTCTAAGGGAAAACAAAAATTTTCAATACTTCATGAATCTGTGCTTCTGTTTGTATGGGTGTCCTTTTTTTTCCAAATAGATGACAGTCCCTCTGGACTTTTATCAATAATTTTCAAGATCTGCTCTATAGCCCAGGTGGACTTCTCTGGATTTAGAATTGGATTTCTGTCCAAAACAATTGCTAGGATAACGTTTAATAATAATAGAAGCAGATAGGAGGTGTGGTGGATATAGCACTGCTCTTAGAGTCAGGAAGATCTGCGTGTGAATCTTATCTTAGACACTTACTAGCTATGTGACATTTTCTCAGCTAAGGTTTCCTTGTCTATGAAAATAATTACAAATATAATTATATATAAATACAAATATAATTTCAAAATTATTATAATTACAAATAATAAGAATAATTATACCTCACATAATAATAGTTATATCTGGCACAGTATATTTGTAAGGATCAAAGTAACATTTAAATCTTAAAGCATTATATAAATGTCAGTTATTAGTTGTAGTGGAAATTTGTGTTATATAGGCAATAGTCAATAAATTATTTATTAAACACTTACTAAGTTCCAGGCATTCTGCTAAGCACTAGTGACACAAAGAAGAAAAAAAAAGACAATCTCTGCTTTCAATGAGTTTACAATCCTCTAATATAGGAGGACAATACACAAAAGGAACCTGAAAAAGAGGATCATAGGCAGAGGGAATCTGATGGGTAGGAGCACGATGTTTCTAGATTTGGAAACACACAAAGTAGCTGGTAGGAAATGAAGAGATGAATGGAAAAATCTGAGTCCTCTAAAAAGTGGGGTTGAGGAAGAATTTTTTGCTCTGCCCTCTAATTAGAGGGAGGGGAAATTGAATGAAGCAATCACCATGATGACAAAACTTTAGGTGATGAATTTATTGTGGGAACAAACCCAAAGCTAGATGTTATCATTATAACCATTTTAAAGAAGAAGAAAATGAATTTCAGTGACTTACCCAAGCTCATAGAGATTAAGCATTGGATCTCTGAGCCATCACCAGTTCTCTTGACTCTTGTCTTGCTACAAGACTCCAGTGAATGAAGCTGATGACTTTGCACAGCTCTGCCTCATTTAAACTTGATTTACTCACAAGTCAAGAAAATACATTTATGTCATTGGTCTTCTTCAAGAACGAAGGACAAACAACATACATTAGAGCTGGGTTCCTTCTGATTTTATTTCCACAGTCCTTTCTGCTTCAGTATAATTCACATTATCACCTTCATGCCTTGAAGGAACCAAACTGAAGATTGATGTAGAAAAGTAGTAGGGTATAATGGAAAATATTTTCAATTTGAAGTCAAAGACCCTGAGTTTAAAAGCTAGCTTTGGTACTTCATTTCTGTGTGAACCTGAGTAAGTCACTTCAACTCTGACATTCTATTCTCTTACATGTAAATGAGAAGGACCTGAAGATACCTTACAATTCTAAATCTATGATGAGAAAGCCATAGTTTAGATAATTTCACCGATCTAAGATGGGGAATTATCATCTAAGAATAAACAATCACAGCAAATGAATCAGTAGGATCAAAACTATTTCCCTATAGATAAGTGATTAAAAGATATGAAGAAACTGTTCTGAAAAGCAGAACTGCAAACTACTAGAAAATATGAAAAAGGATTCTTTAGATGACTAATAAAAGATATACAATAAAACAAAAAACCCTAAGATTTTACCTTGTATCAACAAAATTGGCAAAAATGAGAAAAGACATGAAGAGTTAATGTTGGGGGGGGTTGTGAAAAGACAGGTATTGTTGTCTACTGCATTGTTGGTAGAGCTATAAATTAGTTCAACCATTGTAGTAAACAATTTGAAATTGTGCAAAGAAACCAGCTAGAATGTCCATTCCCTTTAACCAAGAAATTTATCTATTAGGCATATAACCAAAGGACATCACTGATGGAAAGCTTCACATACATCAAAATACTTTTGGCTGCATTTTTTGGTAGTAGAAAAATTATGAAACAAAATAGATAACCATCAACTGGTCAGTGTCTTAATAAAATGTTACTCTGCTTAAAAGAAACAATATAATTAATACATAGAGAGACAAAAATATTTACATGAACTGATGCAAAATGAAATAACCAAGTCATGAAAACAATAAACACATGAAAGACCACCCCCCCAAATAATTGCGAATGAGTATTCCAAAATTACAAAGGACAAGTTTCATCCCAAAGAAGAGAGATGGAAAGCAAAGGAATAGAAGGGAACCAGAATTAATAATTAATAATTTTATTATTTATTAAGTTTTAACAGAGGTTGTGCACTTGATTTGTAGAGATTCTCAAGGAAAGCAGCAAAAAGTGACAGAAGTTAAAAATAGAAGCTCTGAAGCAAAGGAAATAGCCTGAAGATGAGACATTTGAGTCAGAGTTAAGGCTCTATAAATGAATCTATAGTGTGAGGCTTGTGTCAAGTAGCTATTCTTCATTTCCAGAGATAAAACAAGAGGAAGTGAGTTTTAATTGTAGCTGGGGGCTAGAAGTGCCGGTAGGATTTGGATGAAATAATTAAAATGATTTGCTTCCTTAAGAGTCAGGAAATGCTGGAACATTTTACCATGAGTGCAACCTTCTCCTCTTAAGGTAAAGAGCCATAAAGACAACACAGGGGGCATCACAAAGATGATTAAGTTTGGGTACTTATTAAGTTCATTATCATCCACAATTAGCCACCAGCATAGCTCAGGATAATTGAACAGTTAAAAAACAGAATCGCACTTATTTATTTCCCTCATTTGACACTTTCTATATTATGAATCAGGTAATTTATGGCGATTGAAATCATGAAGGGGCAAAAGTATGTTTAGCATCATATCAATTAAATCTTGAAATAGAGATAAAATGGTATTTAGAGACTGGTTCTCCATTAAAAAAAAATGTATATATAATCCACTTTAAAATTTAACCTGCATTAACATTTTCTTCATCACTTTTATATTTAGACAGTCAATAAAACAACAAACCAAGCCCAAATTTGTAGTATTTATTAATTTCTAAGATGTAAATTTTTACATTGAAAATTTAACAATAGATTCCATCCATATACCTTGTCTTCAGGCAGCCTTATTGATCATCTAGTCCATTCTTCTTATTTGATTGATGACCATATTAATATCAAAGAGCACAAATTATTTCTTTACAATTATGCAGGTAATAAATAGCTGAACCAATATTTGAAATCCAGTGCTCTACATGTGATGGCATTTCAAAGTCAGAAAGAAAGAGGCAGAACAATTAAGAAAAGTGAGAACAATTCAGGGAAACTCAGTCAGGACTAGTGCAGGGAAAATGGTACAGGGAAACTGAGTCAGGGCAGTTAAAGAGAATTGTGGCACAACAGTACCAAATTCCAAAATGCTAATTCCTTCATTGTTGAGTTACATGTATCTCTGGAAGTTGTTGAGGGAACTGTAGGCCCATGATCCATGAGGTGATTCCTATTAAACTAGCTTATAAAAATGTTATATATTATATATATATATGTTATATATTATAAAAATGAAAGATATAATCATATAATACAAGCAAAACTCTCCAAAACTTGAAAATTCCATGTAGATTTCAACTATACTGATAATTATGAAGAAAATTGGTATTATTATAGTCTATAAAATAATAAAAGGACATTGATAAATGGAATATGGTCTTATTAAACAAATCTCATCACTTGAATTTTTAAAATATCAAGGATTTTTTTTTTTGTCTTTATGTTGCAATCATTTTCTACCCTTTCCTAATTAAAATCTTTAGCATGGCAAAGTAAAATAAATAAAAATATATACACACACACATGTATGTATGTATGTATTGTTCATTTTGTTTTCCTTCATTTATTTTTTAAAAAATTTACACTGATTTAGCTATTGTCCATTTATTACTCTCCTGGTCCTACTTTTTCATTTTTTTCCTTTGCTTTTTCATCATTTATTCATATGTGTCTTCTCCTGTTTCTTTGAATTCTTCATATTTGTCATTTCTTGCTCTTTTTGTGATAGACACATTGTTTAGCACTTTGCAATTATTATCTCATTGATTTCTCACAAGAATCCTGAGAGATACATTTCATCTTTATGTTAATCTGTAATCTCTATTATTGGATATGGCAGACCTTACTAGTGTGGAGATTTTGAACTATTAAATGGGCTGAGTTGATGAGGTAGATACTTTACATCTCTCCATAGATCATACCACCTTGGAAAAACTAAAAACTTACAGGTCCTTAGAAGTATCTCTGAAAATAATTTCACAAAATCCCTGAAGCTTGGGACAATGCACCCTCAATCTTGGAAGCAGAGTCCTACTTAAATAAAAAGTTAAAAGTAAGATAATTATCTAGAAAAATGAGAAAACAACAGAAAAATATTCTGACTCTAGAAAATTGCTGTAATGGTAAGGAAGACTAAAAATACACACTCAGAAGATAGCAAAGTCAAAATTCTTACATCTAAAGACTCCAAGAAAAATATGAATTGGTCTCAGACCATGGACAAGTCAAAAAGGATTTTGAAAATCAAGTAAAAGAGATAGAGAAGAAATTGGCAAGAGAAATGAGAATGATTCAAGAAAATAATAATAAAAACACCAACGGCTTGGTAAAGGAGACACAAAAGATACTGAAGAAAATAATACCTTAAAAAATATTTTAGGCCAAATAGTAAAGGAAATAGAAAAAGCCAATGCTTTGAAAAGCAAAATTGATCAAATGGAAAGTGAGACAAAAAAATTCACTGAGGAAAAAACTCCTTAGATTAGAATTGACCAAATTGAGAAAAAAAAATCCACTAAAGAAAACAATTCCTTTAAAAGAAGAAAGTAGAATTTTCCATTTTGGAAAGGGGGGGTGGTACAAAAACTCCAGGATAAAAATAGTTCCTTAAAAATTAGAATTGAGCAAATGTAAGCATTGTCTTTATGAGAAATGAAGAAACAATAAAACAAAACTTAAGTAATGAAAAAAAAAATAGAAAACAATGTGAAATATCTCATTGGAAATCAGCTGACCTGGAAAATAGATCCAGGAGAGATAATTTAAAAATTATTGATGAAAGCCACACTTTTAAAAAAGAGCCTAGATAACATATTTTAAAAAATTGTCAAGGAAAACTTTCCTGATATTCTAGAACCAGAGGGTAAAATAGAAATTTAAAGAATCCACCTATCATCTACTGAAGGAATTTCTGAAATGAAAACTCTCAGGAATATTAATAGTCAAATTTCAGAGCTCCCAGATCAAGGAGAAAACATTTCAAAGATCCAGAAAGAAATGATTCAAGTATTGCAGCAGAACCAGTCAGGATAATATAAGGTTTAGCAGCTTCTACATGATAGGATTGTAGGGCTTGGGAATCTTATATTCTATAGGGCAACCAAGAATCACCTGTTGAGCAAAACTGATTGTAATACTTCAGAGGGAAAAATCAGATATTCAATGAAATATAGGACTTTTCAAGCATTCTTGATGAAAAAAAAATCAGAAATAAATAGAAAATTTGACTTTCAAATATAAAACTCCAAAGAAGCATAAAAGGGTAAAGAGCAAAGGGAATTCAAAAGGGAAAAAATATGGTTAAACTGTCTACACTTCTATATGGGAGGATGGTATTTGTAGCTCATAAGAACTTTCTCATTATTAGGGAAGGTAAAAAAATTATATGTAGACCAAGGGCACAGTTATGAGTAAAATATGAGAGAATAATATCTTTAAAAAAATAAAATTAGGAAGTGAGAGAGGAATGTGCTGGAAGAAAGGAAAAAGGAGAGATGGAATGGAGTAAATTATCACACATAAAAGAGGCATGAAAAAGGTTTTAAAGTGGAAGAGAATGGGGGGAGGAAATAACTCAGAACCTCACGCTCATCAAAATTGGATCAAAGAGGGAATAGCATACATACATACTCAATTGGATATTCTTACCCTGCAATAGGAATAGGAAACCCCTGGAGGTACTTGGGCATATAAAATAAGTATCATTTACTATTTATTAAAGATGAAATCAAATTTGCATATTAATGAGATGGGTGTGTTTCTTTATTTTTACATAAAAAATCTTGGTGGAATATTTAATTTTGCAGGACAGCATTAAGAAACCCTTTAGTGTTGCCACATCTTTTGAGAATTACACATTCACCTAAGTGATCCCACGTGAAATTGTGACCCACATTAAGAAGCTTTGTTGTAGAGCAATTATAGTCCAAAGAGCTATAAAGTCATGCATACCCTTGGTTTACAATATCATGATTAGGTCTGTATACCCAAAAAAGATAAAAACAAAAAGGAAAAGGACCTATATTTCAAAAAAATATTTATAGCAGTTCTTTTCTGGATATGTGACCTGAATATAAAAGGAGTTTATTATGTATATTATAAGAAGTAGGAAAGGAAATAAGTGCCTATTGTGTACCAAGCAGTGTTTTTGCATTTTATAAATATGTTACTGGATCTTTTACAACAGTCTTGGGAAGTAAGAGTTATGGTTTCCATTTTACAGTTAAGGCTACTGATATAGAAAGAGGTTAAAGTGTCTTGCCCAGGATCACACAGCTAGGAAGTGTGTTAGTTTTGAACTCAGACTTTCCATATTTAGCCCATTTTCTGTGTACTATGGTGCTACCTAGCTGCTACTGATATAAAATTAGTATTAAATAATTTCTACCCAACCATTTTCCAGTTTTCCCAGAAGTTCTTGTCCAAAAGAAAGTCTTTCCCATAGTAAAGAGAGGAGAGGAAATATTACAAGACTGTAAGGATAGATTGGGGACGAGTTGTGAAGACTCTTAAAAATCAAAAAAGAAGAATTTGTAATGATTTTACAGGCAAGAGGGGATCCCTAGAAGTTATTGAGTAAGGAAATTATATCGACTAAGGAAAAACTACTTTAGCAGTTTTACTGAGATCTTTTGTTATTGAAATATTTCCCATTCTCATCTCAAATAGATTGTAAGCTCTTTCAGGTAGAGCTGTATTAAAAAGTTTATTCCTCTTAAAATCTAGAAAAGTATAATGAATAGTAAAAAGTCTAAATGCAAATTGAATAAATAAGCATATGCATATATGTATGAATGATTGAGTGCTTAAGTGAATAAATAAGAGGGCAACAGAGTGAATCTGTTTATCTAAAATTCTTGTACAATGTAGTAATTTACTTAGGATGACATAACAGCTATGAGTTTTTCTATGTGTTACCAATACATACAGATAAAAAATGAAACAAATCAGTGTCTTTTGTATGGGATAATGAGAAATTAGTTTTATTTTAAATTTTAATTTGTTGCTTGTGTCACAACAAATCTGAGAACAATCTCTCAATTCACATTTGCACTGATGAAGTGGCTTCCCTAGAGGAGCTTCTTTCTCCCTTTAGGGTTTTAGGTCTAAGCTCAAGGTGTTGTGGCTTTTAATATCATTGCTTGCAAGACCCTATCTGGTATTTTGTGATGATGATATGGAAAGTCCGAATTCAAAACTTACACACTTCCTAGCTGTGTGATCCTGGGCAAGACACTTTAACCTCTCTGTGGGTCAGTATCCTTAGCTGTAAAATGGAGACCTAATTCCTATTTCCCAGAACTGTTGTAAAGAACCAGTGAGATATTTATAAAATGCAAAATTGATATGAGTAATCCCATGTCAATTAACCAAAAGAAATTTTCTAGTTTTTAGAAAAGAGTATTTATTAAGAAGAAATAGAAAGAACATTAGTACAAAGCATTCTCCCTGAACCCAAGGGCTCACTCACCTCTTATACATACACAATATCTTGGGAGAAAGGACTCAAAATTAAAATACAATAAGTGTGAAGCATACATGTAGATAATGGATGACCAAGGTGACCCTTCTTGAAGTCCTTTAGTTTTAGCTCTTAGCTAGGATTGGAGGACTCCTCTTCATAATGAATGATGATGACATTCATCATGAAGTTGATGCCATTTTCTGGGGAATTTAATTCCACCTCCTTCTCTGATTTCTCTATTGTTGACCACTACTGTTTTTGTTTTTGTTTTTAATAACTTTTTATTGACAGAACCTATGCCAGGGTAGTTTTTTACAACATTATCCCTTGCACTCACTTCTGTTCCGATTTTTCCCCTCCCTCCCTCCGCCCTCTCCCCAAAGATGGCAAGCAGTCCTATACATGTTAAATAGATTGCAGTGGATCTTGGATATAATATATGTGTGCAGAACCGAACAGTTTTCTTGTTGCTCAAGGATAATTGGATTTAGAAGGTATAAATAACCTGGGAAGAAGAACAAAAATGCAAGCAGTTTACATTCATTTCCTAGTGTTCTTTCTTTGGGTGTAGCTGCTTCTGTCCATCCTTGATCAATTGAAAATCAGTTGGATCTTGTCTTTGTTGAAGAAATCCACTTCCATCAGAATACATCCTCATACAGTATTGCTGTTGAGGTATATAATGATTTCCTGGTTCTGCTCATTTCGCTCAGCATCAGTTCATGTAAGTCTCGCCAATCCTCTCTGTATTCGTCCTGTTGGTCATTTCTTACAGAACAATAATATTCCATAACATTCATATACCACAATTTACTCAACCATTCTCCAATTGATGGGCATCCATTCATTTTCCAGCTTCTGGCCACTACAAACAGGGCTGCCACAAACATTTTGGCACTTACAGGTCCCTTTCCCTTTTTTAGTATCTCTTTGGGGTATAAGCCCAGTAGAGACACTGCTGGATCAAAGGGTATGCACAGTTTGATAACTTTTGGGGCATAGTTCCAAATTGCTCTCCAGAATGGCTGGATGTATTCACAATTCCACCAACAATGTATCAGTGTCCCTGTTTTCCCACATCCCCTCCAACATTCTGCATTATCTTTCCCTGTCATTCTGGCCAATCTGACAGGTGTGTAGTGGTATCTCAGAGTTGTCTTAATTTGCATTTCTCTGATCAATAGTGATTTGGAACACTCTTTCATATGAGTAGTAATAGTTTTAATTTCATCATCTGAAAATTTGTGTTCATATCCTTTGACCATTTATCAATTGGAGAATGAGCTTGATTTCTTATAAATTAGAGTCAATTCTCTATATATTTTGGAAAATGAGTCCTTATCAGAACCTTTGACTGTAAAAATGTTTTCCCAGTTTATTGTTTCCTTCTAATCTTGCCTGCATTAGTTTTTGTTTGTGCAAAAACTTTTCAATTTGATATAGTCAAAATTTTCAATTTTGTAGTCAATAGTGATCTCTAGTTCTTCTTTGGTCATAAATTCCTTCCTCTTCCACAGGTCCGAGAGGTAAACTATCCTATGCTGTCCAATTTATTTATGATCTCATTCATTATGCCTAGATCATGAACCCATTTTGACCTTATCTTGGTGTAGGGTGTTAAGTGTGGGTCAATGCCTAGTTTCTGCCATACTAATTTCCAATTTTCCCAGCAATTTTTGTCAAATAATGCATTCTTATACCAAAAACTGGGGTCTTTGGGTTTGTCAAACACTAGATAATTAAGGTTATTGGCTATTTTGTCCTTTGAATCTAACCTATTCCATTGATCAACTAGCCTGTTTCTTAGCCAATACCAGATAGTTTTAGTAACCGCTGCCTTATAATATAATTTTAGATCTGGTACAGCTAGGCCACCTTCATTTGATTTTTTTTTCATTAATTCCCTTGAAATCCTTAACCTTTTGTTTTTCCATATGAACTTTGTTGTTATTTTTTCTAGGTCATCAAAATAGTTTTTGGGAAGTCTGATTGGTATAGTACTAAATAAATAGATTAGTTTAGGTAGTATTGTCATCTTTATTATATTTGCCTGCCCAATCCAAGAGCATTTAATATTTTTCCAGTTAGTTAGTTCAGACTTAATTTGTGTGGAAAGTGTTTTGTAGTTTTTCTCATAAAGTTTCTGATTTTCCCTTGGCAGATAGATTCCTAAATATTTTATACTATCAGTAGTTACTTTAAATGGGATTTCTCTTTGTACCTCTGACTGTTGGATTTTGTTAGTGATATATAAGAATGCTGATGACTTATGTGGGTTTATTTTATAACCAGCAACTTTGCTAAAATTGACCACTACTGTTTTGATCAACTCTGTTAGGGACTCCATTTGCCATTCGAAGCTTTATGATAGGTTTTCTGGTCTCATCAGCCATCTGAGCCTTTCCATATCTGTACAGTTATTTATCTAAGCTTAGGAAATAAAATTAAAAGAGACACTATATATTCAGGAGTACATGACAGTTTGGTAGGAAAAAAAGTGGCCATATTCCTTTTCCACTTGATGGATCATTACTTGATGAGTGAATTTCTTCTGAAGCCTTTAAATGCATTCTTAGCTCTTTCCTCAGACTCTTCTCAATCATTAGTCCTGTTTTTTCCAGCCAACTGCAACACTGTCACCACTCTGTGCCAGCTCTCCATCCGTCATGGTCAGGAGTAGATTCCCCAAACTTCCATCTACGGGACTGGAGTTAGGCAGGGGATATCTGGGCATGCTCTATATGATCTGTCAGGAAGGGCAAATCCAATTATGCATTAAGGACTAAGTTCTCATTGGTCAGCTTTCCAATTACAATCAATTTGTGTGGGATTTGGTTTATAAGTAATTTCCATTTGTTCAATAAAAGCAAAAAGAGAGGAAGGAAGGAAGGAAGAAAGGAAGGAAGGAAAGAAGGAAGGAAGGAAGGAAGTGAAGGGGGGAAGGAAACTGTTACCTTTACTGAAGCTGTGTTCCCTTTAAAAATTAAATTGTGGCCCCTTTTTGATCTGAGAGATCAGTATCTCCCAGGTTCCAAGGAGTCTAGAGAGAGGGCCCATCTTCCCAGGAAGGAAGGAAGGAAGGAAGGAAGGAAGGAAGGAGGGAGGGAGGAAGGAAGAAGAAAACCTTGAAAATATTTTGGACCTAGAAATCTATCAATGAGAGGAAAGTTTGAAGTAATTTTTTTTTTTTTTTTTGCCATCGATTTTCCAAAACTGACTTTCATGATCTAAGGAAATTTGTTCTATTATAATACCACCTTGCTCTGATACTGAAAGATGACTCAGAAAGTGATTATCCATTGACTCAGGGAGTACTTGCCCATCTAAGCCCTATGAGAACCCCTCCTTTGCCTCAAGGACATAGTATTCATTCCCATGACAGATTTACAATCTTTAGCCAAGGAAAATAAAGTCACTGTCATAATCCATTCCCATTATATATCTTTATGGGGCAGGACAGTTCAGAAAAATCTAACCTCATCAAAACATGGTCAAATTAGACCCTCAAGAAGAAATCCCATCTGTTGGCAATCATTGTAGACTAGCTCCAGCCAGCCTTATCATTTTTTCATATATTTTGATGCCAATCCATCCTGCTAGTCACAAATCTATTTGACCTATCATCTTCTTAGAAGTGCCTGACTGTGATATTCCATGCTATCTGCCTTGACAACTTTTGTGAAAAACTTTATCTTCTTTCTTGGCTACATTGTGTCTGAGCTATTTCCCTTCTTTAGAAAAACATTTTTCCCTTCTCTTTAGTAATGCCTATTCTGTGCTGATAACAAGGAAAATCTCAAATCAATAACTCAACATGCCCTGAACAAGCTAAATCTGCATATACTTCTCTTCATAGAATGATTCCCATAGTGTCAAAAACCATGGTGTAGAGGTTCTTAGTCTTTTTTGTGTTGCAAATCCTTTGCCAACCTGATGGAGTGTATGGATACCTAAAGAATAATGTTTTAAATGCATAAAATGAAATACATAGGATTATAAAAAGATAATTATGTTGGAATTCAATTATCAAAATAATTATAATTTTTTAAAAAGCACAGATCCCAAGAACCCCTGCCAGAGAGTTTAATTCAGGCCTAGAAACTCATGAAACTCATCTTCACAACTCTCCCCCCCTTTCTCACCTTCCTTCTGAGATTACTTTCCATTTACGCTATACATACATATATATATATCCTGCATTTACATAGGTGTTTGCATATTATCTTTCCCATAGACTGTGAAATTCTTGAGATTAGAAACTGTTTTTTTTTTCTTATATCCAACACTTAGCACAGTTACTAGCACATAATAGGCACTTTATAAGTGTTTGTTGACTGACTGGCTCATTTTGTCTTCCCTATAACCAAGACAGATGGTCTCAAGATTGCTCATGTCAGGAGGCACAATTCAAATCAGGTCAATTCAACAAATATTTATGAAAAGTCTACTATGTACAAGACACTCTTTGTTGCATTTAATAGATCATTTTAATTCTCTGGAACTAAGAAAAAAATTAGGTACAATTGAACCTTAACAACTGGCTGAGTTGCTACTGCACCTGGGGACTGATTTTTCATTCCCAATTAACTAGACTATCATATTAGTTTAGGGTCAAGCTTGTTACTGTTCCTGTGAATGACCACATGGTCTGAACAATAGATTCTGCTTCTATATTCCACACAATGAAATAACCTGCCCCTCCAAATCCACTTCATTCAACAGCAACATCTTCTATTATTTTACCAATTGCTCTGCATAATGGTTCCTAAACTCTATGGCTGCCTGTCTCTGCTAGGAAACTTTTCCACTTGTAATGCATTTGGGAAAAATTGTCATTATAAATTCAATAAGCATCTATCCTGATCTTGTATCAAGCAATTTCCATGTGCTCTATATTTTGGCAGCTATCCTGCCAAGGATCATGACATCTGGCCCCCACTTTAACAATAGCGGCCCTCCACTGAAGCAGCCAGACTCATTCTCTCAGTTGGAACATACAGAAAAATTTGTTTTACCAGAGTATTCCAAATTTGTTGATTTGTTATTTTTGTTTGTTTTATGATCCTAAAAATGGCAATAGACCGACTACATGGCTGACATGATTCTGACAAAACAATATACATAATTTTAAAACAAACTATATAACTCAGATTGTGAGTTCACTGATTTATTGACCACCTAAGGTCCACACTGGTCCTTGTGAATATAAGGTTTCCTTATTAAAACTAACAAAGGACAGTAAGGTAGAGCAGTGGATAGAGCACCAGGCTTGTAGTCAGGATGATTCCTTCTTTATATTTTTTTCTGAGCCTAAAACTGACTTGAGACATTTACCCATTGTGTGACCTTAAGTAAGTCACTTAACTCTGTTTGCCTCAGTTTTCTCTGGAAAAGGAAATAGTAAACAATTCTATTATCTTTGCCAAGAAAATACCAAAAGAGGTCATGAAGAGTTAAACAAGACTGAAACAGCTAAACAACAAGAAAAACAAAATTTGATGCTTTTGTAAATCTCTTTCCGTCTGATGTATTCAAGTACTATTCCATTCACACCTTTCTTGCATTTTGCCATACAGTTTGACCACCAAATTGTCCTTGTTTACACACTATGATTATAATATCCAGGCAATTTTCATGATCATTTGTGCATCTCATGTCCATTTTATTGGTGATGAATCTATGGTGATCAGATTTGAAGAATACCTTGGACAATTCATATTCAATCTCCTCTCCCTAAGTGGGGATCCAAATGCCTGTTTCTCACAAGTATTTTGCACAATTCTAGAATCATTTAACACTGCTGATGAACCTGGGGTTTATTAGATATTTTCTGTCAAGTGGCTTAACCTCTGTGGGTCTTGGTTTCTCCGTTTGTAAAACAAAGAAGTTAAGACTCTTATGACTTTTAAATCCTTTTCAACATTTTGATTAGCACCTCAGAATCTAGCATAGCACCTAGCAAGTAATGAGTATTTAATAAATGCTGTTGATTTACTTCTAATTCTAAATCCAGGCTACCAAACCTAATTCTGTGAAGGAAAGGAGAACATCCATTCTCCAGTTCTATGCAGATCCTTTCTGCTATTGTAGTGACATTGATACTAAAGGGTGTTTAAAAAAAAAGTTCATGTTTCTGAACATTGAAATCTTTCATGGGAAAAAATTGTGGAAAACTATAATTATCAAAAGATTTAATTGGCAGATCACTCAAAGGACAATGGAGAGACATAGATCAATAGGCTGTGGTATATCACCAGGGAAAAATTGTACACTGGAAGCAGCATCAAATTGATCATCAAAGAAATATATAACTGGAAAAAGAAGGGCCATATTTATGTCTTTTTTTTTTTTTTTTTTTTTTTTTTTTTTTTTTTTTTTAGGTTTTAATGTTGTTGGTTTATTTAGGAATTTCTTTTTTCTAAAATTTTTTTATTATAGCTTTTTATTTACAAGATATATGCATGGGTAATTTTTCAGCATTGACAATTGCAAAACCTTTTGTTCCAATTTTTCCCCTCCTTCCCCCCACTCCCTCCCCCAGATGGCAGGTTGATCAATACATGTTAAATATGTTAAAGTATAAATTAATTACAATATATGTATACATGTCCAAACAGTTATTTTGCTGTGCAAAAAGAATCGGATTTTGAAATAGCGTACAATTAACCTGTGAAGGAAATCGAAACTGCAGGTGGACAAAAATAGAGGGATTGGGAATTCTATGTAGTGGTTCATACTCATTTCCTAGAGTTCTTTCACTGGGTGTAGCTGAGAACCTCTTCACTTTTCTGCAAGACAAAAACCACAGGTCTTTTGTGTATCATACTAATACCAAAAGTCAGATAGAAGGGAGCATTGTACTCTGAAACAGTTCTGTAGATTCTATGCCATTTCTCATAAATATTACTAGATTTCCTTTCTTCCCAGAGCTGATTTTACTCTTACTGTCATTAATGCATCTATGTAAACAGTTTCTTCCATGAAAACTACTATAAAGTCATAGATTACTATCTGTAAGATTCTTTAGAAGCTATTGAGTCCATAATTCTCTTAATTTATGCCTATGCTTGTTAGATGAGAAACTAACTCTTTGAAATTGGTTTTGACCTTAGGCCTTCCTGACTCTACTAATCCTCATACTTAATCCACTATTCAACCTACTGGCCTTGTCCAGGTTCTTCTCTGTCCTCTCCCAAGGATGACTACTTAAACTGAATAAACTGGGTTTACAAATAATCCTCTAACAGATCTAGGTGACTTGTAAATGTTAGCAAGTAACAAACTACAAGGGAGTCTTTGTAAATCAGGTTATGATTTGTCTATTTACTAACTCCATTCTATTTGGTCATTTAAGCAACTGGTTGATTGTCCCTAAACCTCTTCCTTTTAAAAAAAATTATTAATAGCTTTTTATTTCCAAAATACATGCAAAGATAGTTTTCAACATTCAACCTTGCAAAACTTTGTGTTCCAAACTTTTTCCTTCCCTTCCCCTCCCCCTTCCCCTAGACAACAAGTAATCCAATATATGTCAAACGTGTAATAATTCTATACATATTTCCACATTTATCATGCTACACAAGAAAAATCAGATTAAAATGGAAAAAAGAAAAGAAAAAAAGCAAGCGAAGAACAGCAAACAAGATGAAAATACTATGTTGTGATCCACATTCAGTACCCACAGTCCTCTTTCTGGATGCAGATGGCTCTCTCCATCATAAGTCTATTGGAATTGGCCTGAATCATTTTATTGTTGAAAAGAGCCACATTCATCAGAAGTGATCATCATATAATCTTGTTGTTGCTGTGTATAATGTACAATTGATTCTACTCATTTCACTTAACATCAGTTCATGTAAGTCTCTCCAGGCCTCTCTGAAATTATCTTGCTGACCATTTTTATAGAACAATAGTATTTCATTGCTTTCATATGCCAAAATTTATTCAGCTGTTCCCCAACTGATGGGCATCCACTCAGTTTTCAGTTCCTTCCCACTGTAAAAAGGGCTGCCACAAACATATTTACATATGTGGGTCCTTTTCCCTTTTTTATGATCTCTAGGATACAGACCCAGCAGAGATACTGCTGGATCAAAGGGATTATAGTTTTATGGCCCTTTGGGCATAATTCCAAATTGCTCTTCAAAATGTATATCAGTTGAACCTCTTCTTAATCTTAGTGTAGATCTTATATCTGGAGCTAAAAAGGAATATAGAGAACAGTGAGTTCAATACCACACTTTCATATTACAGATAAGGAAAATGTGGCCCAGAAAAGTGAAGGAATTTGCCTAGATTCATTCATATAATTAGTAAGGATCTGAAAAAGATTTTGTCAGTGATGTCAAATTCAAATAAAAACTGAGCCACTAAACCATACAGATCTCCTACTTACAACACTCCATATTAATATTATCTATGTTTTATATTATTTTAATTTATTTTATTAAATATTTCCCAATTACATTTTAATATGATTTGAGACACATTTGGGAGTGTGGCACAATGCTCAGTGACTACCATATTCACTAATTCAGACCTAAGTCATTATTGTTGTTTGTGCTTCATTCTTAAAGAAGACCATGACATAAGGAAGGTAATTAGCTTAGTTGTTTGTAAACTATAAGTAATTCCTTCATATTCTAAAGATTGATATATATTTTATTATTTTTCTTATTTATCGCCTTGAAATGGACAAAAAACTAGTCCCCTCATCCCTGGGTCAAGGGGCCTCAGCAGACGTTGCTCAAACTAAATTAAGGGAAGTGTTATGTTCAGACTAGGCCCCATCCCCCGGTTCATGAGACCCTAGACTTTTCAAGAAGCAATTGAAGTCCCAGACTTTCTGAGAAGTGTGTGCCTAACAGAGTCAGGACAATATTGCAAAACATGTCGACAGATTTCGTTGTATGCTCACTCACATCCAGACATATCCCCATTGTAAATGAGAAACTGTGTCAGTGCCTTCCAAAATTTGTAACCGCAAGGCTATACCAGGATGTGGCAAACACGCTTAAAAGTGTACCTCACTAAAGGTTGGGGGCATATCTCTTCTAGCCTGTTTGGTGGAGGTCAATCCTGGCCAGCCAGCTATTAAATGATGCTTTAATTTAAATAATCTGGTCTGAGCTGTCTATCTCATGTCTGTCCTTTTCAGCCTAATCAGTTTGGGACAGCTAGGTGGCACAATGGATGAGTACTGGGATTAGAGTCATGAAGACTCATATTCCTGACTTCAGATCTGACCTCAAATATTTACTCGTTATGTGACTCTGGACAAGTCACTTAACCATATTTGCGTCAGTAATTCAGCTATAAAATGAGCTGGAGAAAAAAATCACCAACTACTTCAATATCTTTGCAAAGAAAACCCAAAATGGGGGTTACAAAGAGCCAGACACTACTGAAAAATGACTGAACAACAATTGCTAAATTTAACATCATCCTTTACCTTTAGATATCACATTTCCCCCATACTAGCAAAGTTTATGGCATAGTTTTATGGGAGTTCGATTCTTAACTCCTGTCTATATTTGTTGTTGTTTATTCCATGGACCCTACTTGTTGGAATCTTTACTAAAGTGTTAAGACATTTCTTTACAAAGTGTTAAAGACATTGGAGTTAATTTAATCTTAGAGTTATTTTGGGCCAGAACTTGAAACAAGATACTAAGTGGAACTGATTGAACAATGCTTGTGTTCACACCTTTAGAGAGCTCAAGTATCTAAGTACTCAATGGAGTTCACTCGAGAATTCAGGGCTGGTTTAGTCTGAATTCACACCTCCCTTGAAATTCTTAGGACCAGAGAGCACTCTGGGAGATAACCCATAATCCCTGCCTCAAGAAGGAGGAATTAACCTTTGGGAGATGATATATATGGAGGAAGCTCTTGGAGCGAAAGAGAATTTCTCCGGAACATCAACAGGGCTCTGAGACAGAACACTCTGGAAGAAAAGACTACTCGCCACAGATTGGAGATTGAGAAGCCACCAGTTGGAGCTGGCTGGAGGCTGAAGAAAGCAGAGGCAGAAGCCAAGGACAAAGCTGCAAGATCTCTTGGAGCCAGGCAGAGAGATAGGCATCAACTAACTGGGCTATTTTGGAAGGAGAAATAAACGTTTGCATTTTACCCAGCTGGCTGTGATTTTGGATTAATTATTGATTGTAACTGAGACTAAGGCTGCCTTCCAAGAAAACCACCACACCTACTGTATATGGAATTTTCTTGCCAAAGGATGTTTCTACAAACAAGTTAAATGACTTACTGACTTCAGGCTCAGAACTATTTATTGAGCCATTGGGTGCCTCAGTTTTTGTTTTGTTTCATTTTTAAGCCCACCAAACCCAGTATTCCATCCAAATGGAATGGTATGCCTTCCAAATACTAACTAGCTTTTACTCTGAATAGCTCCCTAGATCAGAATAGATTAGTGCTTTCAGTGTAATTTGGGCTATAATTTTATTTTTATTTATTTTGTTAAATATTTAGAGAGCTACTAAGTCACATAGAAAGGATCTTTACAGACTCATGTTAATTTAGAAAACTCCATATTAACATTATCTCTTATTTTATTTTAATTTATTTTGTTAAATATTTTCCAATTACATTTTGATATGATTTGAGATACATTTGGGAGTATGGAACATTTCCAAAGATCACTGTTTTCAATACCTTGAATCTAAGTCATTATTGTTTTTGTTTGTCCTTCATTCTCAAAGATGACCATGACATCAGGCAGGTCATTAACTTAGTTGTTTGTAGACTTTGATTTATTCCTTCATATTCTCAAGATTAATCCCATATTTTACTTTTTTAAAAAACTTATTGCCTATTCAATTTGGGGCAAGTACGTGGCACAGTGGATGAGTGCTGGGATTGAAATCATAAAGACTGAGTTCAAATCTGGTCTTAGATATTTAGTAGTTCTTTCTGTAACTAGTACTTCTAGTACTTCATAGATTAGAAGAGAGAGGTTCAATTTAATTCAACTAAATGAATATTTACATAGTAGAACACCTATGTGTCAGATTCTATGCTAGGCACTGGAATATAAAGACAAGAGAAATAGTCCAGGATCTCAAAAAAACTTAATTACCTTAAGGTAATTAATTTCCTTTCTTCCCAGAGCTGAGTTCACTCCTACTATCATTAATACATTTAGTTAAACAGTTTCTTCCATGAAAACTATTGTTAATCTGGAAGTCCCACACACTGGAACTGGAATAGTTCATCAAATAACCTTGGAAGGTCGCACCACTTCTGACCTCTTCAGAGTTCTTTTTCATTTTCCCCTCAAGACATTATAGCTACATAGACTGCTTACTTTTTTTTGCACATCACCATTCAACCTCCCACAGCTATATCTTTTTACTAGGTTTAGCTCAGGCACCAATAGTTCCCTTCTTAGATCTATCTCTTAGTTTCCCATCTTTTATTCAAGACAATTCAAATATCACTTCCTGCAGGACACCTTTACCAATTAATCAATAGATGTTAGATCCTTCCCTTCTTGGAATGCCCACAGTATATTTTGTATCTTGTTTGCACCTTTTTATTTACATGATGTCTTTTCCCATTAGAGTTTTAAGTTCTTAGAAAGTAAAAACTGTCTTTGCCTTTCTTTATATTCCCAGCACTTACTATAATATCTTATATATAGTTAAGTACTTAATAAATACTTGCTGACTGATTAGTGGGGTCCAGCCCCCTCATATGGACTGATCCAACCCATGAACCTCCACATTGGCTAAGTAAAATTAATATTATGCCTGCATACTCCCAGAAAAGGAATGAATTATAACATCATAAGGTACACTTGAAAAACTAGTCTCTCGAGGCAATTTATCTTCTGGGAGAGGGCTTAACTATTGCTGCTGACTTTAATACAAGCACTGTTCTCTTTTATCCACTCATCTTTTCTGATCTCAGTCTGGCCTGTTTACTCTACATCCCTTTCCTTCACCATGCATTCAGCATCTGCCAACCTCAATGAGCCTCCTGAAGTTCTTCCCAGCTTGTTTGTTTTAGTGAGTAAATTTCTCTCACATTTCCCTCAAACCCTAATATAGTCTGTGTGCTGTTCCCTCTCTTTATAGATTCTTTCTAATCTATAAATTAATTAATTTAAAAATTTATTAAGTATCTGTTATTTGCTAGGTACTGTGCTAAGTATTCAGAATACTAAGACTAAATAAAAGAAAATACTGTGTTTTCTCTTTATTACACTCATATACCTCAGCAGCTAGTACCTGGATCAATCAATTACCTTGAAGCATTTACTTCATTTTTTAGTCTATGTCTTTCTTTCTCTCTCTCTCTCTCTCTCTCTCTCTCTCTCTCTCTCTCTCTCTCTCTCTCTCTCTTTCTCTCTCTCTCTCTCTATGTTGTGTTTGTGAGTGTGTATATATCTACATATTTATATACACACATATATATACATATACACAGATACTCATTTGTATGTATTCCATGCTTCAAGGAGACATTTAGCAGTATTGAAGAGGCAGAGATGATTACTTTTGTGTGACATTTTTTGCCATCATGTTAGAAAATTCCTGTACCCCTTACAAAGGGAAGTTAAATCTTTATTTATTTATTTATTTTTGCTGAGGCAATTGGGGTTAAGTTACTTGCCCAGGGTCACACAGCTAGGAAGTGTTTAGTGTGTGAGTTCACATTTGAACTTGGGTCCACTTGACTTCAGGGCCAGTGTTCTATCCATTGTGCCACCTAGTTGCCCCTTCCCCCTTACCTAGGAAGCTTAATCTTAAGAGTTATATTAACAGCAAGAATGCATTGATTAGCTAGAAACTAATCTAGCTTCCTCCCTCTCTTTCTCTCTCTCTCTCTTCTCTTCTCTTCTCTTCTCTTCTCTTCTCTTCTCTTCTCTTCTCTTCTCTTCTCTTCTCTTCTCTTCTCTTCTCTTCTCTTCTCTCTCTCTCTCTCTCTCTCTCTCTTATTTTTGATTATGCAGGAATATCCTGAGAAATAATTCAATACTCTGAGAAAATAAAGATATGTCTGGAGCAAACTTTGAAATGTGGAGAGAGGGGATAGTTAATATATATCACCATGATGATGTTTGATGTTAGAAACAAGTTGAGTTTTATATTCACAATTGTCTATAATGAATGTTTATATCAGTTAAGTGCACAAATTCACAGGGAATAGGGTCCGTGGAAGCCACAACTACAACAGTAGGGGATCATAATTTAACAAAAGGGTTAAAAGACAAGGAACACATTTGTATTTTGTACTTCTTCTTCTTACTTATTTTTGATTAGCCAGGAGAATATCGGAAATTCACTTGAGAGAATAGACTATGTTGAACTTTGAATGAGGATATCTTATAGTCCCTGATTCTTGATTTGCATAAAAGTAGTTTAATTAGATTTATCTAAATAATATTTATAAACCTAGTTAGTATTAAATCACAGAATAGGGTCTAACTACTATCAAATAGGATATAATTAACAAAGGGTCTAAAAAGTACAGTTTGATTGTTTTAATTTATGGTAGATCACTCAGAGTAAATCTTGACTGGCAAATCTATTTTAATTGCTCTGTTCTCTTAATCCATATCTGTGATCTTGGAATAGAGATATTTACCATATCAGACCTTTATTAGAAATACTTTATAAAAGCCTATTGGTATGCTAGTAGAGAGCTAACCATGAAGTGAGTCAGTAAAAGAGTTGAGTATCTGAAATGACCTGAGACACTATGACTAAATCATTTAAGCTGGACTCTAGATCTATAAAGACAAACATGAAACATTGTTTGACCACAATACATTTATAAAGCATGGTTCTAGTGGCCAAAGATGGTCATGACAAGATGAGCATGCCTGAAAAGACTGAACAGAAATGTACTGGAGCATATGATCTGATCTATCATAAGATTAATAAACAGATTGATTTACAATACTTTATTTATTGGATTCAGAGGAAATGAATATACTACACATATGATCGAAAGGCAGTAATATTTGGAGTGATTTGTTTGATTATCATGAGATTAATAACAGTGAGGTAAATGTTATTATGATCCACAGTGATATAACTACCATATGTGTATGTGAGTATATATGCATGTATGTGTATATATATATAGTATATAATAAGATATAGATATACACACACATATACACAAAGAGAGAGAGAGATAAAGAGAAATGGAGATAGGGACTGAATAAAAAAGAAAGAGAGACAGAGACTAAAAAATAAAAAAAAACCCTATCAGATCAATCAAACACACACACACACACACACACACACATGAATTTTTATACTTCGCTGACAAATTTAATAAGGAAAGTGAGTTTATTCTGAATTGCTCAACGTTGGGCCTTTGTGGTCATATTTGTATGGCTCCAATTTTGCAATTTCAATAAAGGAAGTATTTGATTTTTAAAAATCTTCCTATAGACCTTCTGTCAGAGGTAGGACTTGACCTGAAGCTTTCCTAGTTTTTTTGGCAACTCTCTTCTACATAATACTATTTCTCATTTTCTCTTCCTGACATGTGACTCTCAGCAAGTCACTTGAGCACTTGGTGAACTAGTTAATGTACCAATATTATAAGTAACAGTAAAAGTGTTGACTTGCATTATTAAGAGTTTCCTTACCTGAAATGTGTTTATTTGAAGGAAATCATAGGTCCATTACCTAGCTCTATGGACTTTTTACATTTATCATTCTCTAAAAGGTGCTTCTTGGGGCAATTAGATGATGCAGTGGATAAAGCACCAGCCCTGGAATCAGGTGATCTGAGTTCAAATTTGGTCTTAGACATTTAACATTTCCCTGAGCAAGTTACTTAACTTCAATTGTTTTGGCAAAAAAAAAAAAAAAAAAAAAAAAAAAAAAAAAAAAAAGTAAATAAATAAAATGTGTTTTTGCCACTGCATATATATTATCAAGTTCAGTGGCTCTGGTGATTAATTTTTCTGATTTCTGTCTCTGTTTTTCTTTATCTCTGTCTCTGTCAGTCTGTCTGTCTCTTACAACTCTTACTAGACTTGGTTTTTCCCCCTGCTCCCCTCCCTCTCTTTCTTTCTCTCTCTCTCTCTCTCTCTTTCTCTCTCTCTCTCTCTGTCTCTCTCTCTCTCTCTCTCTCTTTCTCTGTCTCTCTCTCTCTCTCTCTTATTTTTAATTATGCAGAATCATTTACTAGGTAGAGAAGAAAGGACTGATAAGTTTGGAAATGCAGATGATATAAAAACCAAAAGTATTATGAATAAATGAAAATTCCCCTATATACAATTATCATGGAAATATAATCATTTTTTCTTTGTCATAACATCCTTATTCAACAATCATGTAAAGTTTTTTCTTAAAAATTGGTTTCTTGTCCTTTCTTCAAGACCTTGACTAACAGGAGATTTTGTGAATATTAAGGGTAGACTCCTTAGTTTTCCTGTATAGAAAATTTTTTCAGGAAATGAGATTGATTCTCTCCCTTACTCTCACATGCTGGTCAGCTAAACATCTTTGAATAGGTCCAGTCCATTTATAATAAACTATTAAGAAGATCAAGACAAAAGAATAAACAATCATATCTGTTGTAGAAAACCTATTATGGGCCTTATCTACCAGCATTTCAAAGGTTATTATTGATGGCTTTCACTGCCAAATCCTCTGCTTATGAAGTTGCTCCCATTCTTTCAAAGGGAGCATTGTTTTTCTTTCTTTCTTTCTTTTTTGAAAGCTGCTCTTTCTCCCTCTTGCCTTAGAATTTGGAATGTGCACTATTGCTGCAATGTATTAGCAAATGTTAGCTGCCTGGATCAATATTTCTGTCTCCTTCATTTTGCTCAAATCCCTCTTGTTACAGGCTGGCAGCATCCCACCAGCCTGACTGTCACATGCTTTTCTGTTGCTAAGGGCAACTGAGCAGATGGCAAAAGCAGGTTATTGCACATCACATGGCAAATAGAGACCTATAACAAGTTAAAATGGCTTTTGAAAGATCAGGGGCAGCTTGTCTCCCAGTGTTATAGGTTTCTGGGTACCATGTGACCACATGGCTCTCTGAGGACTTCTTCCAATTGAGTTAAAAAATAAAATGGTTTACTCATTACTTTAACATCATTATGGCATCTCTACAAACAGAGATCAGGTTTGCCTTTCAAAGTTTCAGTACCCAAGAATTCAGGCTGAAACAAATCTGCTTTTTCTCAATTAATGAGCATTGGCTTGTTCTCTGGACAATCTAAATCCATTTGATAAATGTACCTCTAGGCCTTCAAGAGGGTAACAATTTCATCTCCATGTATTGCATGAATGATATTGTAAGAAGAAAATATAAGTAACATATGAACTAGCTCCTGCAGAAAAAGAAAAGAAAAAAGCAACAGCACAGTTTTAAAAGTATCCCCCAAATCCCACTGGACTGTATTATCCTTCAACTGTTCTTAGGATTATAGATTTAAAGCTGGAAGGCATCATCTGCATTTTTCAATGCTTACTATATGATTTTAAGGATGTTGAATGATTTTCTCAAGCATCGCAGACAGGATATGAACCCAGGTCCTGTGACTCTGGAACTAGTGCTCTTTCCACTGAACCATGATATTTCCATCTAATAAAGTATCATTCCCAACTTTAGAATCCTATCAATCAATCAATATTTATTATATTCTAGGCACAGTAATAAATCTTAGGGATGTAAAAAAAGAGACAAAAACAAAGTTCCTGCCCTCAAAGAGATTACAATCCATTGGAAGAATCACCATGCAAATAAATATATACGAAGAAAGCTATGTGATTAAGAGAGGGAAGGAACTAGAATTAAGAGATGGGGGTAGAGAAGTTTCCAATAAAGGAAGGAATTTTAATTTATCTTAAAGGACCTAGGGGGGTCAATAGGCAGAGGAGGGAGAGCATTCCAGTCATGGAGGGCAACCAAAGAAAATGTAATAACCTCCTCATTGAACTTTCTCTCCTGCAATTTTTCCTTGACATAATTACCAAACTTCCAAATCACAAGTAAACCCTTTAATTAATCAAGCAATGAGCATTGTAGCTGGAGCAGAGGTTACAAATACAAATGCAATACAAATTCTGTAGCTTACAAGGGATATGTCCCTCCTAATTTAATAAACTTCAGTGGCTCCCTATGTGTCTCCAGCCTCTTTCTAGGATTACTGTACTTTATTCCCCTCCATATACTTCATAGCCAGTCAAATTGGCCTCCTTGTTCTTCCCCTAATTTGGTTCCATCCCCAATTCTGCCTCTTAGAATCCTTAATTCCTTCAAGCTTCAATTGACCCGACTTTCCTGATTCACTTGGTTATTTTTGCTTTCTGCCATTCTTTCAAATTACTCTGTATCTCTATTTGTATATGTTCATGGTATCTTTTTGCTGTATAATAACTCCCTCCACTCTCTATACTTAGTAGAACTTAATGTCTCTGATGAGATGGGCTGGCTTTCATCTTCTTTTGGGTAACATATCTTTTTTAATGAATTTAATGTTCTCAATGAGTTCATTGGCTGGAGCTATTCCTATTCAGGAAAGCCTAGACAAAGCCGGACTTCATAATATTGGAGTAAATGCAAATCGATATTATAAAAATCTTTTAAGTTAGTCCAACTGGATACTTTGAAACAAAAGATTCCTAATTTATCATCTTTTATTAGAATTCTTGGCATTAATGACTGAAAAGGTCAAGTCCCAAACATTTTGTAAGCCCTTTCTATGTGTTTGACTGATTACAGAACTTAAAGAAGCTTACATTTCTGAATACATATCTCAACCCTTAATATTATGTTCTTCAATTCCACATAGCAACAATATTAGACAAATCTCTGCAGAGGCTGATTGCAGCATATTTAAATTATACAATTTCCCAAATATCTCATATAAATATAACAGAAGATACACTAGACATTTTTGAAGGAAATACAGACTCTGCTTATAGACTAAACTCCCACTCAATTCAGCAGTTCTTAAGCTGTGATCTACAGACATGGACATATTTCAGGGGAACCATGAAGTTGGATTTAAAAAAAAAATGATGTCTTTTCCCCCCACTAATCTTGGTTGCTTTTGTTATTTGATGCATTGAAAAACATGATTCTGAGGACAATTATACACTTCACAGGTTGCCTGAAGAGTCCATGACACAAGAGGTTAACCACAGAATTGAATTAACCAATAAATATTCTGTTTAACCCCGATGATACAAGAAAACTTATTGTTTTAAAATAAAAGAGATCATGTAAATAATCATAGGGTGGTATCTATAAATAAATGATATTAACTTTCTGGATGCTATTTTGTTCATGATCATAAGATCTCATATTTAGAGCTAGACTAGATTCTCTAGACTGTCTTGTCCAGCTTCCTCATTTTACAGGAGTGGACACATATAAGTGGAAGAAAGAACCTGGCTCCTCTGCCTTCAAATTCAATTATTTTCCATTGTACCACACCCACTAATAATAACAATAATAATAAATAATTATATAGTTCCTTAATATTTTCAGAGTATTTTATAAAAACTATCTCAAAAAATAAAAAATAAAGACTATTGCAGGTGATATTAACAACTCTGTAAGCTAAGTGTTTTTAATAGCTGAGGCTCAGAGAACTTAAGTGACTTGCCTAACATCACATAATAAGTGTCAGAGGCCAAATCTTTTTTTTTTTTTTTTTTTTTTTAGGAATGATTTAATTTTGTTTTTTAAAATAGCTTTTTATTTACAAGGTATATGCGTGGGTAATTTTTCAGCATTGACAATTGTAAAACCTTTTGTTCCAACTTTTCCCCTCCTTCCCCCCCACCTCTTCCCCAGATGGCAGGTTGACCAATGTTAAATATGTTAAAGTATAAGTTAAATACAATATATGTATGCATGTCCAAACAGCTATTTTGCTGTACAAAAAGAATCAGACTTTGAAATAGTGTACAATTAACCTGTGAAGGAAATCAAAAATGCAGGCAGACAAAAATAGAGGGATTGAGAATTCTATGTAGTGGTTCATAGTCATCTCCCAGAATCTTTCGCTGGGTGTAGCTGGTTCAATTCATTACTTCTCTATTGGAACTAATTTGGTTCATCTCATTGTTGAAGAGGGCCACATCCATCAAAATTGATCATCATATAGTATTGCTGTTGAAGTATATAATAATCTCCTGGTCCTGCTCATTTCACTCAGCATCAGTTCATGTAAGTCTCTCCAGGACTTTCTGAAATCATCCTGCTGGTCATTTCTTACAGAATAATAATATTCCATAATATTCATATACCACAATTTATTCAGCCATTCTCCAATTGATGGGCATCCACTCAATTTTCAGTTTCTGGCCACTACAAAGAAAGCTGCCACAAACGTTCTTGCACACACAGGTTCCTTTCCCTTCTTTATAATCTCTTTGAGATTAAAGCCCAGTATAAACACTGCTGGATCAAAGGGTATGCACAGTTTGATAACTTTTTGAGCATAGTTCCAAATTGCTCTCCAGAATGGCTGGATGTATTCACAATTCGACCAACAATGTGTCAGTGTCCCAGTTTTACCACATCCCCTCCAACATTCCACATTATCTTTCCCTGTCATTCTAGCTAATCTGACAGGTGGGTAATGGTATCTCAGAGTTGTCTTAATTTGCATTTCTCTGATTAATAATGACTTGGAGGATCTTTTCATATGGCTAGAAAGTTTCAATTTCTTTGAGAATTGTCTGTTCATATCCTTTGACCATTTATCAATTGGAGAATGGCTTGATTTCTTATAAATTAGAATCAATTCTCTATACAATTTGGAAATGAGGCCTTTATCAGAACCTTTGACTGTAAAAATGTTTTCCCAGTTTATTGCTTCCCTTCTAATCTTGTCTGAATTAGTTTTGAATAATTAATTCATAACTGTACAAAATACTATACAATAACTGTACAAAAACTTTTCAATTTGATATAATCAAAATTTTCTATTTTTGTGAACAATAATGATCCCTAGTTCTTCTTTGGTCATAAATTCCTTCCTCTTCCACAGGTCTGAGAGGTAAACTATCCTATGTTCTAATTTATTTATAATCTCATTCTTTATGCCAAGGTGATTTTGGCCTTATCTTGGTGTACGGTGTTAAGTGTGGGTCAATGCCTAGTTTCTGCCATACTAATTTCCAATTTTCCCAGCAATTTTTGTCAAACAGTGAGTTATTATCCCAAAAGCTGGGGTCTTCAGGTTTGTCAAACACAAGATTACTAAAGTTATTGGCCGTTTTGTCCTTTGAATCTAACCAATTCCATTGATCAGTTAGTCTATTTCTTAGCCAATACCAAATGGTTTTGGTAACCATTGCTTTATAATATGATTTAAAATCTGGTACAGCTAGGCCACCTTCATTTGATTTTTTTTTTTCATTAATTCCCTTGAAATTCTTGACCTTGTGTTTTTCCATATGAAAATTTGGAACTTTGTTGTTATTTTTTCTAGGTCATTAAAATACTTTTTTTGGGAGTCTGATTGGTATAGCGCTAAATAAATAGATTAGTTTAGGTAGTATTGTCATCTTTGTTATATTTGCTTGTTTTATCCAAGAGCATTTAATATTTTTCCAATTGGTTAGATCTGACTTTATTTGTGTGGAAAGTGTTTTGTAGTTTTGTTCATATAGTTTCTGATTTTCCCTTTGCAGATATTCCTAAATATTTTATACTATCGGTAGTTACTTTAAATGGAATTTCTCTTTGTGACTGTTGAATTTTGTTAGTGATATATAAGAATGCTGATGATTTTTGTGGGTTTATTTTGTATCCTGCAACTTTGCTAAAGGTGAAGATTATTTCTAATAGCTTTTTAGTAGAATCTCTGGGGTTCTCTAAGTATACCATCATATTATCAGCAAAGAATGATCATTTGGTTTCCTCATTACCTACTCTAATTCCTTTCATCTCTTTCTCAGCTCTTATTGCTATAGCTAGCGTTTCTAATACAATATTAAATAGTAACGGTGATAGTGGGCAACCCTGTTTCACTCCTGATCTTATTGGGAATGGTTTCAGTTTATCTCCATTGCATATGATGCTTCCTGATGGTTTTTAAATAGATGCTACTGATTATTTTAAGGAAAAGTCCATTTATTCTTATACTATCAAGTATTTTTAAAAGGAATGGATGTTGGATTTTATCAAATGCTTTTGTCAGAGACCAAATCTTGATCCAGGTCTTATCCTCTTAATATTCACTATATCCCATCTTCTTAAATTATGGTGTGTGATCCCATATGTGTATTGTAACAGAATGTGAGGGCCATGAAATTATGATTTATTATTACTAAATGTTTGGTTTTATACCTATTACATGTATAATATAAATATGTTATATATTTATACCTACTATATATAATATATATTAATAATATTGGAGTAAATACAAATCAATATTATAAAAATCTTTTAAGTTAGTCCAACTGGATACTTTGAAACAAAAGATTCCTAAATGTATATATAAATGATATCCAGGGCCATGCAAAAATTTCTTGGGCAAAAAGGGATGGCAAGAAAAAATTTAAGAAGCCTTGGATTATATCACATAACTGCCTCTTACGGCATCTACTAAAAAATTGTGAGTTCATTTTTAAACTTATTTCTATTTCTGTGTGGATTGTTTTTGGGCAGCTAGGTGGTGTGGTAAAAAGGCCATCATACCTGGAGTCCGAAAGAGTTCAAATCTGGACTGAGATACTTACCTGATGTGTGACTTAGGTAAGTCACTTAACCTTATTTTGCCTCAGTTTCCTCATTTATAAAAGTGAACCAAGGAAGGAAATGGCAAGTCATTCCATTATCTTTGTCAAAAAACCTCCAAATGAGGTCACAAATAGACACAACTGAATGACAACAGATTGAAACACTTTCCCCACTACTTAAAATGACTAAGATGAAACTTAGAACTGTTCATCACAGGCTGCAGATAAGTAAGCCAGATGATTCAATCCCTATTTCTCTCCTACTTTTGAAAAACAGTTTTATTATTGACTGATTTATGTAGATGATTATTTCATTTTCCATTTCAATTTACTTGAGAAAATAGCCTTAATGTCCTTTGAAATCTATTTTGCAGCTGTGTCTCTCTAGTACTCCAGAACAATTGGTCACAAAGCAAAAAAAGTAAAAAAAAAAAAAAATAACAAAAAAGTCAAGAGAACAATATGTAATATAAAGTAGAATATTGCAATGACTGCTTTAGCACCCTGGATACCTTAGAGTCAGCCAAAGTCAGGATAAGCAAAAGTCTTTGGTCTTTATTCTTGGTCTTTAAAGGTAGAAGTGAATTGGATGGAAGCAGAATCTCCTCGACCTTCCTTCTTCCTTGTCAACCACCAAAGTGACTCTGGCTAGTGTTACTCCACCCCCCCTAGTCCCTTCTATAATTCTCTATATATACCAATTATCGAGCAGGCACAGAATAGTGGGAAGGGCCATTTCCCAAGCATATGCTAATAGAGTATTGTCCAATCGGTAGTTAGCCTTAAGTGCTCGGTTATCTGAATCTCAGTGCATCGACCCAAGAGTTTCAGCCCTTTACAGAATATGGATTTTTCTCCAATATTTCAGTGGTTCTATGATCTCATTCATTTGAACATTCTCCCCAATGATGCACATTATAGTCTTATCACATAAGAATCCTGTTCTGTTTCCTTCCAAAGAAAAACAATAAAAGGAGTGAGTGTTTTCACTATGATCTCTTCATATTTTGTGGCTATTAGCAGAGCATGAAGGTCAGTCAGGAGTTGTCCCTTATTCTTGCTATATGAAAGAGCCCCTCTCCAAATATGTGTGTGTGTGTGTGTGTGTGTGTGTGTGTGTATATATATATATATATATATATATATATTTATAATTTATTTGTTTCCACTGACCTCAAGCCAAGAGGTGCATTGTATGGGTATAGAGACTATATATCTCAGGAGCAAAGTTAGTTCAAAATGACTGAAAGGACAAGTCCATTTTTAGTGTTAATATTTTTATTTTCTGACTCACTGAGGCAGTCCTAAGACTCATGTACATGAGCAGCAATTAATGGTAGAGGGCTAACTTGTTTGAACTTGGAGTGGGAAAGAGATCAAAGAGAGCAAAGATCAAAAATCATACCTACTAGGCAACTGGGGTTAAATAACTTGCCCAACATCCTACAGTTAGTAAGTATTAAGTAAGTGCAGCTGGATTTTAACTCATACCTGTTGGTGGTTTTTCTTGGGGGCCAGCCTTAGTCTTAGTTGAAATAAATAATTACTTCGAAATCTCAGCCAGCTGGTAAAAGTTGCAAACGTTTATTTCTCCTTACAGAATAGCCCGGTTAGTTGAGGCCTATCTCACTGCCTGGCTCCAAGAGATCTTGTAGTTTTGTCCTTGGTTTCTGCCTCTGCTTTCTTCAGCCTCCAGCTAGCTCCGACTCCTGGCTTCTCAATCTCCAGTCTGTGGTGAGTAGTCTTTTCTTCCAGAGTGTTCTGTCTCAGAGCCCTGTTGATGTTCCGGAGAAATTCCTTTTCGCTCCAAGAGCTTCCTTCATTTATGTGATCTCCCAAAGGTTAACTCTGCCTTCTGGAGGGAGAGGGATTCTGGGTTATCTCCCAGAGTGCTCTCTGGTCCTAAGGGAGGTGTGAATTCAGCTCTCATACTAGCCCTGAACTCTCATGTGAACTCCATTGAGTACTTAGATACTTGAGCTCTCTAAAGGTGTGAACACAAGCATTGTTCAATCAGTTCTGGCCCAAAATCAGATCAAATCAACTCCAATGTCTTCACATTTTGTAAAGAAATATCTTAACACTTTGTAAAAGATTCCAACACATATCCTCCTGAGTTCAAGATCAGTGCTCTATCCACTGTGTTATCTAGCTGCTCCCCTCCCGGTATGGTCCCTAACAAATTATTCAGGAATGAGATTATATGGGGCAAACAGGATAAATGGCAGTGGGAATGGATAAGAAAGAACAGTTATGAGTGACTTGCTTAGGACAGAATTAATGAGGCTTCTTACCTGGATATAAGAGATGAAAAAAGAAATCAGAGAGGAAGACTACAAGGTTAAATTACATGGACTTTGAGATCCTTTATAAGCATCAACAAGTCTGTCCTCTCAAAAAATATGTTATTGCCCCATATAAAATTATATTCTTTGGGGGCAGAGACTGTTTAACTTTGTCTTAAGAGTGTAAGTTATTTGTTGTAAGTCATTTTTCAGTCATGTCTATCTCTTCATGATCCCATTCGGGATTTTCTTGGCAAAGATACAGGATTGGTTTGGCATTTTCTTTTCCAGCTCATTTTTATGGATGAGAAATTGAAGAAAATAGGGTTAAGGTACCATGAGTCATATAACTAGGCCAGATTTGAATTCATAAAGATGACTTTTTCTGATTCTAAGCCCAGTGTTCTATTCATCTAGCTACCCTAAGTGAATACTTAGTGATGTTAATTAATTAATTAATTCATTGAAATAAAAAATCAGAGAGATTGAGTGAATTGTTCAAATTTACATATTTGACACATTGATGGAATTGTGTTGATAATCCAATTGAGCAACATGCACAAACATGCCTACTTTGTGTCTGGCACTAGACTAACACTAGTAATAAAAAAGAATGATTAAATTTCTATTTATGAAGAGCTTACATTCTCTTGGAGAAGATTAAGAAGTGTACACACATACACATACGTGTATGTATACAAATAGGTCAATAGATAAAGACAGACATAAATAGAAGAAATGTTAATAGATGGTTCAGAGATGGAGGTTGGATGGGATGTTGGATGGATAGATAGGAAGGGCTGGTAAATGACAGGACTTGAGATTTCATTGGTATAAGGAGCGAGGAACTTTCTGGGTCAATGAACTTAGGTAACTTTTTATTTCAGGAAGTTGCCTAAGACATGGAGAACTGGTCAGGGTTATATGGCCAGTATATCAAAGCCAAGACTTGAATCCAAGTCTTTCTAGTTTATGGGCTTGCTCTCAATCCATTACGGCTTTCTGCCTCTATTCTAAATATATATACAATAAGTAATAAAGACAATGAATACAAATAAATGCAAGATAATTTGGAAGAAAAGGCACCAGCTATTAGGGGGAGCCAAGAAAGGTTTTATGTAAGAGTTGGTGCTGAAGCTACATAATTTTTTTTAGGCAACTGGAGTTAAGCCCAGGTTCACATAGCTAGTAAGTATCTAAGACCTGCTTTGAATTCAGGTCTTCCTGACTGTAGGGTCAATCTTATTCACTATGCAACATAATTACCCTCACTGAAACTACTCCTTTAAGGAAGTGAGGGATTATGCTGCAGAAGTGAGGAAGGGGGTCCACACATGAGAAATGACCAGCGTGCAAATACAGAGAAGGGAGAGGGAATATTGTGACTGAGGAACAGGGAGAAGTCATCTGACTGGATGGCAGAGTGTGGGAGGGAGAGTAAAGTCCACTGAGGTTTCTCTCTCTGAGTGCAGTGTTTGTTCCAATATACCATCTGACCACATGACTAATGGTTTTTGACAGCTGCATATGAACCCACTGGACCAGATTATAGATTAACTTCCTTAAAGCAAATTAGTTTACTTATGTCTGGCCACTGTGGATTCAGTGAGGAGACATGCCAAATATAATTTGTTTTATGTAGGTGTTAAGAATAAATCTTGTGATAAGGCTGGCTAACATTTGTAGAAAACTAAAAATTATTTTCCCTTCCTAAAAATTGTGCCAGATTACACTCTAAATGGTGACCTAAAGGATTTTTTTTGTGTGTGTGTGTGTGTCACAAATGATTAATATTTCTTTAGATCCATTATCACATGGGAAGGAGAGCTCATGTTGGAATCCATCTGAGTATGAATCTTGAATCTGCTGTTTACCATATGTATGGCACTAGGGATATCAAGTAACCTTTGAAGACCTCCATTTCTTCATCTGTTGGACTAGATGGGTTTGAAGGCTTTTTCCCACTAATATATATTCTCTGATCTTTGGAACTAATTTAAAATTTTCTACAAAGTAGTAGATTAAAAAACAAACAAACATGATTTTCCCATTAGAAAAGTTTATTTCTGGAAGATACTTTGTTATTCAATAAATATTGCAATGAATTTAGCACCTGCACTTCAAATATTTTATGAAGTATTTACTATCAACTGTGCTAAGATCTGAGAATACTAGAATTGTTGCACAGGAAGAGTTGATGGAGTCGCATAATGAGTATTTGTCATAAGTAGGATTGAGATCTTCTTGACTCCAAGATTGACTTTTTATTATGCCTGGTTGCCTCTTATTTGACATTTGAACTCTTAATTATAATGCAAAGAATGGGAAACAAAACAGAAGTTCATTCATTGGAGAGCAAGTGGATTATGGTGCATAAAGATAATGAAATATCTTATTGCCCAAAAAGAAATAAGAAGGAATTGAAAGAAGAATAGAAAGACTTTTATAAACTGACACCAAGTAAGCAGAACCAGGAAAAACAATATGCTCAATGACTATTACAATTGAACACTATAAAATGAGAATATGTAAATATAAATATAAAATGAGAATGATCAAAAATATTGGTCCTAGAGAATAGATAAGAGAATATATCTCCATTTATTCCTTGCAGAAATGGAGTACTATGAATGTGTGTTAGTGTGTATATTGTAAAAGCTCAGTAGATGTATTGATTGCATTTCTGGAAATGCTTTTCCCTTCCTCTCAAAAAAAACCAAACAAACCAAAAAAACCCCCAAAGAAACTTTGTTTCAAGAGAGGCCAGACATAGGTGCACCCATGTGCACGTGCACACACACATTCATATGAACACACATATGTTTATGCATATGTGTATATGAAAAAACTTTCAGAATAAAAGGTATTAATATTCTTTTTAAAATTACAAAACAAAAGTCCTATATACATTAAAGTCCTGTAATAAATACAGGACTTTTTGTGGTAGCAAAGAATTGAAAATGCCTGAGCAATGATTAAGCAAATAATGGAATGTTAAATGAGCTTACTTAGATAAGCTGATCCAAAATGAAATAGGTAGAACCAGAAAAGGAATGTCTATGACAGTATAAATTGAAAAAAAAAATAAAACTACTAATAAGTTATAATGACCAAATCTGATTCCCCATCCCTCAAAAAAGAAAGGTGTTGGGGATAAAAGTAGAAAGAATAAAATAATTCCTACTCTCAACATTTTATATTATCTTAGAAGAAAATAAATACATGTATAGTCACAATATGTCATAAATACAAAGTTAACAAATATAAGTATGTTGAAATATTTAAATACAAATAGTTTGTGGATGAAGAAAGGCTTGATGCACAAGATGATGCTTGAGTTGCATGTTAAAAGAAGAGATTCTTTGAGATATGGATAAAGAAAAAATGCATTCCAAATTAAGACTACTCTGAGATGCCACTTCACACCTCTCAGTTAGCTAAGATGACAGGAAAAGATAATGACGAATGTTGGAGGGAATGTGGGAAAACTGGGACACTGATACATTGTTGGTGGAGTTGCGAATGGATCCAATCATTCTGGAGAGAAATTTGGAACTATGCTCAAAAAGTTATCAAACTGTGCATACCTTTTGATCCAGCAGTGTTACTACTGGGCTTATTTCCTAAATAGATCTTAAAGGAAGGAAAGAGCATGTGCAAAAATGTTTGTGGCAGCCCTTTTTGTAGTAGCTAGAAACTGGAAACTGAATGGATGCTCATCAATTGGAGAATGGCTGAATAAATTATGGTATATGAATGTTATGGAATATTATTGTTCTGTAAGAAACGACCAACAGGATGATTTCAGAAAGGCCTGGAGAGACTCACATGAACTGATACTAAGTGAAATGAGCAGAACCAGGAGATCATTATACACTTCAACAACAAGATTATATGATGATAAATTTGATAGATGTGGCTCTCTTCAATAATGAGATGATTCAAACTAGTTCCAATTGTTCAATGATGAAGAAAGCCATTTACACCCAGAGAAAGGACTGTGGGAATTGAGTGTGGATCACAACATAGCATTTTCACTCTTTCTGTGTTGTTTGCTTGCATTTTGTTTTCTTTCTCAGGTTTTTTTTTCCCTTCTTGATCCGATTTTTCTTGTACAGCAAGATAATTGTGTGTGTGTGTGTGTGTGTGTGTGTGTGTGTGTATATTGTATTTAACATAGATTTTAACATATTTAATATGTATTGGACTACCTGCCAATTAGGGGAGGGGGTGGGGGAAGGAGGGGAAAATTTGGAACAGAAGGTTTTGCAAGGGTCAGTGTTGAAAAATTATGCTTTTCATAATTTTTATGAATTTCATAATTTCATAATAAAAAAACAACGCATATGTTTTGTAAATAAAAAGCTTTAATAAAATAAAAAGAAAAAAATGCATTCCAGCCATGTGGAAATCTCAGGCCATTGGGGAATGATCAATAATGTTCCAGAGATGATGACCTTGGAACAGTTTCTTTAGAGTGGTGAGAATAGAAGTGACAGGAGGCTGAGCAGAGTAAATAATAAAGTAGAGACATCAGGTAAAGATAATGAACTCAAGAAGTTCAATGGAGAAAGAAAGGGAAGAAATAGGACTAAAGCTGATTGGTCTAGAAAAATTAAGGAAAAAGTTATATATGCATACATACATATGTATTTATACACACATATACACATATGTACATATATGTATATACATACACACATGTGCACGTACATATATTCATGCACACATATATTATATATATATTTTTATAGCTAGATAGATACTGAGAGGCTGAAGATGCATATGAGAGAAGATATAAACACTGAATCAAGTACTGGAAGAGAAGGGAGAAAATAAAATCAAGAGTACAGGTAAATTAACCTTAAGGGGTTTTTAGAGAAAAGGGAAGTGAGTGGCAAGGGTGATACTGAGATGGTTTTAGGAATGGAGGAAAGAATTTAAGAAGTCTTCTCAGCAAAGAAGTAGGCTTAAGTATAGAGGACAGGATATAGCTATGGATCAGAGGAGAGAAGAAAAGGTTTGTAATTATCATTTTTGTAGTAGTTGAGACTAAGTCATGATGAATTTTTAATGGATGAAATCAGCTTCTTCAAGGACATTGATAGGATTCTTTTTTGGGGGGGAGGGAGTCAGGCAATTGAGGTTAAGTGACTTGCCCAGGATCACACAGCTAGGAAATGTTTAAGTGTCTGAGCTTGGATTTTGAATTTAAGTCCTCTTGACTCCAGGGCCAGTGCTCTATCTACTGTGCCATCTAGCTGCCCCCATAGAATTCTTAAAAGTCCTTAAAAGTCATCTAGTTGGGGAAGCTAAGTGGCACAGTGAATAGTTCTTTGACCCTGAAATTAGAAAGACATGAATTTAAACCTGGTCTTGGACACTTATTAGCTATATGACTTAAGTTAGTCACTTAAACCCTGATTGCCTTGAAGAAGAAGAAAAGTCATTTAGTCCTACTCTATTTTACAGGTAAGGAAATCAAGGCATGGGCATATTAAATAATTTGTTCAAAGTAACAAAGAAAGTGAATGAAAGTATCAGGATAGTCAGAGGCTAGCTATCCCTAGAGTTTAGCAAGAATGTGGCCAACATTTTTGCTATCTCAATGTCCAGCATCCCTTTACAATTTGTAATGGTATTGCATCTTGCATCTTAATATCTAGTGACTCATTAATATTTTGTCAGCTAAGCTAGGAGTGGAAGGGAAGAGAATCAAACCATTCTTTGCAATTTAAAATTTTGAAGTATGGTGTAAATGAAGATTTTGTAATCAACTTGATGAAGTCTAAGTTCCAATACTTGGTAGCTTATGAACTTATGTAAACTATTATATCTTAGTGATACTTAGGTTTTTTAACCATAAATTAAAATGCACAGCATCAATCTAGATGGTTTTGTGAGGCTAAAATAAGATAATGAGCATAAAGTGCTTTGTATATGTGCATTGTGAATTATTCTTGTAATTTTGACCAATCTCTGCTTTCATTTATGTAAGGAACTCCTGAAGTGAAACTGTCTCTGGCAATGCATATATGCATTATGTAGTCTTAAAGAACTGTCTGAGGGGATGTGGTCAGTTTTCAAATATTTGTGAGTTAATTTTCTTGAATTATAAAACTTTTCTGAGTCAAAGATAAATAATAATAATAAACAATGGACAGTTGAAAATATTCCTATTATAGCAAAGGCACCTATTATTATTATTATTATTTTTCTGTTGTATAGGTTTAATCCTATTAGCTTTTCCAATCTATAAATTTATATCATTTAGCATCACTGGTAGAAATTAACTTTTATCTGGTTTTAGTCTTATAAATAATTACAGCTAAGAGTCAATTCAACTGAAAATATGTGATGCTAAAAACATTTAATTGTTCTGAAAGGCAGATCTATTCTCTTCAATATGTCATTTCCTGTGCACATCAGCTAATCCCCTACATATCCCTCTATGTTAATTTGCTTCACTGGAATAAATCCTATTAGAGAAATAGGCTATTTAATAGTTAATGCCCTGCAAATGTTTTATTTATTTAATTTTATTATAAAAGGTTAAAATTCTCTTTCCTATTCATTTTCAAACTAGAAAGTCCTTCAGTTGAAAGCTGGACTGAATTTCTTAGTCAAAAGTCTTTACACACATCTAAATAAATTATCTTGCCATAAGTCACATAGGGAACTTGGAAAAGTGGCATTTGAACACAAGTCAGCTAGCTCCAAATCCACTGCTATTTCAACTGCATGATGCTTCCTTTTTAGAAGCTATGATGACATTTATAGAATAGGCTAGGTGAAAACTCTGAAGGAAGCACAGAGCTTCAGGACAGTTTTGATAGTAATGTGTTGAAATTAATATATACTTTTAAGAAAGCAAATAGCATAGAAATTCATAGTTCCACATACAAGCATATTTTTGCATTTTTCTGTTTATGGAAATGATTCATGGGTATATGTTCAGAATTTGAAACTGAAAATTGAAACAAGGGATTAAGTAAAAACAGTAGAAGTAGATGAACATATATTTATCTATTTGTTGGTTTACTTTTTCATTTTTTCATCTATTTGTTCCTTCATTTGGTTATTTCTTTGTAATTTTGTTAGTATCTTTTGTTTTTATATGAGTTGATTCTGGACATATTCTTTTTTCAGCAATATTTTATTTTTTCAAATACATGTAAATATAGTTTTCAACATTTGGTTTTGTAAGAATTTGTGTTCCAAATTCTTCCTTACCCCCCAAAGACAGCAAGTAATATATATATATATATATGTTAAATATATGAAATTCTATTAAACATTTTCATATCTATCATCGTGTACAAGAAATATAAACCAAAAGGGAAAAAAACTATGAGAAAGAAAACAAATAAGAAAGTGAAAATACTATGCTGAAGTCCATGTTCACTCTCCATAGTTTTCTCTCTGGATGCAGATGGTTATTTTCTACAGATCAATTGGAATTTTTTTGAATCACTGCACTGCTAAGAAGAGCCAAATTCACCACAGCTGATTATCACATCATTTTGCTGGTACTGTGTATAATGTTCTCCTAGTTCTGCTCACTTCGCTCAGCATCAGTTCATGTAAGTCTTTCTAGGCTTTTCTGAAATCAGCCTGTTCTTCACTTTTTTTTTTCAGCATCATTTCTTATAGAACAATAATATTCCATTATATTCATATACTACAACTTACTTAGTCATTCTTCAATTAATGGGAAATCATTCAATTTCCAATTTCTTGCCATCTCAAAAAGAACTGCTACAAACATTTTTGCAGACTTGACTTCTCTTCCCTTTTTCATGATCTCTTTGGGATACAGATCGCTAGTGAGTGATATGGCTGAAACAAAAGGGATGCACAACTTTTTAGCCCTTTGACTATAATAATTCTGAATATTTTCCGAGTCTGCCCTTTTTCCCTCTGTTTCTCAATGAGTCTTCTCTTAAAAACAACAAAAAAATTGCCTAAACAAAATCAACCTATTTAGAGACTGAGTCTATTAGGATAGGCAATATTCTGTACCTATGGAACAGTTAAAAATAATAATAATTAAAAAAATAAAAATTGACCTTTCCTAAGAGAGGAGAGATGAATATTACCATCCCTTCTCTGAGCCATTATTGGACATTATAATTACATGATATTGCTGTTGATTTTAGTTTTGTCTATTTACATTATTTTCTTTTCTTAAATATATTGTTCTCTTGGTTTGCTTTATTTCTTCCTTCTTATTTCATATCCCTCCTAATCCTTATCAATCCCATCTTTCCAAGCTTATTCAGTATCATAGCTTTTTATGTTGATGAACTGATCAACTTGCTGTTTCATGAATAAAACATTTCATTTTCCATCTCTGTGCCTTTGTACACAGTCTGTTCCTTATACCTGGGATACAATCTCTTGTCACCTTTACTTCACAGAATATTTGGCTTCAAGTTTTTTTTATTAAATGTCATCTCCCAAAGGAAGTTCATCTTGTTCCATTTGTCAGTTACTTTAAAAATTCATTTTGTATATATTTATTTGCATTGTTTCCCCAAAATAGAATGTTATTTTTCCTCAAAAGAAGGTGGGGTCTATTCTATTTTTGTCATTTTGTATCTCCAGTACTGAGAGTAGTGCCATGCATCTAAGAAATACTTAATAAATATTTATTTAATAGATAAATATTATAGTTTTAGAAATCCTCTCATATTTCTCTAATTTATGTCCCTCATTTTGTATTTGTAATAGTATGCTATATTTCTATATTGTAATTTGGTCATCTACAAACTGATGGGCCTGTCCTTTCTTTTTTGCAGGATCTTTATTTATTTGTTTATTTTCAATAGAATTTTCTTTTTCCAACTACATGTAAAGATAGTTTTCAACATTCATTTTTGTAAGACTTTGTGTTCCATTTTTTTTCTCCCTTCTTCTCTTCTCCTGCCCCCCTCCAAGGCAGCAAATAATCTGATATAGGTTAAATATGGGATATACTTTTTTCCCTAGTTTTTTTGCTACTACAAAAAGTGAAAAGGGATAGCTTTTTGAGGCTGGTCATCCAAGATAATATATATGTTCATGAAACTTCATCAGACTCCTTATACCAGTTCCACTAATGGATTGGGTAGAAATAGAAATAGAATATATATTTCTATCAGAAAACTGAACAGAGATAAATATAGAAAAGCAGACAGAGACAGACTGACTCTCTCTCTCTCTCTCTCTCACGAGAGAGAGAGAGAGAGAGAGAGAACTCGTGAGAAAGAGAGCAAACAAGGAAGACAGAACACAATAAAAGCTTTGTGAACTGAAGACACATCTATGCTTTAGGAATATCAACTTGGAATCTTGGTAAAGGATGTTTTGGAGAGGGTAAATATGGGAAGTGGAGAAAACTAGTTTAAAAATATCAATTTTTATTCTATGCTACATAGAATTTGCTATAACAAGTCCATTCTTCAAACAGAATAGTATATCAGAATAGTAAAGTAATAGGCATTTATTATGCAAGTAGAATGATTTTTGAGCAGAGTGAATTATGGTCACTATTGTAAGGTTTTGACAGGATAAGTTCTGATGCCATTTCCCTGATCATGAACAAGGTGATTAACCCCTCTGAATAGTTCCCTCATCTGTAAAACAGACATAATAAAATTTGTTCCTACCTCACAGAGTTGTTATAAGGATCAAATGTTGACAATAGTCATAAATTTTTTCAAACTTTTTTCAACTTACCTATTTTTGAAGATTTATTATATATACTCCTATTCATGTGTTCCAGCCAAACTGGTGTACTGGTTGTTCCCTGAGCTCAATGTGCCATCTGCCATATCCTTTTCACAGCTGTCCTTTGTACCTATCATTTGACACTTATTTCATGTTATTCTCTTCACCTAGTCTTAATATAGCATGGTCTTCAAATTCATTCTTCAATGGATAAGAATTAAAAGGATATGATTAAACAGTTTTCCAAAGAAGAATTGTAAGCTATTTAACATATGGTTTCAAATAGCTCGTAATAAGAGATAGGAAAATTAAAACAAATCTGAGGTTTCAACGCACACTCAAAAAATTGACACAGCTGAAAAAAGAATAGGAATAGTAAATATTGGAGGAGTTGTGAAAAGATAGGTACATGTAACCCTGTTGGCAGAACTGTGAATTTGTCCAACTATTCTGGAAAACAATCTATAGAGTTACACTAAAAAAGTGACACAAAGATTATACCCCAGCAGATCAAAGAGAAAAAATACTCATTTTCACTAAAATATCAATAGTAGCACTTGGACAGAAACAAAGAACTGGAAACAAAATTGATATTTATTGATTAAAAAATGGCTAAGTAAATTCTTGTATATGAATGTCATAAAATATTACTGTGCTTTAAGAAAAATGAATATGAAGAATATGGGTGAGAGTAGAAAAACTTATATGAACTAATGTAGAAAACAAGATACATAATGACTTCAATAATTTAAATGTAAAAAATAGCAAAAAAAATTGAAAATGAATAATTTATAGTTATAATGATTAGGCTAGACCCTGAAAAAGAGATATGAGTTCCTTTTCTCCCTTCTTTGCAGAAGTGGGAGATCACTGAGGTGTAAGAAAATATACAATCAGACTTAATTGATGTATTGATTGGTTTTGCTGAACTAATCTTTTCTCTTTTATGTCTTTATTATTTGTTATAATGGATAGTTCTCCTGGTGGCAGAAGGAGGGAGATATTATGAATTAAGCACATGTGAAAATAGAAGATGTCAATAAAACCATTAATAAAAACTATGGCCTGTAGATCTGTATCCCAAAGAGATCAGAGGAAAAAGAACATATACATATATATATATATATATATATACATATATATAAGTATATATATAAGTATATATATATATATATATATATATATATACATATATATATATATATATATATATACTTATAGCTTGTCTTTAGGTGGGGGACAATGAAATGGCAATTGAGATAATTTCCATCAATTGGAGAATGGCTGAATAAATTGTGGTACATGATTATGGTAAAATACTGTTGTGCTATAAGAAATAATAAGGGTGGGGGATGGTTTCAGAAAAATACTAAAAGTATGAATTTCATATTTGAATTGATGCAGATTGATATGAGAAGAGCCAGGAGAACATTGAATGTAGTAAAAGCAATATTGTAACAATGATCATCTGTGGATGAATAGTACTCTGATCAAAATAATGATCTGAGACAATTCCAAAGGCCTCATGATAAAAAATGCTATCTACTTTCAAAGAAAAACTGAAGAACTCTGAGTGTAAATTGAAGTATACTTTTCCACTTTATTATTCATGCTCTTTTTCTTTTTGCAACATGGCTAATACAGAAATATAGTTTTCATGATTTCATATATTAATTGATATTATACTGCTTGTCTTCTAAATGAATGAGGAGGGGCTCAAGGGAGGGAGAGAATTTAGAACTCAAAATATTTTCTAAAGAATTTTTAAAATAAGGTATTTTTTTTTTTAAAAAAGCATAGTCTCTAGTACTTTTAACATCCTTGTGACCATTCAGTATATACATTTCAATTTAACATTGGTAAAAGTTCCATAGAGATAGCAGATAAAACATTATGAAGAAAACTGTTCCTTAACATTTACCTCAAAAGCAGTAAGCTAAAAAACAAAACAAAATTCTTAGAAATCTCCAATACAGATATTGAAAATTTTAAATGAAAATATGCATGAAAACAATAGAGGCAAAATCCAATACTATAATGATATGAATAGTAGCATCTGAGAAAAAGATGGAATTTTTTCTCAAGGATAAACAATATGTATAATAAATACATTGGATGAATAAAAAGAAGAAATGAAATTTCTTAATATTTTATTATTATTTATTATTCCATAATATTTTATGAGAAAATGTGGGAATTAGGCTTTGATTAACTTTAAATACCATGCTAGCTCTAAATTATGATTATTTCTTCCAAGATCAAGATGAAATAGAAAAGGAGCTGAGGAAATCTAAGGATGGTCAATCCATGATAATAATGAGCCTAAGCATCTGAGAATTTCCATAGAAACTGAACTAAAATAACCATTTTAGTAAAAAAAAAATTAGAATTATTTTATTATAGCAAAAATGGTTATTATTGGATGTAGATAATATTAGATATAGATAAAGAAACATGAGAAACTGCTAAACTAAAAAAATGACTTGGAAGCAACAAAAAATTGAGCAGCCCCTCTAGAAAACACACCAAAGAGACAAACATTAAGAATTTCAGGCTTCCTGAAAATTACAAGACTACTGTATCTCAGGAAATTGTATAAAAATGTAACAACAACAAGAAACCTGTCCTAGAAATGTTAAAAATAAGAAGCATTTTATGCTTTCTAACTGGAGATGTACCACAGTGCTCTGTCCTAGGGTTTCTTCTCTTCTATACAATTTCACTTGGTCATCTCATCAGCTCTTCTGAATATAATTACTATCTCTATGCTAATGAATCTCAAATCAATCTCTTTTTCTTTAGCCTCTCTGCTGACCTCAATCTTTTATCTCCAACCATCTTTCAAATATCTTTAACTAGATATCCAGTAAGATCTGAAACTCAGCATGTTCTTTCTCCCCCAACCTTCCTCAACTCCTCACTTCCCTATTACTACCAAGGACAGTACCATTTCTCCAATATTTTTTATTTCAACTTATGTGTTATCATCAATTCCTCACGATTTTTCAGGTCCACATTCAATATGTTGCCAAGACCTACCTATCAGTTTCATACTTGCAACATCTCTTAAATTTCCCTTTCTTTCTTCTGATAATTGTTATTACCCTGATGAAACCCTCTTGGGGATCTTGGACTATTGCAATAGCCTGCTGGTGAGTCTGCCTGCCTCAAAACTCTACCCACACCAGCTCAATTACTAAACCAAGAGATTTATTTTTGAAAAATAATTGATATAGCTACTTGTTTGTAACTCTATTGCTTCCAGAAAGATTGGCCATATCCAGAGTCAGACTGCCTAGAAGTGGTTTTGGTATTTCCTTATTGGAAAATTTTCCCTCTTATCTGAAATTAAACTTTTGTCCATCTATTACAAAAAACATGGAACACTTGTCCAACCCCCATATACAGAAAAATGTAACAAATTTTGTGGGATTCTTTGTGTCTTCCATCCTCTCTATGCTATGATAATCATATATCCTTTAGGCAATGGTATCCATTATGATTAAATCCCAATGTAACATTGATAGAGAGAGAAAAAACATGGTTAGCTGATGAATTCCATAAAAGAATGCCATCATAAGTGGGAGATTATGTGAGACAAACTATTATCAAAGAGGAAGATAAAGTTTAAGATATATCAGTTCTAGTTTTGTCTCAGGTGCTTACTACTTTTGTGATGTGGAGAAGTCATATAACTTTATGTAAATTTATATGCATTTTTCATAAATAAAAAGAGACTTGGACTCAATGACTTCTGAGGTCCCTTTTGACTCTATTACTCTATGTTATCTCTTACCCATTATTATCTTTTTTTTTTTTTACACTTTATTTTTTTATTTTTTTTTTAAATAACTTTCTATTGTCAGAACCCATGCCAGGGTAATTTTTTACAACATTATCCCTTGCACTCACTTCTGTTCCGATTTTTCCCCTCCCTCCCTCCACCCTCTCCCCAAGATGGCAAGCAGTCCTATACATGTTAAATAGATTACAGTAGATCTTGGATACAATATATGTGTGCAGAATCGAACGGTTTTCTTGTTGCTCAGGGAGAATTGGATTTAGAAGGTATAAATAACCTGGGAAGAAGAACAAAAATGCAAGCAGTTTACATTCATTTCCTAGTGTTCTTTCTTTGGGTGTAGCTGCTTCTGTCCATCCTTGATCAATTGAAACTAAGTTAGATCTTGTCTTTGTTGAAGAAATCCACTTCCATCAGAATACATCCTCATACAGTATCATTGTGGAGGTATATAATGATCTCCTGGTTCTGCTCATTTTGCTCAGCATCAGTTCATGTAGGTCTCGCCAATCCTCTCTGTATTCATCCTGCTGGTCATTTCTTACAGAACAATAATATTCCTTAACATTCATATACCACAATTTACTCAAACATTCTCCAATTGATGGGCATCCATTCATTTTCCAGCTTCTAGCCACTACAAACAGGGCCACCACAAACATTTTGGCACATAGAGGTCCCTTTCCCTACTTTAGTATCTTTTTGGGGTATAAGCCCAGTAGAAACACTGTTGGATCAAAGGGTATGCACAGTTTGATAACTTTTTGGTCATAGTTCCAAATTGCTCTCCAGAATGGGCTGGATGTGTTCACAATTCCACCAACAATGCATCAGTGTCCCTGTTTTCCCACATCCTCTCCAACATTCCACGTTATCTTTCCCTGTCATTCTAGCCAATCTGACAGATGTGTAGTGGTATCTCAGAGTTGTCTTAATTTGCATTTCTCTGATCAATAGTGATTTGGAACACTCTTTCATATGAGTAGTAATAGTTTTAATTTCATCATCTGAAAATTGTCTGTTCATATCCTTTGACCATTTATCAATTGGAGAATGGCTTGATTTCTTATAAATTAGTCAATTCTCTATATATTTTGGAAATGAGTCCTTATCAGAACCTTTGACTGTAAAAATGTTTTCCCAGTTTATTGTTTCCCTTCTAATCTTGCCTGCATTAGTTTTGTTTGTACAAAAACTTTTCAATTTGATATAATCAAAATTTTCAATTTTGTAGTCAATAGTGATCTCTAGTTCTTCTTTGGTCATAAATTCCTTCCTCTTCTACAGGTCTGAGAGGTAAACTATCCTATGCTCTTCCAATTTATTTATGATCTCGTTCTTTATGCCTAGATCATGAACCCATTTTGACCTTATCTTGGTGTAGGGTGTTAAGTGTGGGTCAATGCCTAGTTTCTGCCATACTAATTTCCAATTTTCCCAGCAATTTTTGTCAAATAATGCATTCTTATCCCCAAAACTGGGGTCTTTGTTACCCATTATTATCTATTACTATTGTTTATAGGGCATCTTCTCTGAAATATCTGGTTCTAATACTCTATCTTTAAAATTGCTTTTTTCATGCCTCCCACCACGATCCTTTGGCTGAGCAGAGTTTCTCGTTTATATATTCATGACTCAGACCTTGCTCCAGGTAAATTTTTTTCTTCTGGTTTTATTCATCATCCTTAGTTAATTGTCTTTTCCCCAACATGGGTGAGGATTGGAAAAGTACCAATTGTCCATTGCTTTGCAAAGCATCCCAACTCTCTAATATTTGCTCACATTCAGCTTCAGACAGGTATAGGCAAATACCCAGCTGGTATTCTGTAACTAATTCTGTTGACTACTCCTGAGTCAAAGTGAAACTGTACTTTAAGCATTATATGTCAATGATGGGAGCTGTGGGCAAATGGATTTTAACTGAATATGGAGACATTTAATTGCCCCCAAAAGTTATTCCCTACTTTGGCAAATAGTGTATTTCCTATCGATGGAAATCTTCCATCAGAGAGATTAGTCAAGGATATTGTAGACAATATTTAGCCTTTGGTAAGAATTGGACTTCAGGAGCATGCTACCTTTCAATCCTTTACTAAAGTTTATGCCTTGGACTTTTAATTTTTTTTAAGTGTAAATTTTGGGGATGCTAGATTTGGGAAATCTGAAAATTAAGATTACTTAAAGAGTAACCGTGTAGAGTATGGGAACTAAGTGTGGTTCACAACACAGCATTTTTACTCTTTTTGTGGTTTGCTTGCATTTTATTTTGCTTCTCTTTTTCTCTTGTGCAGCATAATAATTATATAAATATATATGCATATATTGGATTTAACATATATTTCTACCATGTTTAACATATATTAGACTACTTGCCATCTAGGGGAGGACGTGGAGGAAGGAGGGGAGAAATTGGAACACAGGATTTTGCAAAGGGTAATGTTGAAGAATTGTCCATGCATATGTTTTGAAAAATAAAAAGTTTTAATTAAAAAAAAAAAGTAACCCTCTAGATGGCTACAGAGTGACTACAAAACTTGATATATCATTAACTCACACGATCTTGGTCTCATGGACTTCTAGATTCCCAGGTTCCTTGATGGCTGAATTTCAGCTATTTCAAAACTCATAAGGTCATAGCTTTCAGATTAATTACCTTAACCTAAAACAAAAGAACAGACAGAAGCAAAGAACTGAGGCCCATGTTCATAGGGCCACATATTGATCATAGAGATAGATGGCTAAAGGCCCTTCATTAAAAAGCCTTGTCTCTCTTCTCTCACAATGCTGTTAAGTAAGACATCAGCTGGTGAGTGGAAAGCAAACCTAAGAATAAGAAGGTCCAGCCAAATTAAAGGATTTTGAAGTTATTCAAGATTCTGATTTGGTCATTAGAGTCAGTAAGAGTTTTCTATTCACCATATGGCTAGTAGATTTGAAATCAGTTACAGAATCTGGAAACATTCTCCAAAATCTTTTTAAGGAACTTTCATACCATGTGATCATGGTGAACTCTCCCAGAAGTAAGCTATCTAGTGGAAGACTATCATGGGGACTGAACTCATTGACCAATCCCCTGTTACACATAAATGAATGGATGAATGAGTGAATGAATATCCCAACACATGTTAGTCTTTGGGAGGAATTTAATACAGTTAATCTGATGGTAAGAGACATTCTTATAGTTACACAGTTTTACAATAGTAAAAAATCTTTTAAACATTTGTCATTAAGTATCTTTAAATTATTTCATATACATATTGCAGATGTAAATGCATATATGCATACATTTGTTGTTGTTCAATCCTTTTATTTGTATCCACTCTCCTTGTGCCTATTGGGGGTTATTCTGTCAAAGATGTTGGAGTGGTTTGCCATATCCTTCTCCAGTTCATTTAACAGATGAGGAAACTGAGACAAACAGGGTAGAGTGACTTGCTGAAGTTCATATAGCTAATAACTGTTTGGGGCTGGATTTGAATTTGTGTCTTCCCATTGCATCACCTAGTTGTTATTTGTGTTTGTGTGTGTAATACACACATATACAATTAAACATATTAGATAAAAAGAAAAAAATCTTTATACTAAAAATAAACAGAATATTAATGAAGATAGTTTCTTTATATTTTTAGTTTTCTTATGTTTAGTTTTTTAGTGTTCTTGTGAAGTTTTTTGTAGTCTTATCCATATGTACAATTATTTCAGTGTACTTAGCACCTTGGATGATATTTATGGTTACAGGGTGAAATGAACATAATAATTCCTTTAAATAGATGAAAGAAAATATATGTAATTACCATCTGCTTTACTTAGAATGATGTACCTTGATCTTATTGTGCATTAAAGTATTTTGACACCTATCATTGATATATCTTGAATTCTCATTTTTCTTATTTTATGAACAACTGATATTATAAAATAATATCATGGAGTTATTATATAGGATATCACTAAAATATTATAGAATATTAAAAATTATTCAACATGGTAATTATTCACAATTAAAAACTTAATGAGCTCAAACCTTCCATAGTAGTTGCAATAGTACTGCAAACTCAGATACATTATTTTCTTGAATAAAATAAGTTGCTTATTACATTGAAATTTTTAACTTATTAAACTCACTTCTGACTGACAAGGACTTCCATGAAGTCATTATGTGATGACTTATTTTATTGTGAATTTGGCCCTTGATTTGCAAAGACTGTGTAGCAGAGTGTGTGATCTGGCATGCCTTGCCATGTTAAACAAGTTTCTAGTAGAATCCTAGAAGTTAAACAGTTTGCTCTTCAAAGACTAGCCCAGTTAAGAGAAGCTTAACATCTATGCAGGAGCCACTTAGTAATATTATTTGTTCATGCTAACCAATGCAACAAAGAAAAATTCAAAGTGGCTCTAAATCCTGTGTGATCCCTTTTGATTTCTGTAATCTTAGTGACAGAATGACAAGAAAGGAATAAAAGACACTAAGAATCACACAGTTTTTGGACTATGTGTAAAAATTCACTGTAGTGAATCTATTTGAGAGATCCTTGTCCAGTGATCTAACGGATATACTACCTGAAGAACTAAATCACAGAAAATTTTAACATTCTTGCTATAAAAGGAAACCAAAAGCTATATAGAAGTTACCGATGAAAAAGAAAGATGATTTTCATTCTCCTGGGAGAGAGGAATGAAGAAATTTGTAGTCACTTTTATTGTGTAGTCAAAGCAAATAAGAAATATCATTTCATGGAACAATGGGATATCTCATGTTGTCTTGCTTATGGCAAGCATTTATGAAAAGACTATTTTGGAGATAATTGTAGCTTATGTAGTCATACGTATCTCAGAGGAGGGTGGTAGAGGAATTCTACAAAAAAATTTAGTAAGATTTCAATTAAAACAACATTTTAATATGGAGTGAATTCAAGGCAAATAATTTTCATAATTATAATAGTTAACATTTATATAGTGCTTACTATATGTCAGATATTCTGATAAGTATTTTGTAAGCATGGGGGAAGATGATATAATACATAGTGAAAACTATAATTTGGGAACAAATAATAAAACATTCCAGAAGATCTTGGAAAATAAAGAAACTCCACACCTATATTCAAGATTATAAATTGGGAGGTGTTGGGTAAGGGAATATTAAATGAGATTTTTAAACTCAAACATTTTAAAACAGAAAATAGATTTCAAAAACAAATATTGACACAGACCATGACAATTTCCAAAGTAAGTTTAACTCATGTAAATTAGCCATTACAATGAAGTTTAAAAAAAAAAAAACCTTAGAAATGAAGTCATTTACTAAACACTTTTTTCCTTACCAAATGAAGAAAGAGTGTAGCCAGTGGCAATTCTAACCTAAAATATAAACTCATTGATAAAATTTCTTAGGAAATGATAGTGGAGATTATTAACAGACTTAAATCAAATAACCATGAAATTCAATTGAGGGGATGAGTTTACAGATTGGTTGCTGAGATATACTCAGCTGAGGCAGATAAACCAAAAACATTAAAGATACAGTGGAACAATCATATCAAATAGACAAAAAAAAATGTAGATGATTTGCCAATATTTATATGATAAGCTTTCTTTTACAGCAATGATAGTGGAGCTACCACATTTGGACTCTAATTCTCAATTTCCAAATACAGCATTTGAGAAAATACAAATGACATTAAAAATAAAAAAAGGTAGGAGTGAGCTCCAAGTGAACAAGAGATTTGTGTAAGAAATAATGAAATTGTGAGCATGGAAAGGGATGACTTTTCAAGAGAGTAAAGAGATGAAAATAGCAAATTTTGGGGAGTGGGGGGACATTGGGAAATCTATTTCAAAAAAAAAAAAGAAGACAATCAAGAAAATAATTATCACCTCTTCGCATATCTACTCTCCCATTTCTACAGTTTTTGGGTAAAATTTTCTATACATGCATCCTTGATGAAAGTATACACACACACAGACAGCAGTTACATGATGCTATGTGCCTATAAGTCATGTAACACTAATATCTAAAAAATTAAAGTTGAAAGGCACCCAAGGGAAAATAGAGAGATACATTGGTGTGGGTAGACTTCACCATATTCACAATGAAGAATCGTCTAGGAAAAACAAAGTAAATTATCTCATCAGAGAGACTAGAAAGATATGGCCTGGTTAGGTAACATGAATAAGAAAAAGCTATAGTAGTTAGGTGGTACAGTGTGTAGAGCACCAAAATGAGCTGGAAAAAAAAAAAGGCAAACCATTCCAGTATCTTTAGTCAACAAAACCCTAAATGTGATCACAAAAAATCGGATATCACTGAAACAACTTAATGGGGGTAAGTCATGTCCCCATTGTTCTCTATACAATATTAAGTAATTGAGAAGGAGTGATCCAGAATGTATGGGGGAATCAATGTATGCGGGACTTGTGGGAAGACATGGAGAAGCTTTACAAAATAAGAAGACAAAAATGACTTTTGATTTGTGTCACTGGAGACACTGAAATTGATGACATCGTGTGGAAGAAGCGTACATGTGTATGTATTTAGAAGGTAAGCACAGGAATTAGACTTGTAATTTCATTGATATAGGCAATTACCAGACAAGGAAACTTCCTCTACCAATGAAGAATCTTGGAGAGAGTTGCCTACTAAGAAGTCAAAAGACCTGACTGAGGTGGGACTTTAATTATTCTTCATATCAAGACTGATTTCCTGTCCATTCACTACTTCAGGTAGCCACTCAGATATAGAGAAATCCCATTAATGCTAATTAAATAAAGAACTGGGCAATTTTTGGTTAGCCTTGACCTCTCCCTACAATATCCAGATATGAATATAAGTCTTTTAGAGGGAAAATTAAATAAATAAATGGTTTATTTATATTATTATATCTACACTAGTTAAATAAAGTATGAATACTTCATCTTTCTTCCAAAATATGTCTAAGTCTTGTGGTACCTATGGTGGTAAACATTATTCATGGGTGGATTTGTGTTCAGGTTAAAAGGGGAAATAGAAAGGAATGCTGAGGAATTTATTGCAAGTGGTTGTAGAACATTCAAAATGGCACACATCTGAGTCCAGAGATCCTTTCAGATAAATTTCCTTTTTTTTTTTTTCAAATGTCAAAAGATCTTTTCAAAGCTTCTGTATATACTGAAAACCAGTCCCTGAGCCTAACTTCTTTATAGGCTATACCACAAAACAATTGACTCATTCATCCTCCTGGAATATTATTAATATTAATGACAACATATTATTTAAAACAGATCATTTCATTCAGCAAGTGTCCACGTGATTACAAGCGAACTGAAATAGTCTAAATATACCTTTTGAGAATGATTTTAATAATATCCTTGATTTATATAACCCATTTCTTATGAACAAATTGGCAAATATTGCCAAGATGTTTTCCATAATTACTACATTTTTCAGCATAGCAAAAGCACATATCTCCAATAAAAGAATATGGTTACAATTATATCAGCCAATCAAAAAGCTTTTATTGAGTACTTATTCTGTATTAGGTACAGTGCACAAAGAAGCAACAAAAACCATCTCTGCCCTTGAGGAGATTACATTCTAGAGATGGAGGTAATTTGAATGTTTATAGGTATATATACAAAGTAGAAACATACTAATCTTAGAGTTGGGAGTGGTTAGGTAGCTCAGTGAATAGAGTTTTAGGCTAGAATTAGGAAAATTCATTTTCCTGAGTTCAAATTCAGTCTCAGATACTTATTAGGCAAGTCACTTAACCCTGTGTGTCTCAGTTTGATCATCTGTAAAATGAGCTAGCTGGAAAAGGAAATGGAAAACTCTAATGTTTTTGTCAAAAAAAAAAAAATCCAAATGAGACCACAAAAAGTCAGACATTACTGAAAAAGATTGAATGCCACCAACTATAGAGGGAATGGCATGAGCATTTAAGGAACTTGGGAAGATTTTCTGTGGCACTAGTGCTGAGTCTTGAAAGAAGGTAAGGATTCCAATAGGCAGAACTAAATAGAGAAAACATTTCAGACATGAAATCTAGTCAGGGCATAGGAAAGAAATTAGATCTGGAGCTCTGCATGTGAGGAATAGTAAGTCAATATGGCTGGACCATTATATATATATATTATATTATATATATATATATATTATATTTATATTTGTCACATAATTTAATAGAGGAAAGTTACTCCTTTTTATATATATTAAATATATATGTCACAAGCAAGCACCATATTACAAATTAATTTTATGATATATTTTGTTTTTATATAATTTACATTTCCATATATGCTTCTCCCTCCCTCTATAGAAGCATCTTTTGTAATAAAAATAAAGGGAAAAAATCCCATGAACATAACTAATTAGCACATCAATCAAATCTGATAGAATGTGTACTGTTCCATAGCTATAATTCCCTAGCTCTGCAAAAATCCTTTCCTGTCGAAATTATGCCATTTGATTAAGTGAAAACAAGATTTTCTTCTAATTTTCCAATATACATGGCATAACTTTGCTTTATGGATAATTTAATTTCTGACTAGAAATTAAACCCTAGAAAGTAGCAACCTATAATGGAAATAAGACTGATCTTAGAGTCATATCTAAGAGGACTTAATTCTCAATTCTTTAAACTTTCTTGTGTTCTGGAGCTCTTTACAAATCTGGTGAAGCTTAACAACCCTGTCTCAGAATAACATTTTTAAAAGCATAAAACAAAATACATAGGATAACAAAGGAAAACAATTATGTTGAGATATAGGTAATATTGAAGTATAGCAACTATATCCTCATTTTTCCCTTCACTGGAATCCTCTTCAGGAAATAATTGTCTCTTTAATTATTTAACAAATATATAACTTTTATATATAATCAGGGTAATCCTTTCTTAGTAAGCATATGACATCTTTCTAAAATGTATAAATCCATCTTTAAAGAAACAAATACATTCTTTCTTGCTTCTCTTTCAATATTGAAATGTTTATGTTTATCGATGATCATCAGATTCATAATAAAAAAGAAAACTTATCTGATAACAATTTTTAAAACCATAAGAGTATTCTGAATAAAAGTTAGTATAACAAGCAAGTCCAAATTCCATTTTTCTTTTGTTACACTGGCTCTCAATTAGTTTGTTAATCCAAGAAGGATTAACAAGGTTAATAAGACTCCATAGGTCTTTGAGAGACTAAGAATTTATGTTTAAATCCTAGCTTTGATGTAGACTTGTGATATAAAAAGGAGTAACTTTTCCTCTATGAAATTTTTTTCTTCTGTGAAATTCATAATACACATATATTATTCATATATATACATATATGTCCACTATATCCATTACATTATATGTCTATTACATATAAAATAAAATACATGTCATATATTAGTCAATCTATAACATGCAATATATCTGATTTTTTATATACACATACACATAATGAAGAGGTGTTGCCAAGGGTCAACGATATAGGAAGTTCTCCAGGAGTTATCTACACAGGTTTGAAAGACAAGACTATTACAAATCTATATTTGTACACATTAATATGTGTCTCACCAAAATAATATGCAGTTATCCCTACACATCATAGGGTTTATAGGTGCAGTGGCTCCCCTGGGATCTGGAAAATTAGTGTAAAATTTTTTGACCCTGTTTTGACTCAAAAAAGAAATTTGAATTCTGATGGTATTAAAAGATAAAATATTTTGATATTGCATAATATTATACATACATTTTATGCATTCCTATTTTCCATATATATATATATATATATTCATTCTATTTTATGCATTCTTAACTTTTTTTTTCTGTGTCCTCTGCTGGCCTTTGTGTGTAGTCTGCAGATTTCCAGGGAACTTCTCCAAAATTTTCATTTCATTTCTGCAATCTATCAAAACTACAATAGGGAAAGTTGTGATGCATCAATGTGTATATGCATGCATACATATATGCATGTGTTAGTATGTATAATGTTTTAAGATTTGTGATGTACTTTGAATATATTATTTCATATGGTCCTCAATTCTATGGAGAAGTTTTGTGTGTGTGTGTGTGTGTGTGTGTGTGTGTGTGTGTACATATAGGTAGGGAGTAGATAGAGAAACAGACAGACATAGATACAGAGATATCTGTGTATATGTTTGTATGTTTGTATACATGCATATACACATAGAAACATCTATGTATTTCCATATGTAGAGTATAGTTTTAAGCTTTAAAAAAACTTTTGGAAAATCCTATATTTGTACCATTTGGTTTATGGATGTACATGTTTATATGTCTATATGTTTCCATAGACATGAGATATGTATATGTATTATACATTTCTATAGGGGGAGGCAATATGATACAGTGGGTAGAGAGCTGACTTCAAAGTCAGAAAGACCTGAGTTGGGGTCCCATCGGTGCCATGTACTGTGAGTGTTGTCATTCTTCCAAAGTTCTTTTATCATTCTTTGAGACTTTAAGTTGTAGAGAAGGTACCAATCTGCACTGGGAGAAGAGATGTCCTTACCCAGGAATTCCCAAATCAATAGAATCAGAGTTCCAGTTCCAAATCCCCTATATCTATAGATCCGTATGCATGCATATGTACATACACATGTATAGGTGCCTATGTGTATCCAGGTTGTGTGTGAATGTTTATATCTATTTATATGCGGAAACTCATGCGTTAAATCTCTCCAGGTCTCAGTTTCTTCATGTCAAGAATAAGAATTTGAGGTAAATAATCTCAAGAATAACTTTTCAAAATAATTATGACTTTGAAAGTCCTTTGAAAATCATAGCAAGATTTTATTTTTATGAAGAAGCCATTAAACATGCATCATCCCTTAAAATACAGCAGCTAAGAAACTAACAAAGATTAATAAATGCCGTGAGAAGCCTTGATTTGGAATCATGAGACCTGTATTTTTATTCTTGATCTGTCAATTTTTAGCCATGTGACTAGGAGGAAAACATTTAACCTTGGAATCAGAGTCTCAAATCTTTTCATCTTTCAAATGAGAGGTTTGAATAAGCTGATCTCTAAAGTTGAAAAGCCTTTTATTTCTAAATCTACGATACTGGATAAATGAAGGATATTGTATACTCCTATACACATACACACACACATACATGCATATACATATACCTTGCTTTGTATATGTGCACACACATATAAATATCCACAAACATATACATGTATGTCTTTCTGTGTATATATACATACATATTCCCCTCAGTGTGCATATACATACCTATGTATACACATACATATATGTCTCCCTTTATGTATGTGTATACATACATATATGTCTCATACACACATATATGATGTGTATTTAATGGCTTGTGTGTGTTAACATATAGCTATAAACCACATACATATGCACAAGCTTATCTACACATAGATGCATGCACATATGTGTGCACGTGTGTATATGTGTACACACATATATAAACACTTATTTCAGCTGTCTGCATCCGTACATAAGTGACCCAGATCTATAAATGCCCCTAACCTGGTAGAGAAGACTGTAATCTTATCCCTTGGGCTTGTGGGCTCTGTGCTTTTATTCTGCCAACTCATCTACATAGGAGAATAGAAGAGACTTGGGAATTCTGAGAAATTCTGAGTCTTGATGCTTTTGGATAGGAGTTGTTTTGCAGTCTAGACTTGGGAGATTAAAACTGGGAAGCATGTGAAAATGCTTACCTAAACTAGGATGAGGTCTCTTGAAAAAGACCCAAGTTCCCACCTTGTAAAGCAGATACACAAGAAAAGACTAAGTCTGAGGATATAGTTAGCCAGAGCCCAACTATTTTTAAGAGTTTGGTGTCTCCAGCTAAGAATTTCATGCTAGAGGATAATAAAAGGTAATATTGATGTATTACTTAGAGGTTTGTAAAGTCCCTTACATATATTATCTTATTTAATTCTCACAACAATTTTGAGAGTTATTTTTTTTAACAGATGAAGAAACTCAAGTCAATAAAATTTAGATGACTTTTCTTTGTTCACAAAATTAATAAATGCTTGAGGCAATATTCAAACTCAGGTTTTCCCAATTCCAAGTCGAAGACTAAGAAGTAGTTAAGTAGCCAAGACTAAGAAGGAAGTTAGGAAAATCTAAAGGGAGTCTTTTTGTTTATCTTAAGCAACAATTGCTGTTTTTTTTTAATTTGCTGTTTTTTAGCCAAAAGCTAGAAACTATGAATCCAGCAATCAGGGTCAGGTGGAAATGTGCCCAGCAGAGCAACATTCCTGCAGTAACATCAGGTATTGTTTGTCCTTCCTTCTCAGAGGACTGTGGATTCCAGGAGAGTGATTTGCAAGTGAATTGGATTTAAGGGAGGCAGAGTTGTGCCAACTCATCAGCCTTATTCTTTCTTCCTGAATCATGACTCCAGTGGCAAGACTTAAGTCAAGATGATTGGCAATGGCCCATGATTCAGGGGAAGACCTTGACTTTTTCAAGCTAAGGTCTTTCCTAGATTACATTTTGTCTGAGGCAATGCCCATTCAGTGATTGAAGGCTTGATTAGAATTCAGACAAAACATTTAGTTTGCTTTTTAAAAAGAATCAGTCTAGAAAGGGGAGACCCTCACAGTTTCTGGCCAGCGCAGAAAACCATAGGATCAGATAGGGAATACAAGACCATTTAGGCCTTTGTGACCTCTAGGTAGCCAATCAAACAAGAGCAAAATCATATCACTAAAATACATCAGTGGACCTTAAGTGTCAGTACATGAATTGTTCCTGGTGTGGGACAGTAGTGACCACAAAAATAATCTCAGACTCTCAAAGTAAGAAAAAGCAAAAAGGGATTTATTACAATCTCTGAGAAAGGGCATCTCCTTTCTTACAAGGTGTTTGTAAAGGAATGCAAATCATAAATTACAAAACACAAGATTAAATAAAACAGAATTCCCCCCACCATCTTGACATTTTCTCCCATTGTTTGGGAGAGTCAAGGTTTACACCCTAAACCTAGAAATCTATTCCAGAAACAAAAGAATACAAGTCAATAATAAATTCTTAATTTAAATTTCCCTAGAGAACTGCTATATGAGCAGATATCTTCAGATAATAGAATTCAAAGCCATCATCACCTTTAAAAGGTGTACTTAAATGCTTATTAAGAGGTGGTGGGAAAGTGGAAGGGAAAGTTCATTCAAGACAATCAAACACCTGCAGTTTTTTAGCTCTAGCTTAACTTGTTATTATAGTCTCAAATCATAATTAGGTCATATTCCCATGAGAGAGTCTTCACTCATTTAATCCCACACATCTTCAACATATGTGCCTAGATTGCACATATCATATGTAGAATGTATATGTGTATGTATGTATATAGTGTTTTTATATATATGTATGTGTGTGTACATAGCTCTCCTCACACATGTCCTGGTCACATGTATTCCATATTAATGTTCCTCTCCATGTTTTCTTTATCTGGCCATACAATGTTCTTAGCCACAAATTGTTGTTTATATATGATTACTCTTTCCATTGATGTATAAATTTGGCAGGAGAGTGAAACCTAGGTATATGGGTGAAATGTTTGTTGATAATTTCCTCCCTTTGTCATTTCATTAAATCTCTTTGTTAAGTTTCTTTTCCATAGTCAATTATTAAAAAGTAAAGAAACCACTGAGATACAAAACTACAAAATTCTTTGAACCTGAGGTAGCTATCGCCTGGGCCATCTATCAATTGCATAGTACCTGCAAGAGGTAACATTATAATAACTTTTAATTGATTGGTTTTGATGGAAATCCTTTAAAGAAGAATTATATGGTTTTCTATTTTAAACTTGTACTTCAAAACTTCCATTTATTTCAGCAAGCACTTATTACTATTATGTGCCAGTCACTATACTTAACATGGAGAATAAAAACAAAATGAATATGGTCTAACTGAAATATTTTATGGGGGAAAACTAGAGGAAAGAGGGAGGCAGGAAAGGCTTTGTATTAGCAGGTAGAGGTGAGGAGGAAAGAAAGGTGAGACTTGAACATGGATCTTTCTGTCTGTAAATTTAGGTCTTTATCTGTTGAGCTGAATGATCTTAGAAAAATATGGATAGACCTGCATAAAAGAAAGAAGAGCAAAATAAGCAGAACTAAGAGAATATTGTATACAGTAACAACAATATTAAGAACAATTTTGTGAATAAGTCATTTTTACTATTATAAATACCCAAATTAATTACAAATGACACCTAAGAAAGACCCTATCCATAACCAGAGAAATAGATGATAAATAGATGTATAGAATAAGTATACATACACATATACTTATACATACATATACAACACATATTTGTATCTAATGGTTATCATCTTTGGATAGACAAGGAAGAAAAAATATTGGAAAAATTTACTTGATAATTGTATGATATAATAAAAGTAATAGCAAGTTATACACAATAAATTTGCAATTTCATATGCAATCATCTTTTTTTCTTCTATTCTGCCATGTTATAGAAATACTTATTTTGTTTCTTAAATTCAGAATAAAATTTAAATTAAAAAAGTGGAAAGAAAAATAAATTTGAAGTCAGAACTTCAAGTTCTGCTTGAAGTCAAATGCTAGCACTGCAATTTCTTCTGTGATTCCAAGCAAGATACTTAGCTTCTCGAGTTCTGTTTCTTGACTAAATTATTTGTTTGTCACAAGTTGTTCCTTATTGTGATCATTCTTTCCATTAATGTATATATTTATAGGATCTAGACTACAAAGGATACCAAAAGAAAAAAAGCCAATTCCAGAAGGGAATGGAGGGCAAAATTCTTTGCCTGGTGAGATACTAAGATATCTTCCTATGTTTTTTATCACCCCCAATTACAGTGCTTGATTTTGAAGATTAAAAACTGGATCATAGAATCATAGATTTTCTAAGTTAGAAGGGACTTCAATGGCCATGTAGACCAATGCATATCCCATATCCTCTATAACATGCCTGATAAGCCTTTGTTTACCTGTACCTCCATTCCTTGTTGACCTCCTCAAACTTCCTCACCTCTCCTCCCTCTCCTCTCCTCTTTTCTTTTTTCCTTTCCTTTTTCTTTCTTTTCTGTTCTTTCCTTTCCCTTTCTTCTGTACACATAGAGTGCTCTTCCCAAAGGAATATAAATTCTGATCACTGAAATTTCATAAGATTATGATCTTATGAAAATATGGCCTAACCTAAATCACTCTGATTCTCATTGATTCACCAATAATAAGTCCCAGGACAAATCCCACTTTGTCATTCTTTAGGCTCTGATTGGCTTAGAGTGAATGTAAGTAGGAATTGTTTCTGTTTTGTCCAGAAATCCCGAGGGTCTTTTTCCAGTTATCTTTGTTATGTTATGTGTGTATGAATACACACACACACATACATATACACGTATACATATATGCACGTATGTACATGAGGATATGTGTGTTTATATATATATATATATATATATATGTTTGACTAGGTAAAAGAAGCCATTCTCTACCTCATTTCTTACTTAGCCTTAATCAATGATTGGGCATTGCCTCAGTTGAACTGAGATTTAATATCACTTAATATCTCTGGATCTTATTTTCCCATTTGCAAAATGAGATATTTGAACTCTATACGTCCTGAGTCTACACACAGTTCTAAATGTATGATTCTATGACCTCCTTTGTTTTCTTTACTTAAAAGTTTTTATGTTCCTCAATAGCATCTAAGGGGGCACCTATGGGCAAAGTACCTTATATCTAGGGAAAAATGTATGCATAATATCCTTTAGGTTTAATCTGTATCATTAACATTTCTTCTATCACTTTCTTAAATTTAAACTATCAACAAAATAATAAATCAAGAGCTGATTTGTAGTTTGCCAGTATCCAAAGTTTAAATGCTCATAATGAAAATTTAACAAATGTTTCTCATAAACTGATACGATGTAGCTCCTAGACATCCCTGCCTTTATATCACACTTGGATCATAGACCAAGAACTGGAAAGACCATCTTAGATGATATAGCCCAAACTCATGTTTTATAGTGAAGGAAAATATAGGAAAGGGAGATTGTTGATTGGCTCAAAGTCACACTGGTTGTAGGTGTTAGAGACTAGATATGAATGTAATTTTCAGGAGTCTAGAGTCAGCTTTCTTCTACCGTAGCAAATTCTATTTTGGTTGATTGGAGGCCAATTTTTTTCACTCCCTAGTATTTGGCTGCATTTTAAATAGCTGAAGTTAGTGAGCTCTGGATATAATCTGTTATTAGAGTATATTATTTTTGTAATTCATTATATTATCTTTGCAAAAGCAGTAGATTTAAACTCATAACTGTGTTTACTTAGACTAATGCTGACATTAGTTTTAATTCCCTGACAACTGATGGTAGGGTTTGTTGACCCAGAAACATAGCAGTTAGTAGAGAATAGCAGGCCTAGAATTTAAAAATAGCAATGGAAAATCCACTAAGTGAATGTTACATAAATACATAATTGTGCACTGATTTGCATTAAATGCAATTTGTATGCTAAGGGAGATTTTCTTAGACTTTCTTTCATACAACTCTGTTCTTTCAGAATCCATGGAAGTATCACTCAGTCCCTTTTGCCATTATCTACATTTGTGCCATTTTTTGGTGGCCATGAATGCCCTGCAGGGTTGACATTAATAAAACCTATATCCCCAGATGCCTCTGCAAAGATGATTTACCAATTCTACCTGTGAACTGAAGTTCTTGTAAGCTTTATCATCTTCCATTTTCACCAAGTCCCAGTCTTCTGGCACTATGACTAAGAAATATCTCCAAGATGTTAAAAGTCATAACAAGGGTCAAGTTTCTGTCTCCCATTTGATGACTGGTAGCACTATATTTCTTGTCAGTTCCTTCACAAAGATAAAAAGTCAAAGAGAGCAATGATACTGAGAGATATGACATAGTTCTTAAAGAAGTTGAAAGAAGAATTAGGACAGAAACAGAGAAAAGGCAAGATTGTGAGCAGAACACAGAGAGGCTCACTCTATATCTGTTCTGTCCCTGGGTACACTCTACTGCTCCATAAAGAATGGAGAGGAATAATGGGAATCAGTCCAGCTTGTGAACAGTGAGGTAGGTAGCAGTCTGATGGAGGAACAGAAATGTGCATGGAAATGCTGTGGTGATGAAAAATTGTTCCTGTTACCAAGTTCTCCCCAAACTCGAATTCAAATTTTGACCCCATTGGATGCTATGAGTCAATGATCAATTGGGACATATATTTCCTACACTCCTTTGCCTGCTTGTAGGACAAATGTCTGTGCAACAAGATAAAATAACTGATCCACATTTTTTCTTGGAACTTTGGAATTCATAGGGATCCTCTGTGCTAAGTATAGTTGTTTTGCATTGTGGACATGCAGCCATGTAGTAAATGTTCTATTATTTGCTATTTTTCATTCTACTTCTTCATGCTATGAAATAGTAAAAATATCAGATATCATTAAAAAGGTCTCTGTTCACATGGAGAAGGAGTGGATTCCATTATACTAATGTTATATGATTAGTATTCAGAGAAATAAATGGGAGAAGTGAGTTTTCCCACAAGTGAGTGTTCAAAAGTACTTTTAATTAAATAAATCTATACCAACCATACCCTTTAAACTAAGAATGAATAAATGTAAAATCATTTATTAAGGTATTGTTCTAAACACTATGGATACAAGAAATAACTCAGTCCTTGGCATATAGTTAAACTCTTAATAAAACCCTGCTGACTGAGAATATTTGTATCTATATCTCTCTATATAAACTTATATCTATATAGAGATATAAATCTCTATATAGATATATGTCACATATATTATGTATATATGTATATATACACATACATATATCTGTATATCTACATAGATGGATAATAGATTAAGTAAATGAATATGGCCTAACTGCTACTTTGTCATAGTTGTTATTCAGTTGTGTTTGATTCTTCATGACCCTATTTAAAATCCCAAGTTTTCTTGATACTGGAATACTTTGTAATTTCCTTCTCCAGATCATTTTATAGTTAAGGAAACTGAGGGAAATAGGATTAAATCACTTTCTCAAGGTCACATATATAGTGTCTGAAGCCATATTTGAATTCAGGAAAATGAGTCTTCCTTACTTCAGACCCAATGCTATGTCTACTGTGCCACCTAGCTGCCCTTAGGGAGCTGGTGACTTGTTTCTCACAAAAAAACAGAGTGGAGAAAAGCTGGCAACTATCACTGTTGAGGCCTTTATTGGTAGGTATAAGCAATGAGGCAAGTATAATTTCCTGTGAAATACAAGAGGATGAATATTTTATCACTAGAAATTGGCAAAACAGTATAATTTTACAGCCAGTTTTTGCTATTCAATTTCCCACCCAATAAAGTATTGTTATTGTTGGGTTTAATGTGCATGGTATTGAAGAGAAGCTATTTCTCGTAGGCAGTAAGTCCACATAATTTAAAAAGGATTATGATTACTAGAAGGGATAAAAGAACCTTTAAGGCTTTATTAGCCAGTTTAATATTAAATCACACTTTATATCCCCTTGCCTTGAAAGAATATGCTAAAAATTAAAATATAACCCTCTAAAATTTTTATTTCTTCAGTCACCTATTGTATTTGGTGAAATTATCTACCAGTTTTTCATTAATAATGATTATTCTACCATTATTCATTTGTTTATTTATTTTAACCAGATCTCTCATTTCTTTGGTGAAGGGAACATATCCATCAGGATCTACTCTGCAATTTATACTTTAACAGTAAAAGAATATTTCTACACTTTGTGGCCCCAGAGAAAGGAATTCTTTTTTCTTCTTCCTTTCCCTTTTCTAGAGATAAATCTAATTTTTCTTTCAACCAATATGTGTCAAAGATGCCATTGAACCCAGGACTTTCTGAGTCCAAGATGGGCTCTCTAGCTACTATACTGCCTTATGTTGTTAAGAAGAAGGAAAGGAAACAAATATTTATTAAACTTATTTTACATGCATACACTGTGTTAACTAAATCCTTTATTATCTCATTTGATCCTCACAAATAACCCTGAGGGATAGATACTACTATTACTACCATTTTACAAGTGAAGAAAAGGAGGCAAACAGAAGCTAAGTGATTTGCTCAGACTCACAAAACTGGCAAAGGTTTGAAGTCAAATTTGAATTCAGCCTATTTCAGGCCCAGTGATTTATCATATGCCCAGCTTAGTTGCTTCAATAAAGCTGTTATCAATAAAATATCTAAAATTTGAATTAATTCTTAATACTTCCTTTTTTAAATTGTATTTTTAATTTATAGAATAAAACAAGAATTTCCATAACCTAATACAATAAAAGAGATAATTGTACATAAAGCTGCAAATATATTATGAATAAGCTATTCTTTTCAAATATCTAACATAATTATCATGTAAATATTTTTTCTTCCTCTCCTCCCTACTCTAGAGATAGCATTAATTTTTCTTTCAGAAATGTAATGCAGTGAGATAGTAATCATTGATCTCAGACAAAGTTAAAGCTAAAATAAATATAATCAAAAGAAAAAAAGGGAAACTATACTATATGTCATCCATATTAATCAATATTGTTTTAGATGACTTAAAATAACTAGACAATATAAGCTTCAAATATTGCTTGTGATATCAGAAATGATGAGTTAGCGGAATTAGAAAAATATGGACAGACTTGGACTTGTGAAGGAAGATGCTCTCCATCTTCAAAAAAATAAGGGACAAACAAGTGTAGCATGATCTTAAATAAATGTATATGTGTACATATGTGAAGACCGTGTATTTTTAAAATCAGCAGGAGTCCGGAGTTCAGGTTAGGGGAAAATCGTCAGTCTTTATTCTCAGTGAAGAAGGATCAGAGGTGGAAGAGAATCAGCAATAGCAATGTGTGCAGCTGAGTCAAGAAGCTAGCTAGACCCGCAGCCACATGACCAGCAGCTAGGAGAATGGAACCCAGGCCCAATCTCTCCCAGCTTCTCTTCCTCTCTCTGCCTCCACCCACCAAAATCGTCATTTCCTCTACAACACATCAGGACTTGCACAGAGAGTGGGCAGGGACCATTCTTTATCCAATCATGTATACTAATAGAGTATAGTCCAATTACTATTTAGCCTCATGTACTTGGGACCTCAGTGCATCAACTCAAACCTCAGCCCATTACATCTCCCGCTTTCTTTTATTTTAAAACACAGGTGGTCATGCCATCCCTGACTCCTCAGGGAGGTTAGAGCCCCCAAGGGGAGGTGATCACAGCCTCCCTAACTTCTCAGGGAAGGAGGTGAAAGCACTAAAAAGGAGATGATCACGCCCTCCCTGACATCTCAGGAAGGGAGATGAAAAGCACCAAAGGGAAGTGGGGGTTGCTAGCGGGTTTCTGGGCTGAAGGGTCTTATTATGCACAAACCCATCAGCATGGGAGGTATTATACAAGCACATAGCAATAACGCAGTGGCTATTAGGGATGACCCTCCCCTCAGTCAGTACAGGCTTGATGTGGTATAATAAACATGAATTGTACATGCAAGTAGCGGCATAGCAAACAATATAAATCAACATGGTGTTGGAAAAGATCACCAGAAGTCCTAGAAGGAGGTATGTAAACAACAGTCACACATACACCTTCAGCAGCCAAGAGATAGTCCAAAACCAATCTATTGTCCATTGCTTCACATGTCAGGGAATCCAATGATTCCTGAGTTTTTGAAGTCCTGCAAAAGTCTTTTTATGTGTTAGGGAATCCAATGATTACAGCAGATTTTGAAGTCCTGTAACAGTCTTATCATTTCTCAGAGAATCCAATGATTCCTGAGAGTTTTCAAGTCCTATGTCTCAGAGAATCCAATGATTCCTGAGGATTTTCGAGTCCTAACTTTCTTGGGGGATGTGAAAGGAAAAAAGAGGGGGAAAAGAGTAAAGTAAAAAGAACGCAGCAGAGAACAAAAGAAAATCCACAAGGAAGCAAAGATGGACAGCTCTGAACATGATACGCAGTATTTATTATATATGCATTTTTTTTTTTTGCTGAGACAATTGGGGTTAAGTGACTTGCCCAGGGTCACACAGTTACAGAGTGTTTAGTGTCTGAGACTAGATTTGAACTCATGTCCTCCTGACTTCAGGGCTGGTGCTTTATCCACTGTGCTACCTAGCTGCCCCTATATATGCATTCTTGAAAGAGAATTTTTTCTCATTTTCTGAGTTTTGTCTTATACTCTGCATTCCATATAGCAATTTTTCCTGTTTTTTTTCTTTCTATTTTGTATTTAAATTTTAAATAAAAACAAACCAAAAAAATATGCAGGGTGTACCAAAATTTTTAGATCAGCTTTAAGTTTTAGATAAAGTACACTGACAATTTCTACAAAATGTGAATATTCATTAAAATCTGCATACAATTACTGTCAAAAATTAAATAGTACAGTAGAGATGGTCAGGGGAAGCCTTTTTTTTTTTTTTTTTTTTTTTGTTAAAATAGGGTATCCCCCATGGATCTAGACTGCTAAATCACCTAGCCAATAAATGCCAAAATGCCAAAATGGTAAATGCTAAGATACCAAAATTAAATTGAGATTTTAAAAATAGAGGCATAAATGGGAAGCTAGGTGGTGCAGTGGATAGAGTACTGGCCCTAGAGTTTAAAGGACCTGAATTCAAATTTGACCTTAGACATTTATTAGCTGTGTGACTGATTGCCAAAGAGAAAGATAAGAATTTATATATATATATATATATATATATATATATATATATATGTATATAACAGCACAATCTAAATATTTTGGATATTGCAAACTGGCATTTTAAATAAAGTTCTGTGTAATTTTTATATCTGTATACTGTCCTAAACTAAATGAGATGACCCTGGACTAATAAGAGTCAAAAAAATCTGGATTGAAGTGTTAACTTAAACACCTATTCACCATGGACATCACAATTTCTATGGGTTGCAGTTTCTTCATCTGTAAAATGGGAATAATAAGATCCACACTATCCCACTTCATGGGATTATCACAAAGTAAGTATTTTCTCAACTTTAAAGTGTCCGTGAATATGTTGTGTATAGAAGTATGTAGGATATTCTTGTAATATTTAATCTTTGGATTTATGGGATCTTCTATAGAGATCACCTAACCCAATCCCTTCATTTTATGAAGAAACTGAAGTCCAAAGAAATTTGGTAACCTAGATAGTAAATAACAGATAGTATTCATTTTGACAGCAGAAGCAATGAGACTTAACAGTCACAGGGGAAAGATGCTATAGAGTGAGGATATAAAAATCAGAAAGATGCTGATGTTATCAGGCTAATTTCTTTTCTAGAACCAGCTGTTGAGTCCAATCGTTTTTATCTTCTAGTTTGTCACTGGGGTAATTTAAAAAAAAAAAAAAAGATATGGTTCTTGAATGCAAAGGGATAGTTGAGACCAAGAAAAATGCCACCATTCAAGAGTTCCAATTTGAATTGGATTCCAATTTCCATGCCCCATGGCAGAAAAGATTCCAGTTCCAAAGTTCCTAAGTCTTCATCTGATGATACTACCAGATATGTGATATAAACAGATGTTGTGGGCTATGCTATATTAAACTATACTTTGTTGCTGTATTTATACCATGGGATAAACAAAGTGAATGTGCTCTATAGTTTATTTCTTTATATTTTTAAAGCCCATGAGTTGAAAGATATTAAAAATTTTTGGAAGGAACAGAAGGGTGTGGAAAGGGTTATAGGGATGCAGCCATCTGGTTAATGGAGTACTACATATGCATTGTTTTATTGTTATTATAAGTTGTTTATCTGCTTGAGTTGGTTTTGTGACAAGTAAATGATATATACACACAAATGTATGTTATCTGTTCACATAGAGTGATTATGTTAGTGGTTAAGATTTCATGAAATATAGCTTGAATAAGGAAAAAGGAGGAAAAAAGTAAGGATTTAAAAACTAACTCTGATTTGGAAAGTATGCAATAATTTGTACCATAACAAATTATGGTTATTTGGTTATATTCAACTCTTCAAGACTCCTTTTGGGATTTTCTCGATAAAGATACTGGAGTGGCTTTGTCACTTTTTTTCTCCAGCTCATTTTGCAGAGGAGTAAACTGAAGCAAACAGAATTAAATTACTTATCTAAAGTCACAAGGCTACTATGCGCCTGAGGCTAGATTTTAACTCAGGAAAATGAATCTTCCTACCTGCAGGCCCAGCACTGTACCACCTAGCTGTCTCTTATACAAAAACCTCTAATTAGTGAGTAAGCTTTGCTCCAAAGAAAGAGACTAGAGTGGAGAGAGGTATGTGACTCTCAGAGAACCATAAAGAACTCAATATTTCTTCCCAGCAAGATGGAGAACAAAGCATCCAGACAAGCATAACTCCCACTTTTTCCTGTTGAACAAGATGAGGAATATAGCAACTGATTTTGCTTAGTGTTTATAAATTTGAACCCAGGTGATTAACTCCAAATTCAGTATGCTTTCCATTAAAAATCAATCAGATAATCCCTGTGTTCATGGTATTTGTTATGTTCTAACACCAGGTTGAGTACTTTGGGGAGGGGTAAAAATAAGATCAAGTCATTATTTCTATATTCACTTCCTTAAATATTTCTAAGTATCTACTATATGTAAAGTTCCAACCACATGCAATCTAATCAGAAAGACAAAATTAATCATGACAAAATATCAGAAAACTATTTCTATGTTAGTATCAATGTGTTTAAACAGTTGGAGTTTAAAGAATGGAAAGATAGGAGAAGTCAAATTTCTTTTTATGTAAGACATGGAATTTAAAATAGAACAGTTTCTTAAAATGGGATGGATTGTCTTATGTGGGTGGAAGAGGTTGGGTTAGGTCCAAAAAGTGCTTAGAGAAAGGAGCATGGATTAAATGACACTCCAAGGTCTCTGGAATCTTTAGCATTCTAGGGGTGCATCTTTCTTGCCTTTGGCTAGCATTTTTGGTTTTATTGATCTTACTGCATTCCTTACTTTTCCAGATGCTGTGAGTCTAAATAAACTCTTCAAAAAAGTTTTCAATTAGAATAATGCTGTATGAATGCCTGGGTAGTTATTTCTATCAGGATGCACAAAGGCAGACAGCTAGAAAAAGCTTTAAAAACCAAGATGGAGTTCAAAAGGGACTAATAAAAAAGTAGTACAGTGAGTGAGAAAAAAAAGACTTCATAGTTACAGAATTCAGAATGTTTTAGAGACTAGTGAGAATCAAAATTCAACAGAAAACACCCTTAAGTCTTTCCAAAGCAAAAAATAATGGAGATATTTAGAAAGCTAACATTATATGTAGTGCATGTAACATCCAAGGCATGTAATATCCAACAGAAAGATGGGAAGTCTAAAATTCTCTGATGGTAGAATGGGATGTTCAAGATTTCTCAGTATGAAAATGAGAAGTCTAAAATTCTCCCTGATAGGGAGAAGAGAAGCCCCATGTCCTCTAGTAGAAAGTCTTCAGGGACCCTTCAAAGCTTGCAGGGTCAGCTCTTCTGATCAAAGGGTAGAAGAAAGAGGAGATCTGGCCAAAGCCAAAGTGAGACCTCTTCTCTTCCCTCCCCTCCAAGAATTTCCCTAAGGCAGATCTTTCTTAGAGGTTTCACATAGAAGTCTATTTATTCCAATGTCTGAAATCCCAATTCCTTCTCAATTTGCTTGATAATTTAAGGGTGTATGGTCAAATGTTCTCAGTCTATCAAAGCACAGTTTTTGTGCAATTTCATTTTAATATGAAGGCCTACTGGCCATTAAGAATATGAATACTTTATGGCTTGATACAAGTTCTCATCCAGATGTATTAGAATGACATTATTTTAAAGATCTGGAAGATAATCATAAAATACATAATGAAAGTTGAAAGGGAATTCAGAGGGCATCAATTGCCAACCCTATATTTTATAGATAAGGGAAATGACAGCCTATATAACAAGTCAGAGTCATAAAGTTAGTAAAAAGGAAACCTGAACTTGAATTTAAGTTTTTTTTTTTTTTTCCTGGCTTCCAAGTAAGTTCTCTTTCCACTAGACTACACTACCAGTCTTTACATTTTTGGTCTTAGCCAGATCCTGTAATTCAAGAGATAAATTGAGATTACTTTTTAAAGGATGTTTTATTAAATTTTTTTGATCACATTCTGGCATTAATTATGCTTTTAATTCAAAAATTAGAAGTTGAAAACTCTTGCCATATGGATATTTTCTGTAGATTCAGAGCATTAACCTTCATGACTTCTCATTGTCTGGCCATGCCCCTCTGGAAATTCATCATAGTGGATCTAGATTTAAACAACAGTATGGAATGAATTCATAATGCTGTTACTAAAATAATTCAAAAATAGAAAATAAGAGTAAAGGAAAAATTATGTTTAAATTGTTACTGAGCTTTCAATTTCTTAATTTCAAATGGACAAGGAAACTATTAGAAATAGCAATTGAACATCATCTTCTTTAGGAGTATAATTAAACTTTCCTGTTTTCATCCATACAAAATTATGAGCTATCTTTAAAATATAATACAGTACTATATATATATATATATATATATATATATATGTATTTATATGTGTGTGTATGTGTGTATGCACAAATATGTATCACTACCTCACAAAGGAGGAAGGAAGAGGGAAAGTTTTCTTATAATTCTTACTTGGGACCAACTTTATTCTTTATAATTTTGAAACATTTGATTCTGATTGTTTTGTGGTTGCTCTTTTCAATAGCACTGTTCAGTGGGTTTATCTACTCCTTCCCTTCCTCTTCCTCTTCCTCTTCTTCTTCCTCTTCCTTTTCCTCCTCCTCCCTCTTTTCTCTAACAATAATATTTCCTTGGCCCTCTAACTTATTAGCTTAACCTGTTATCTTAATCTTACTTTCCTTTTACTAATAAAGTTCTAAAAAGAATCATGTTGTCTAACTATTGCTCACAATCTGTTCGCTCATTCCTGAAACCCTTACAGTTTGACTTCTTTCCAAATCCTAATTAGAATGGCTTTAAGATCACTGAAATCCTTTTTTATTTCCAAATCCATTTTCCCCCTCAGCCCTCATCCTCTTGATCTTTCTGAAGTATTTTAACACTGTCATTCATCCTCTCCTCTTTGACACTATGTCCTGCTTTCTTGCTTCTCTTCCTACCCATTTAATTGCTTCTTCTCAGATTCTATCTCTGGTCCATACTACACTTTTCCTCTTGTCTATTTTATTCACTGCTATATCTTTAACCATCACTTCTAGGCACATAGAGCTATAAATACCTGACATAGATGTATTACATATTGTTGTTATTAGTCTTTTCAGTTGTGTCCAACTTTTTGTGACTGCATTTCAGGTTTTCTTGATAGATATGGAATGGTTTGCCATTTCCTCCCCATCTCATTTTACAGTTGAGGAAACTGAGGCAAACAGGATTAAGTGATTTGTAGAAGGTTATGTGGCTAATATTTGAGGCCAGATTTGAATGTGTGAAAATGAGTTTTCCTGGCTCCACCTTCTGACACACTATCCACTGTGCCACCTAGTTACCATGTGTGTATGCATATATGTAAATATGTATGTTTACATGCAAACAGAAAAAAAGCCAACAGATAAAAACAGATCCTTGAAGCTCATACATTCATGTATATATGTGTTTATGCATATGTATATATATGTATGTATCTTTTTTGTTGTTCTTGGATAGAGAACAGCTAGTCTCAGAACTTGGAATATTTTTGGTTTAGCTTCTGACATTGGCTATGAAATTCTGGGCCGGTCAGTCATTTAATGAAGAAAGACAGAGACAGAAAGACACAAAGTGGCTCCCTCCACTCTGCATCGGCTGCCCTCCCTGGTTTCAACTACCCTAAGATGTCCTTCTAGGTAAAACTATTCACTTCTATTCTTACCACCAGAACTAATTCGTCTTTACTGACATCACCTCCCTCAGCTTCTTCTCCCTTCTGATTAGAAGGCTGGTGGGTAAAGTACCAAAACCTTCCTAATGCCTTCCTTTGTAGAAAGCAGAAACTGAATTTTGTGGTTCATTCTACTCTACATCTGTTTCTCTTCTTGGTTTTAACTCTATGAAACAAGGTGCTCCAGCCAGCTACCCATTTCCCACACTCACCTTTCTTTGTCTCTTTTTCTGTTGCCTGTTTCCCACTCACTTTTAAACTCCTTGAAAGAAGGGACTAAGTTTTTATTTATTATTTCACTAGTGCTTATATCAGGCACATAGTAGACACAGAATAAATGTTTATTGGATTGGACTAGATAAAGACAGAAAGGAGAGAGATCTTTGAGACTTATAAAACACTATACACACAGTGTCACCTCACAGAAACCTGCTAGGTAGGTACAAAGAACATGTGTATCCTAATAACTGAGGCTCCGTGTGATAAAAAGGAGTTGTCTATATTGGCACAGAGAGTATCAGCAGCATGATTCAAATCTCTTTCTTCCTATATCCAAGTCTAGTACTTTATTTATTATATGATGATGCCCTTACATAAAAACTTTCATGGAAAACCCTTGGATTATACTTGTATGCTCATTTGGTTCCTTCCCCCTCCAGATATGAATTGCTCTTCTGTCCAATTATTGGCATCAGTCAGCCCTATCTCAGATAAGATATAATTTAATTCCCATCTGTTCTCTCCTCTCCTCTCAGATTGCCCTCACTAGTTCAGATACTCATTAGCTTTCTCTCATTCTATTATAATTACCTATTATATCTATTCTTACCTCCCATGTCATCCCTCTCCAATCCATCTTTCACACAACCTTGTAATTATTCTTCCTAATGTATAAGTATAACTATGCCATTCTCCTTCTCACAAACTTTCAAAGCATTCTTATTATCTAGAAAATAAAATACAAATTTCCCCAGTCTGGAATTTAAACATCTTCATGTTCTGTCTCTAAGCTGCTTTCACAGCTTTTTGCGCTGTTTTTGTTCAGTCTGACTCTTAGTGGCACCCTCCCTTTTTTTTTCTTTTTTGCTGAGGCAATTGGGGTTAAGTGATTTGCCCAAGGTCATACAGCTAGAAAGTATTGTGTCTGAAACTGGATTTGGACTCACTTTGGGGCCAGTTCTCTATCCACTGAGCCATCTAGCTGCCTGCCCCTTTTGGGGTAAATATACTGGAATTGTCATTTTCTTCTCTAGCTCATTTTACAGATAAGGAAACTGAGGCAAAATGGTTAAGTGACTTACCCAGAATCACAATGAGGTCGAATTTGAATTCAGGTTCTCCTGACTCTAGGGCAAGCACCATTGTCTACTACATGACCTTTTACGGCTTTATTCTACTCGATTCTCCATTTCTGTGTATTCTAATCAAACCATTTTTTTTCATACTTTTTCCTTTTTTTCCATACTTTTGGATTCACATATTTCTTTCACATGTTTCTTTCACATGTTTTGATCTGTGATCTTCTTCTGAGGAAGAATTATGGTGTTTATCCTTTTTTTTGTACTCAATTCATAGGCTATACAAAACAGCAGTTGATTAATCTTTGTTCAATAAGTGATAAAAAAACATTTGGTAAGCACTTAATATATGGCAAACATTGTGGTAAGTTTTGGGGTCATAAATACTAAACTCTTTTGGCCACATTGTGGGAACCAGCACAAGTCCTTTAAATTTCAGTTAATAATAATATCACCTAATGAGCAGGACCAGGAGATCATTATATACTTCAACAACAATACTATATGATGACCAGTTCTGATGGACTAGGCCATCCTCAGCAACGAGATCAACCAAATCATTTCCAATGGAGCAGTAATACTGAACTAGCTATGCCCAGAAAAAGAACTCTGGGAGATGACTAAAAACCATTACATTGAATTCCCAATCCCTATATTTATGCACACCTGCATTTTTTATTTCCTTCACAAGCTAATTGTACAATATTTCAAAGTCTGATTCTTTTTGTACAGCAAAATAACGTTTTGGTCATGTATACTTAATGTGTATCTAATTTATATTTTAATGTATTTAACATCTACTGGTCATCCTGCCATCTAGGGGAGGGGGTGGGGGGTAAGAGGTGAAAAATTGGAATAAGAGGTTTGGCAATTGTTAACGCTGTAAAGTTATCCATGCATATAACCTGTAAATAAAAGGCTATTAAATAAAAAAATAATAATAATATCACCTACCTCCTAGAGTGGCAATGAGGATAAAAAGAGATAATTTATGAAAAACTCTGCTTGTATATAGTAACAGCCATATTGTTTAAAGAACAACTTTGAGTAAAAAAGTCACTTTGAATATTACAAATATTTAAATTAACTACAAAGTATATATGAAGGAAGACATTGCCTCCAGAGAAAGAACTGAAAAATAGAAGTTTGTATAGAATGATTTTACATATGTGTTTATGTATTTATGTATCTCTTTCTCTTCTTTCTCTCTGTGTCTCTGCATCTCTCTCTCTCTCTCTCTCTCTCTCTCTCTCTCTCTCTATATATATATATTTGTGTGTATCTAATGGTAGCCATCTCTAGAGCAGAGAGAATAAAGAAAAAAAGAAAAAAAAGAAATTTACATGATAACCTTATTAATGTTTAAAAGAAATAGCAAAGTTATAACATAATAGCTTTACAGTTTCATGTGTAATCATTTTTCCTCATTACATTGTGTTATGGAAATAATTGTTTTGATCCATAAATTTAAAATTAAGTTAAATTAAAATTTTAAAAGAAAAGTTCTTTGCAAATCTTTTATTTTTATTTTTTTGCAAATCATAAAATACTATGGAAATGCTAGCTATAGTTACAATCAGCTAGATAAATTGTCACTGGTAGAGCAGAAAACCATGTTATTATGCTATTTAATGACTTTAACATAAGGACTTAAAAAACCATACCATGAAAAAAGCGAAAATTCTAGTACAAGGAGATAAATATATGTAGGAAGGTAGTGGCCATAGAAGGCTACTTTGGTTAAGGTCCCTGTCTGGGATGATAAGCAAACCTAGAGGGACATTGATTAACGGTTTTTTTCCCCAACAGCAGTATCTGTATTGATGTAATTACAGTTTCCAGCAGAAAAGGTGAAGGAGGTGATAGAGAGAAGATATGAGAAAGAGCAGGGTAGATGGCAAGGAAATGATCACAGTGGAATATAAATTGTGACTGGGGTCAGTTAGAAATAGTCATGGGAGAGTGTGCCCAGTTTGTTAAACAAGTATAAACTTATAAGGTGAAACCTAAGTGTGATTTTGCTATACATATTTGGAATGTTGTCAGATCTTTATCTATTTTTAAATGAATATAAAATGAGTCTTTGACATGGAAGAGATTATAGCTTTTCTGCTTGCCCAAATACAGTGAGAACAATTAATAATAAAAAAAAAAAGTTTCAGAAAATAATAGGGAATGTAAAAGCATGACTAAAAATGTCATTACTAAAAATTATCAAAATAGAAATTTGTAATATCTCCCAAATTTAACCTTGATATTAACTTTGATACATAATCTTAGCCTTACCATCTCAGAGCATACTTCTAGAAGCAGCTGTCTATGGCCCAGTGGGTAAAGTATTTGACTTTGAGTCCTGTATTCAAAGTCAGCTCTTGTGCTTACTAGCTGTATAATCCTAAAAAAAACCCTTAAATCTCTTTTTCCTTAGTTTCCTCATCTGTAAAATAGAAATAATAATAATAATGCCTACCTGTCAGGGTGGTAAGAATAAAATAAGACCATATTTATAAAGCACTTTGTAAACTTTAATAAATAAATAAAATGATAGTAAATCTTATAAATTGGTTTTTTAAATGTATGCATGTTAGTCTTCAGAGAAACCTTGAGAATGTCCTTGTATCAATTCTTTTGACCACCACATGAGTACTTGCTTTCTATGAATACTCCAGAAAATAGTCTTTTAGCAGTAGAGTCAAAGGCTGGGTTCAAATCCTGACTGTATAAATCACTTAAACACACTTATCTTAAATATTTTATCGTCATTCAGCTTATTTATCTTTAGATTTTAGTGCTCTGTTTATACTTTTCATTTTGTAATTTAAGCAAATTAAAATAATGGCATGTCTCAGCAGAAAGAGTGCTCAATTTGAATCAAATCTTAGCTGTGATACTTAATGCCTTGTCTTACCATACCTGGAGAATGGTGTGCTGGGAAATGTTTCATGACAAGTTCTCCTGAGGGAGTGGGAATTGTGCATCAAATGGATTTTTTTTTTTGGGGGGGAGAGGCAATTGGGGTTAACTTACTTGCCTAGAGTAACACAGAAAGTGTTAAGTGTCTGAGGCTAAATTTGAACTCAGGTCCTCCCAACTTCAGAATTGATGCTCTATTCATTGCACCATAATCAGACACATTTTTAAGTTTATTGTATGTAATTAACATTTTCTCCATTACCTTCTTAAGTTTAGACAATCAACTATACAATAAATCAAACCCAGATTAGTAGCATTTGCTAATTTCTAAAGTAAATGCTCACACCAAGATGCAACAATCTTCCTTCAAGTGCTTGTATGAATTGGTTCACGTGTACTTCTCCCAAGACTCAAATTTTTCATCCATGAAGGACATAATGAAGGACTAGAGGATTTCAATATGTGAACCCAAGAGAAAGAAAAAAAAAAGGAACCAAGTCTACAAAAAGAAAAGTTTTAGTTTTTAAAAAATAGTAAATAACAGCATATTTTGAAAAAAATTTTTCCTATGTATTTTTTTTTTTTAATTTATATAGCTTTTTGTTTACAAGAAAAATGCATGGGTAATTTTTTTCAGCATTGACAATTGCCAAACCTTTTGTCCAATTTTTCCCCTCCTTCCTCCCACCCCCTCCCCCAGATGGCAGGTAGACAATACATGTTAAATATGTTAAAGTATATATGTTAAATACAATATATGTATACATATCCATATAATTATTTTGCTGCACAAGAAAATCAGACTTTGAAATAATGTGCAATTAACCTGTGAAGGAAATCAAAAATGCAAGTGGACAAAAACAGAAGGATTGGAAATGCAATGTAGTGGTTACACTCATTTCTCAGAGTTTTTTAGCTGGATATAGCTGGTTCTATTCATTACTGAACAAATGGAACTGATTTGGTTCATCTTATTGTTGAAGAGAGCCACGTCCATCAGAATTGATCATCATGTGTTGAAACATATAATGATCTCCTGGTCCTGCTCATTTCACTCAGCGTCAGTTCATGTAAGTCTCTCCAGCCCTTTCTGAAATCATCCTGTTAGTCATTTCTTACAGAAAAATAATATTCCATAATATTCATATACCACAATTTATTCAGCCATTCTCCAATTGATGGGCATCCACTCAGTTTCCAGTTTCTGGCCACTATACTGAAAAATCTTTTTATTCATAATTTTATATATTATCGATAAAAAGTAAGTATTAATATGAATATTCTTCCAAGTCTGGATTCAAGAAGACCTGAGTTCAAATTCAGACCAGACATTTACTAACTGTGTGACCCTTGGCAAATCACTTAACTATTTGCTTCAGTTTTATCTGTAAAATGAACTGAAGAAGGAAATGACAAACTGCATTATCTTTGCTAAGAAAATTCTAGACGGGTTTAAAAAGAGAAGGACATGATTGAAACAACTGAACAACAATAATATTGATATGAAAGGCTGCCTGTAATTTGTCTTCCTATATTGTGTAAAGCTTTATACAATACAGGCAGGCAAAGATGGGTCATGCTCTGTATTACTGGAGGGAATGTTTACATCAATAAAATCTCAAAGCTACAGTAGGTTTACCATCTACTTTGTCCACCTAGTTAACAAGAGTAGTTTTAATAGAAAGCTAGCTGATATGTATTTCATCCCATTTCTATGACTCATTCTTTCTGTTTTTATCTTTTTCTTTTCTCTTTCTTTAATCTCTCTGTCGCTCTGTCTCTATGTATGTGTTTCTATGTCTTTCTCTTTCTCTGTCTCTCTGCCTCTGTCTCTCTTTCCCCAATTATGCCCTAGACAAATTTCCTTCTAGTTAATTCCATAAAGCCACTACCTTCTCCTGAAAGAAGTAATCTTTCTAGCAGTGGACTTTTGATATTCCAGGTCTAAGGCTTAGGAACCTGTATTCTGGGACCTTCCCCTCCTCAGCCATGGGGGTATTTGGAGTGTTCATACACAATTGAGCCTTGGACCATAGGATCTTTCCCATCTCCATCCTCCAGAATGAATTTATCTTCAAAAAGATAATTTTGGGGTATATTTTCTACTATTTGCCCTGGGCACTTAAAAAAAAAAAAAAACTTGTCTCAGGTGCCAAAATTACTAATTATAGCTCTGCCCTCTAATTTTTGATTTACAGTCTCCTTTCTTTTCTCTCTAATCATTCTTACTTAGTGACCTCATCAGTTTTCATGAATTTCTCACTATATGCAGATTCAGCTCTAGGCCTTTCACTTAGCTTTAGTCCCATATCATTATCTGTCATGTATACATTCCAAGTTGTATGTCCCATGGACACTATATCCTCACTATATCCAAAAGAAAACTCATTTCTCTCCTTTCTTCCTCCTGACCCCCCCTCCACCACTTTTTTTTTCTTCCAAACTTTATTTTCATTGGAAATATTAGTCTTTCAGGTTTGAAACTTTGATAGTATTATCAACTCTTAATTCTTCCTCTCTTGACACAACCAATTAGTTGTCAAATCTTACCATTCTATTTCTGCAATAGCTTTCCAATCTCTCCTCATCTCCTTTTATAAACTGTGGTCAAATCTGACCCTAAACACTTCTCAATTATCTTATTGCGATGGACTTCTATTTGCTCCCCTTGCTTCAAATTTCTTCCCCATTAAATCCATCCCGACTGCTAGTGTCAAAGTGATTTTCTTTAAAAATAGGCTTGACAGGTTATACCCCTTCTCAATAAACTCTAGAGTCTCACTAATCCTTTTAATATTAAATGCAAAAATTATCTGCATGGAAGAATTTCAGAAAAACTTGGGAAACTTTCTATGAGTGAAGTGAACAGAACCAGGAAAATATTGTATATAGCAACGGCAATATTGTAATGATGATCAACTATGAAAGACTTAACTATTCTGATCCAGACAATGATACAAGTCTAAAGAACTTGTTATGAAAAATGCCACTTACCTCCAGAGAAAAACCTGAGAAAGTATGAGGACAGATTGAAGCATCTTTTTTTTTTTTTCACTTTTTTATTTTTCTGTTTGTTTGTTTTGTAACAAGGCTAACATGGAAATGTTTTGCCAATTTTCATACAAATAAAATTAGATCAAAACAGATGGAAAACACTTATTCATCTTTGGCTCCATTTCTCTAAGATTTTTTATTGTTAAATTTGAGTGTTTTGACTTACTGGTTTATGAACATTTTCAGACCTCATAAATCTATAAAATCCTGTGATCCTGAGTTCCAGTTTCATTACACATTACTTTTCTTTTAAAAATTTAAAATCTAGACAAGCTGGTTTTGTTCTTTAGAAACAATATTCCATTTCTTCATGGGAACACCCTCAATCTTCAATTCTGCCTCATAGAATCCTCTAATTCCTTCAGATTCAATTTAAATTCCACCTTCTATACAAAGTCTTTCCTTATTTCCCTCCCTCCAATTTCTAGTATTCTTCTTACTTAACATAGTCTATTTACTCTAACAATCTATTTATCTTGTATTTATTCTTCTGAGGACCATATTATCTTTCTCCATAGAAAGTTAAGTTCTTTGAGGGCAGTGACCCTCAAAGAACTGGGTATGTCTTTGCATACCCAGAGCCTAGATTAGATTCTGTGATTATAGATAGCTAGAATTAATATAATACTTCAAGATGTGCTAATCATTTTACAAATATTGTCACTTTTTGTCCTCTTAACAACCCTGGAAAGGAGGGAGAATTATTACTCCCATTTTACAAATAAAGAAATGAAAGTATTTAGAGATTAAGTGACTTGATTAGGATCACACAGGCAGGATTTGAATTTAGATATTCCTGACTTCAGGATCAATATTCTATCTACTGTAGCAGCCAGCTGTCCCTTGATCTTCAATGTCCAAACTCAATCTAACTGTTTTATGAAATTGTCACTGATTATAACAACTGGAAAAAATTTCCTTCTCCTCAAATCTTATAGCATTCTCCCTATATCACTTAAGTGGATTACAAGGGCTTATTAAGTACTTATTATGTCCCATATTCTAAGCTACTTGATAGGAACAGGAAGATGATAAACAGTACCCACTCTCCAGGAGTTTACATATTACTAGAATGTTATGAAAATCTCATGCTTTATGTGTGCCTTATGATTAGATTACAAAATTGTTTGTTTTTTTAAATTGTCATAACATATCCTTCTCTGGACTACTCATAGAACCTGGTACATAATATTTAACTCATTCAATCCATCCTCATTAACTCAATCAAATCCATTCAAGGATTTTTCATTTTTGTCACTGTAGGCAATCCATCCAACAGTACAGGTTGAAACTCATTTGTTCTTATGCCTTAGTCATTTGTTCTTATGAATCAACAGTGTGGTTGGGCAATTAATTAATTGCCCATATAAGTTGGTGCAGTTGGACAAGTAAATATCATCTGAGAAACCATCCTAGTGATTATTCCCTAAGAACTTAAATGTGACAACAGATACACAATTCAATGCTGAACCTATAGACACAATAAATTTTTAATGAGTGTCCAGTGAACGAAATAATGATCTGAAAACTCAGCAAAATAATGTCATCTAGTGTCAAGTAGAAGAGAATCAAGATGCTACAGAATGTTTACCAGATTTTATTAATCATCTCATTTGTATGTTTGAAAACAACCTGTGCTCAAAGAAGGTACCTAAATGTACTTGTAGATTAGTTCATTGAATTTAAAGTCAGTAGCTTGTGTAATGTCAGAGAAAGATAGAAATTAGAGAGTATTTGGTAATTTGTTTAATGGAGAGATTTACTGGGACCAAATGGATGCATGGTTTGGTCCCAGGGCTGAATGAGACTATCCTCAAAGAATCCAGCTGTGAATGTCAGATACAAGATTCTTTTATAGGCTAACAAGAATAATGACATAATGGGGAAGGTACCTGGATGAGGATGACCTAATGGGGGGAGGCACCTAGGATGACATAATGGAGGGAGGCATCTAGGATGACATAATGGGAGATACTGGAGAGGCTCCTGATATTCTAATGATGTCTAAAATGGATAAAGACCTTTATCCTATCAAACATTAAGAGGGAATGGTTATAACCTGAGGCAGAGTAACTGAATAGGACCATTAGGGAAACTGGGTCAGTCATTAAAAGGGAACTTGTGGCACAATATTTGAGGTTTGAATTTATATCCCTTTAGCTGATTAACTGTGTGAAGATGGACCCCTCAAAACATCTGTTTCCTAACCTGTAAAATGAAGGTAGTATTTGAATTGTTTTTGCTATGGAATTGTTGCAGAGAAAATCATTTTAAACTTTCAATTACTCTACAAAAACAATTTATTTAAATATATGTAGAAATGGTAGGCTGAGAAGGAAATATTTTAAAACATAAAAGCAGGTATTATGCTATTAATCTGCATGTCTTAGGAGAAAATAAACCATAACCTAAGCATTTTTAACAATCTACTTAGATGTTTTAATTTATTTCAGACAAGTACATTATAACAGGATAGGAATCTTAAACTCATTTTTCCAATTATAACTTTCCTAATCCTTTCTAACATTTGATTGAAGTTTTGTAGACCCATACAAATTTTCCTGGCAAGCATGATGTGTATTTAAGGGGGGAAAAAGTACTCCAGATTAACTGGATTATGTTAAAGATTAATTAAAACTGAAAAAAAGATTTATAAAATTGTGTATATTTACACACATTTATATACTATGTATACTTGTATGTTTATTAAATCTAATTAAATAAAATACATTTCACATAGATTTTGTTTGAATTTATTCATCAATGATTTTACTCACTTGACATTTCCAAGTATTTCTTTTTAAATGTAAGTTGTCACAAGAAGATTATAAAAGTATTGCCTTAAAAAAATGAGAAACAAGGGAAGGGTAAAAGTATATAAAAAACTTTTCAAGGGACACAATTATCCCCAAGACATTGAAGGATACAATTTGGGGGGAAGTAAGCAAAAAAGATAAAAAGATCCACAATTTTTGACATCAGAGAGAATAGAGATACTGTTTGAACTCTTACCAATGTTACATTATCCCATTTTATGAGAATGGCATTGAAGAAATAATAATGGAAAAAGCAGGTATACTAGACCAAGTCTAGGAATTATTGTCTCTTTTTGAGGTGACATTAATTTTGAAAACACAGAGATTAACATAATATAATATAATATACAAAAGGAGGAAGAAAATCAAAGACAAGGAAGAAAATCAGAGAACTCTTGTTAACAAAAAAGTGATCAAACACTATTTTAATTAGTACTAACCAATATACTTGATATGCCATTCCCACAAAAAATTTTATCACAATCAGCTATATGTGGTTAGCATATGCTCTGGATTTATTCTCCTAATCTGCCTAGGGAAAAAAAGTCTCAAAAAGTTAGATATGATAGAAAACAATTGAACGATAGCAAAAAAATAGAAAAGTTGACTAGTGGAATATATTAGGTATAAAAGACAGGAACAATGCAATGTTCCTAATGTAAAGACTGACTTAGAAAAAAATGTTGAGAAAATTTGGAAAGCAAGCAAAGTTTCAAAACCAAGGACTCTCCACTTTTATACAGAACAAGGGGGTATCTTCTGTGTCTTTTTAGGACAAGGAGTTTAAATTCTAATGGGCAATTCAATATGGTGGCTAGGGAAGGGTGTGATGATGGCCTGTGAAGTTTCAAAGATGGTGTGTTGAACAGGGATAGCAAAATTCCTTTTCCAAGACCTATAGTAGCATTGATTTGATTATAGAGTTCTCAGAAAAAAGAGGTGGAAGATGGAGAACAGAGAGGAGACAGAAAGATGTATTAGAGTCGAAAACAGCTTCATTGAGTTGTGACTGATACATGTTGGTTGTATGACTTTGGACAAATTATTAACCTCTCAGTGTCCTAAACAAATTTCTAAAATTAGATGCTGCTACTACTGAATTGGTAGAAATTACTCATTAGGAGCTCCCTATACAAATAAAATAATTTTTGTTGTTTAGTTATTTTAGTTCTGTCCAACTCTTCATAATTTCATTTGGATTTTTTGGGCAAAGATATTGGAATAGATTGTTATTTCCTTCTCCAGCTCATTTTACAGATGAGGAAACTGAGGCAAACAGAATTAAGTGACTTGCCCAGGATCACAGAGCTAGTAAATGTCTGAAGCCATATTTGAACTCAGGTCTTCCAGGCTCTATCCAATATAAAACAAATTTCTCCTCTTCTTTCTTTCCTTTCCCTCCCCTTCCCTCTTTTCTCCATCTCTTCTCTTGCTCCTTTCTTCTCCTTTCCTGCCCTCTCTTCTCTTCTTCTTCCATCTTCTCTCCTTCCCTCTTCTCTTTTTCCATCTTCTTTCTCTTCCTCTTTCTTCTCCTCTCTTCTTTTGTCATTTCCTCTCCTCTCCTCTTTCTTGAGCTTTATTGGCATCACGCTTGGTCCTCTATCTCTTGCACCATCTAGCTGCTCTCACTTATCTCTATATTAATAATATTTAGCATTTTTTTTCATTTTGGTAATAATCCATTATATTTAAGTGCCATAATTTTTTAAAACTATTCCTCAATTGATGGACATCAATTTTGTTTACAATTCTTGGCTATCTCACACACACACATACACACACACACACACTAGTGTTGCTATAAGTATTTTCATATATTTGGAAACTTTGTTCCTATCAATTTCCTCCTAGAGGAAAAAACTGAGTAGTCATTTTATCTGAATAATTCCCAAATTATTTCCAAAATGATTATTAGATTCATAGCTTTTACAACAAACAATGTATTAAGGAGATTAACTCTTCTAACATTGATTGTTGCCATTTTCTTTCATTATTTGCTAACATTTGACTATTTGAAGTGAATCCTTTAAGTTGTTTTGGCTTTTAATTTCTCTTATTTTTAAGCATTCCTTCATATAGTTATTAATGGATTGCTATTCTTTCTTGGAAAATTCTTTACTTTCTCCCTTTTTTTTTTTTTTAACAATCCTTTGACTTTCTCATTTTATAAATGAAAAAAATTGATACTGAACGAGACTAGATGAAGTTTTCTCAAAGTCTATGAGATAGAATAGGTCAGACCTATTTCACGTGATCTCTATTCCCAGAGGTCTGTAGAGCCAGAAGATCAGGTCTTAGGCCCACATTGCAGGAAATCACATGATCTCAAGGCCTAGAGGTCTTTAAAGACCAAGACCCCAAGTCAGTGACAGGAAGTGATGTGATGCACAGGAATCAGACAACATTGGTGACCATTGGTCAGTGATGGTTACTTCTTTTTAGCCTATCCAATGAAACTACTTCGGTCTTTTGCTATTTAACCAGCTTTACTGTTTCCAGTTTGTCAGGTCAGCTACATCTTGGGAGCTGAGATCCTTCCCAGGTGTGCTGGGCCTCTCCCTGCAAGGACTAAATAAATGCTTTTTCTTTGTATCTAAAGATGTCTCTGATTAGTTAATTTGGGAAAGACACCTGTTCCACACAATACCTAGAAAGTCATTTGCCCAAGGTAATAGATATATTATGTAGCAAAGTCAATATTTAAACTTCCCTCCTTCTACTCCAACTCTCAACTAACGAATTACATTGCATCCCTACAGAAATGCAGCAACTAAAAACAATTGTTAAATCTTTGTTTAGAATGAAGTCATATGAATAAAAATTATTTAGAAGAATTGCTCGTGTATAACCTATATTGGATTTGCTATGTGGAGTAGAGGAGGGGGAATGGGGGGAAAGGAAGGGAGAAAAATTTGGAACACAAGGTTTTGCAAAGGCCAATGTTGAAAATAATCTTTGCATGTATTTGGAAAAAATTTTAAAACTATATAAAAAAGAATGAAGTCACAAAAAGGCAATTTGAGCTTTTGTCTCTAATCTAGTCTTAAGAAGAGTAGAATTAAAAAGAGAACACTCTCTCCTTTTGAAATTTTGAGGGAGGTTGAGAGAATGATAAATATAGACAAGGGCGACGTTAAGGATTGCAAAGCTTACACAACACAGGAAATAAAAAGTCAAAGAATCCAGATGCTGTTTAATATAATTATGTTCCTCAGACAGACTGGCATTCAAATAGCCTCTTGGTTTTCATTTCATGCCAAATGCTTGTGAGAACAACATACCACTGTACAGACAAGCCCAAGAGCTAAGTTGGCTGACTCCTGGTGGAGAAAGGTACATGACCATTTTGCTCCCAAATCTTCTGCTCTCACATTGTGACCCATAACTTTCCATATTCCACAATTTATTCAGACTCCCAGATTTTCTCCCTTATCTCCATCCCTACCCCAAATGAGAAAAGTTGTATGGAATGGTTTTTGAAGTACCTTAGATTTATACACTTATACTGTGATCTCAAAGGCTCCAAGCTTCTAGGCTCTAGGCTTGGTGCTCTATCCACTGGCCATCTACCTGCTCTAAGATAAAATTCTAAGCAAAACGTTGTATCAATTTTTGTGATCTTAAAACACTATCCTAACATTTTTTAATGTTAAATTTAAATTTTAGCTTTATGAACCAAAGATTTTAGGTTGCCAGAGCTAGGAAGCAGATTTACTCATTCAGAAGGCTGAACCTGCAGCTAGAGAGATCTGAGTTCAAATCTCACTTACTTTTTATTAACTGTATGCCAATTGGTAAGTCTCTTAAATTTTCTTTCTTTTTCTCATCTATAAAATGAAAATACTTATAAAGTGCTTTTTATTTACAAAACATATGCATGGGTAATTTTTCAACATTGACCTTTGCAAAATGTTCCAATTTTTCCCCTTCTTTCCCCCACCGCATCCCCTAGATGGCAGGTAGTCCAATACATGTTAAACATGTTAAAATATATGTTAAATCCAATACACACACACACATATTTATAGTTATCTTGCTGCACAAGAAAAATCGGATCAAGAAAGAAAAAACTGAGAAAGAAAACAAAATACAAGCAAACAGCAACAGAAAGAGTGAAAATACCATATTGTGGTCCACACTCAGTTCCCACGATCCTCTCTTTGAGTGTAGGTAGCTTTCTTCATCACTGAACAATTGAAACTGGTTTAAATCAAGTCCATTAGAATTGATCATTGTATTTGATCATTTTTGTTGCCGTGTATAATGATCTCCTAGTTCTACTCATTTCACTTAGCATCAGTCCATGTAAATCTCTTCAGGCCTCTGAAATCATCCTGCTGGATATTTCTTACAGAACAATAATATTCCATAAAATTCATATATCATCATTTATTCAGTCATTCTCCAATTGATAGGCATCCATTCAGTGTCCTGTTTCTTGCTACTACAAAAAGGGCTGGCCTTGTAAAGTATCTTACTTCCCTCTCCCACCTGGGATTATTGTGAAGTTCAAATAAGATTTAGAAAGTACTTGAAACTTTTAAAGTGCTATACAAATATTTGTTATTTTTCCCTAGGGAAAAAGTAACCTAAAATTTAAAGAGTGGAAGATAAATTCCAAGAAAGCACCATTGCAATATGGTTGATGAAAACTTCAGGCCTAGAAACAAATTTTCTTCTAATTTAATTACTTAATTCATGTGTTTGGAATAGAGTAACAGACCTATGGAGATTTTGGGACAGCAGGTGAATTTTCAAAACTAACAACTGGCTCAGAAAGTGTCAGATGATCAGTGTAAAAGGCATTAACAATATTGTTACTTCACAGTCAAGAAGTCAGAATGACTTCATCTGAACAAATAAGTAATTTTAGGAAAATAAAAACATTCCATCTATATCACCTTTCCCTCCCCCATGCCCTCTTCTCTCTCTGTCTCTGTCTCTCTTTCTCTGTCTGCTGTCTTTCTGCTTGTCCATCTGTCTGTCTCTGTATCTAGATACCAAGGATCAGAAGGACATTCAAAGTGTAGTATAAAAGAATCCATTCTGATATCATGACTCTAGTATGGACTGAGAAGTCCTTCTCAAAATCTAACTTTGTTTTCCTCCCATCTGGGGGAAGTGTAGAAACTTCAGTATCTGATTTATTTGGTACCCATCCAGAAAACAACTGGGAAGGCTCTTCTAAAGACACTAAAGTTGATGAAATATCAACTATAGAATGGATTTTATTTCACAAAGAATAGAAAGGACTCAGTGGAAGCTGTAAACAGGAAATTCTGCCCTAACATTTTAATAGGATCTCTAATGTTCTTCCATGCTACTCTGTGAAAGCTCTTCCATATAGAGAAAAGACTATACATATAAATTTCTTTCTAATAACCCAACTCTTCCCCTGGGACTTCCATAATCCTCTCAATTTATAAGGCTATACAAAAATGGGGAAAATACTTTCTGGCAATCCCAGAGATTGCAATCCCTTGCCTGTACACATTCCATATGACTTACAGCAAAGGTGTCAAATACAAGTCTGGCAACTAGCAGAAAGCCCACAATGGTCCTAAATGAGGCAGGAACCAATCAATCAATCAACATTTACTAAGTACCTACTATGTGCCAAATATTGTGCTAAATGATGGGTATACAAAAAAAGTAAGATAGTCTCTTTTCAAGAAACTTACAATCTATTATCCATGAAAATATATATATATATATATATATCAAACTTTATACAAGATAAATAGGAGATAATTAACAGAAGAAAGGAATTAAGATAGGTTTCGGAAGTTTTCTTGTAGAAGATAAATTTTTAGTTGGGTTTTAAAGGAATCCAGGGAGATCAGTAGTTATAAGAAAGGATGAAGGGCTTTCCAGGGACCAGAGACAGCCAGAGAGAATGCTAAAAGGTTGAGAAATAGACCCTCAAGATATGCAGCATCTTGTTTGTAAAACACCTAGGAAGTCAGTATCACTGCAGTAAAACACAATTGAGAGATATGTTAATAATATTAGCATTGGGTTTTCTAAGTCAATATAGTCCAATGGGAATCGTTATATATGACATGGTGGCCCTTTTTCTCTTTTTTATTTACTTTTAAATGTTTCCTGTTTTGTATTTAGAGGTCAAATTTTTTATTCAGCTCTGGTCTTTAAATTAGAACTGCTTGAAAGTCCTCTATTTGATTAAATATCCATTCCTCCCCTTCTCCCCAAAGATTAACTTTGCTGGGTAGGTGATTTTTAGTTGTGCACTAAATACCTTGCCTTCTGATATATAATATTCCAAGCCCTACAGTTCTTTAATGTATTCCATGTAATTCTAATTGTAGCTCTACAATATTTGAATGATTTCTTTTTGCTTACAGCAATTTTTCCTCCATCTATGAGTTCTAGGATGTTCCTGGGAGTTTTCATTTTGAAATCTCTTTTGGGAGGTGATGCATGTATTCTTTCAATTTCTATTTTGCCCTCTGGCTCTAAAATACCAGAGCAATTTTCTTTGATAATTTCTTGAAAGGAAGATGTTGTCCAGGCTTTTTTTTTTTTTTTTTTTTTTTTTTTTTAAATCATGACTTTCAGGTAGTTCAATAATTCTTATATTATCTTTCCTAGACCTATTTTCCAGATCAGGTGTTTTTCCAATGAGAAATTTCATATTTTTTAACTTTTTAAACTTTATTTTGTTGTATTTTCATGGATAATAGAGTATTATGTTCCACTTGCTCAATTCTAATTTTTAAGTTATTATTTTTTTACTTCCTTTTCCATTTGACTAATTCTATTTTTAGATAGTTATTTTCCTTGGTAAATTCTTATATATCTTTTTCCATGCTCATTTTTCATGATCCTTTTGTAGTACTATCATTTCCCCCCATTTTTTCTTCTATTTCTCTAACTGGTGCTGTAAAATTCTTTTAAAGCTCTTCCAGGAATTCTTTTTTTGGGTTTGAGACTAAATTACATTTTTTTTTTTTTGAGGCTTCACATGTAGCCATTTTGACACTATTGTCCTTTTCAAAAATTATGCCTTGATTTTTGTTACATCATAACTTTCTATAATCATTTTTTATTGTTTTTTACTCATTTTTCTGCCTTTTTTTTTTGTTGATTTGGTGTTTTTATGTGAGAGTTAGGTTTTGGTCCTGCACTGAGCGAAATTTTTTTGTTCTGGGGCTCTAAGTCTTAATGCCAACTTTCTGGGCATTAAAGTTGTCTCTGGAGAGTAGGCTTCCCTTCTGGCTGCTACTAAGCTCCCTATAGCTTTCCCTAGGGATGGGGGATTAGCTACTGGCCTCTCCCAAGAGTGGAGCCTTACTACTATGTTGCTAGAGTAACAATCTTTATGGTTACTGTCCCTGGACAATGGATCTTATTGCTGATCTGTCTTGGGGTGGGGCCCTGCTCCTGCATGACTATGGAAACAAGGCCTCTATTAGCAAGCCCAGGAGGAAAAATTTTGTTGTTAAGAACAGGATTTCCCTGCTGGCAGACCCCTGGGGCAGGGCCTCACCACTAGTCAGCAATGGCCTAGTTGGTAGCCTGTACGGGGGGTGAGGCCTTCCTGAGCTGCACAGATTACTCACTTTCCTTGAGGGCTACTGGTTTAGGGTGGGAGACCTTACTGGGGGGTTACCCCAGGCTTGGGGCCCTACAGTAGGTCTGCTGTGAGGCTGGCTGCTCTTGGACCTTGCTATCTTTCCACTGCAGGGAGACGGACCCTTCCTGGCAGACTGGTAAGATACTTCCCTGCTTCTGGATCAATTCTGAGGTGGTTTTCTAAGTTTTTGGAGGGGAATTTGAGAGGGCTTCAGAGCATTCCTTCCTCTGCTGTCTTGGCACCTGATGTTCAGAGTTTTGATTATTTCATCTTTAAAATGAGGGTATGCTTTCTAAAATCTATATCTACTCTAAACTTCCTATGGCTTTTTGACATATTTCTAGCCTTTCTAAGCAGGTCCAAAGATTGAATACTCATAGTTTATAGATATGATTGTAAGAGATATCAGAGATCATTGATTTCATCCAGGATCTATGACCACCAAGCCAGTGCCATTTCTCTGTACCATTGGTAACACTGGATAGAGTGGTGCATCAGGAGTCAGGGAGACTGCATTCAAATTCTGCTTCAGACATTAACCAGCTGAATGATTCTAAGCAAGTCACTTACCCACTGTCTAGCTCATTTTTCTCATGTGTAATGCCTCCCAAAGTTGTTGAGAGAATCAAATTTGGTTTAATTCTCATCAAGTGAGATTAAGATTCTCTATAAATTTGTCATTATTATATTGTTATTGTTCAGTCTATCACTCAACATTTATTAAGCATACACCATAAAACATTTGAAAAGCTCTTTGCAAACAAATCAATATGTAAATGCTAGTTTTTTATTATTAATATTCTTTATAGTAATAATAATAACCTTGCTGTTTCAAGGCATTAATATGTATCTTCTTCTTCCTCCTCTCCTGCTCAAAGATCTCCCAGATCTGCTCTGAATAATTATAGCTAACATATAATGCTTTAAGGTTTACAAAGCACTTTATATTGAATCCTTGGGAAACAGGTATTATTATTATTATTAGCCCCATTTTTACTGCTGTTCAGGTAATTTTTGGTCTTGTCTGACTCTTTGTGACTCCATTTGGGATTTTCTTGGAAAAAATACTGGAGTGGTTTGCCATTTTCTTCGCCAGATGGTTTTACAGATGAGCAAACTAAGGAAAACAAGTTAAATGACCTTTCCAGGGTCACATAAGTGGTAATTATTTGAGGCCAGATTTGAATCTAGATGACTCTTTCCGACTCTATGCCCAGAATCCTATCCCCCTGAACCATTTACCTGCTCCAAATACCATTTTACAAATGAGGAAACTTTGACTCCAAATCCAGTGCTCATTCCAGTGAACTATACTGCCTCTCTAGGTATAGATTATAAATTTGGTAGCTCTACTGACTATATTCAGGCCACCACTGAACTATTCATGAAGTTTTGTTTTGAATGTGTGCTGAATGTTGACTTTAAAGGGTTGATAGTATTTATTTAAGGATCCAATTCAAAGACCAGGAGTAACTTAAACCAGTAAAAATCTGCTTCACAATTCTGTTAACTGAGAAAGAAATGTTAAATACAAATGTTTGAAAAATAATCGTCATTAGCACTTAATCCAAAATGAATAAACTTGCTTAAAAGGTTAATTTTAAAAACAAATGTTATTAAATGATTGAAAAGTACCCATGTATCATTAAGTCTGGTTTTCAGTGGATAAAAACAATAATCTCTCACTGCAGTCTTATGTTAACATTTATCTTGTTTTGGAAGTGAACCCGAATGCCTAACTCCAAGACATTGATTTCTGTTGGCTTCTACAATACACTAACAGACATTGAGTCAATTGTCTGAAGTCCCCTCCTAACCTGGATAAATGTGCTTTTGCTACATTAAAGTGGATTTGTGAGAGTTGTGATTGAAAAGAACTGAGTTCAAAATCTTCCTTAGTTATTTATCAGCTATGTAAACATGAGCACATCACTTATCCTTTCTGTACCTTAATTTTCTCATTTGAAAAATAGGGGTGATAGTAGCACCTCCCTCACAGGATGATTGTGTTCTTCAAATAAGATAATGAATGTAGAGTGTGGTACAAACCTTAAAACATTATATAAATACTAGCTATTATTATTATTAAAGCAGGAAAAGAATTACAATCTGGTGAAAGTAGTATATATACCACTGAAATTGTGGACCTTTTGAAGTCAAAAATAATGTTAACTTACAGTTTTATAGTAATACTTCATAGTAATAAAACACTTCTCATGCTTTAGATCACTTTAATCTTGTATCAACCTTGTGAAGCAGAGATTCTCAGTATTATTTCTACAGTCAGGAAAATTGGAGTTCACACCTAGTCTCAGATCCGTAATAGCTGGGCAAGTCACTTAATTTCTTTTAGCTTCAGTTTTTCCATCTATAAAGTAGAAATAATAATGTCATCTAACTTTCAGGGTTGCTGTGAGAATAAAATGAAATAATTGCAAAGTACTTAGCATAGTGCCTAGCACATACTAAGTGCTATATAAATAATAACTATTAATAATAATGATAAAATATTAATGAACATTTTACAGAGAAGGAAACTATGACTTCTTATGGTTTAGGTGACTTACTCAAAATCAAACTCATTGCACTTTCATTGTTTCACCTGATTGACTCTCCCTACTCTACACAACAATTCCTATAAAATCTTTTCAGTTTCTACTGAAATTTGAATTTAAATCACTAAATTCAGAGTCTAGATTGCTAACCATTGCAGCACAAAATCAACTCATTAACTGGCAAAGGGTAATAGTCTATAGATTGTTGGAAAGTCAGAAAACTTGGCTTTAAATCTTGCTTCAGAATCTTTCCACCTATAAGATCCTGGGCAAGTTTACTACATCTTTCTGTCATAAGATTTTTGAAGTCTTGATGTACAGAGTAGAGAAAACTCTTCCAATAATGATCTAGATTCTCTGCTTGTGTTGCTTTTTGTACTATTAAATGGAGAAAATTACTCAAGTTTTCATTGTCTAATGTGGAGCAGCTGATTGGGAACCCCTTTCTGTGTTCCTCTGAAAGACATGCCCAGAAATGGCTGGCAGGTGGGAGCAGAATGAATGTACACAAACTGACTTTGTTTCCATAAAAAACAAAACAAAACAAAACACTATGTATCCCTTTGCTTCTAAAAAATTCCAGATGATATTCTTCTGAATGTTTTTTAACCCTAGAATTCTGATCTTGCCACTGCAACATCAACTATTTTTTTCTCTTTTCTTTTTTTTTTACTCATGTGTCCTCCCAAGAGATATTTCTCTTTGGATAGTAAGTAAGTAACCAAAATAATTGGACTTTACTTTAAATACCTGTATTGAATAATAAAAGAAAAAGAGTCACTGATAAATTTAGTATGTTATTTTTTGATTCTTTTAGACACTTTGTTAATTTCTGGCTGTGACTCATTTATTTAAAATGAGAAGAGAACAAGACTCTAAAGATAAATATGAATATCTCCTATACATTTCAAAGCTTTTAAAAACCATAACGAAAATAATCTTGTAGAAAACCTAGCACTGCAAATGTCAAATTATAATTCCATTCTTTCATAGAAAAGGCCCATTTCTCCCTTCATTTTTTTAATTCTTGCATTCCCTGAACTTTAGCTGGTTTGTGTGTCTCTTTATTTGCTACCTTGTACCATCAGTTAAATTTTCATGCCAGCAGTGTGACAGGCACCATATAGTGTGTTGTGTAAGGAGTTTTGTACTTTTTTGTACCTAAGTCCATAGTGATCACTTGGATGATTATTTGATTAACTTTTATCAAATTTTATATTTGCATTTGAGAGATATTCTGGGTTTTTCTGATTTTATGAAGTTACCATATTTCCTCTTGCTGGTCTCACATATTTAGACCCTATCTTTATGCTGTTTGTTATTTGTAGCAACCTCGCTAAAGCCACTCTTCCTGTACTAATAATATCTATGGCTTGGAATTCCTAAAGGGTAATTGCTATTATTTTTGATCAGCATTCTTGAAGTAAATTTTAAAGGGCTACCTTTATGATGTGGTTATTCCTAAATCCCTACTGTATGCTCCCTATTAATAGTTAGTAGCCTCAATCAGCTTTCAGAGAAGGTATTTACTATGATGGTCTAATAATAACAGTTGGTAAAAATTATTCTCCTTAAATTCTGAGGCATAGTCTCCCATAAATATACATAATATTCATGAACACTATGTACATGAACAGTAATAAGTGGTAGAAAACATGCTAAAGGGGTAGCTCTCAATTCCTGGCCCTGGAAGTTGTTTTCTTCCTTTGTAGAGTTTTCATGGAATTCCCTATTTGCTGCTCTGCTAAGCTGGGATTCCAGGATGTGATTTTCTCTTGAGTTCATAACTGTCACTTCTCTCTACAAAAATGAGCGCTACACTTCCTGAATCTGCCACCATCTTTCTCCTCCTCTTGACTGGCTTTATAAATTCATTGCAAGTGCTTCCACCCTCATAGTGGTAGTAATATTACCACTTTAGGAAACACCATTATTGCAACTATTCAATTCAGATTGTAAGGGGGAGTTCACATATATAATCTGTTGCTAGGTCTTGTCATTTTGATTTTCATAGCATCTCTTAATATATTATGTTCTCTTTTTTGTCTTCACACAGCTACTCCCCTGATACAGGCCTTCATGCCCTCACACCTAGTCTATTGCAGTAACCTTCTGATTAGTCTTCATGTTTGTCTTACTACAATCCATCCTTCACTCGGCTTCCAAAGTGATTTTCCTAAAATATCCATCTGACCATATCACCCCTTTACTTAACAAATATCAGTGAATTTTTATCATCTACAAGATAAAGATTAAAAAACTCATTTTTAAGGCTTTTCATAATCTATCCCTTCTTACTGAAACAATCAGACTGATTCTGTATCAACTGTTAATTAATCCTATTTACAGCTATTTGATTTAATCCTGTAACTACCTGAGTCATGGTTCTTTGTTACTGAAGTTAGTTCAGAAATTCAGCAGTTGTGTAATGAGAAATATAGTTCTCTTGCTAACCACTGTTCTAATATTCCCTTAATGATTTCTGCTATCCTTGGGGGATCAAAGTGGATACCAGGGAATCTGGTATAGTATCTTTATACTTCCAAGCTATTCTTTAAGGATATCTGGTTTGCTATCCAAAGGAAGGGGTGAAAAGTGCTGCAAAGAAAGATTCATTCCCCCAAGGAATTTACAGTTTACTGAGAGACATAAAATGCAAATAATTCTGTACAAAAATATTAATAGGGTAAATTGAACATAATCTCAGAGAGAAGGCAATAGTGATATCAAGGAATGGGAAAGTTTTGTTGTAGGTGGAATTTTAGCTGATATTTGAAGGGAGAAGCCAGGTAAGGAAGGAAAAGGAAATGAAGAGCAAATAACATTCCAGGCATGGGGGATAGCTAGTGAATATGCAAAGAATTGGGGGAATGAATGGGTAAAGTACAGAAATGGAGTATCTTGTACAAGAAATAGCAAAGAAGCTAATGTCATCGGGAGGTGGATTAAGGTATAAGAAGACTGAAAAAGTAATGTAACAGTTAAAATTAAGGTAAACCTAAGGCACAATGTTCTGACCATGATAAATTTATTAATAAATATTTGTTTACCAGAAAATATAAATCCTCGCCAAAACTAAGCCCATAAATGATGTTGGCAACTCTTTTATATAAATACATTACAAGGAACAGGACTTTGTATCCAGGGCACAAGTTATGATTAAGTTAAATGAGCTCAATACCATGAATGGCAAAATCATTTTGATTGGTTACAGAGCTTTGGCATGGGAAACAATTTAATTCATTGAAAATTGGAAATGAAGGGCTTTCAACAACCTCTTTACTTTTGTGACTAAGGAATGTTCATTGTTCAAACCTACCTGTTACAATTAAATTTCTTTAAAGAAATTTCAATCCCTTTTTTCCTATATGGAAATCAGGAAGCAAGAGGAAGCTATTAAGAAAACAGGAATAGGTAAGAAAGGTGAAAACTTCAAGTCTTTAAATCTAACTCAGTGTCTATCATTTCCTTAATCTATATCCTTGAAAAGAAGTTACTATGGAGAATGGATGGGAAGGAAGAGCTTACTTTAGAATATGCATGAACAAGGGTCAAGTACTATCTATGCCAGGTTTGAGAAAGACAAGTTTTCAAAAGTATGTTTTGAAAACAAATGAATTTAATTTCTTTGAGAGTTGGTAGAAGGGGTATGGTGAGGTGGGGAAGTTGTAGGTTTTTGGTTACATCAGTTTGGGAGAATTTGTGATGTTCAATCTTTCTCCAACCTTGGAAAATTCAATAGGACAACATGCCCATGGTTGTGGCCACATAGATTATAAGAACCAGAATCAAAACTTAAACCAGGGCTTCCTGGTATCAAGGCCAGCTCTTTATCCTGGTGTCTCATTTACCTTCATGGATATCCATCAATGTGAACATAGGTTAGATAGACAGACAGACAAACTTAGGCAAAGACAGACAAAGAGACAGATTGATATAGATATATTCTCATACACATTACAAATGCACACATACTCATATATACATTATTTTAGTCTATAAATATGTCAATCAACATTTTATATAAAATCAGACTTGGCACAGAAAAAAAAAAGTGGCCAAATACTCATTAAATGTAGCTTATAGAGAGAGCCAGAATGAATTTTAGTATTTTATTTCCTCAAACCCAGCTGGAAATAGAAAATATGTTCCCATTCATAATTTTGCTCAGAGAAGTCATTAGCTTCTAAAAGAAGCACCTTCACTCCAGAGGGGTCATTTTGTTTTTTGTCTTGGACAATAATAGTTTTCATTTATAGTACAATACTATAGTATGTACATACATATATATAATATAGTACAATAGCATAATATTCAAATTATTGATTTTTATGTATTGACTTCATATTTGTTAGTCTCAAAAAAAGGATTTTCTAAGTGCTCTTATTCCAAGCATATAAGCTTTTATATAGTTTCAGCAAAATTGGAAAACTGAAGCTATTATTCAAAGATAATATTTTTATCTAAAATAATAGATAATTAGATAATTTTGAAAGAAATTTTTTCTTGAATAGAATAATTGCTCTAATTCTATATCTCACATTGCAAAAATATATTTGGTTTAAAAACACCTTTGAATTTCTATTTGCATTTCAGGGATCTCTATGAAAAAGATTTTTTTTTTTTTTGCAGAAAAAAATTTCTATGTATTTTTACATAGGAAATATATTTTAAATTTTTTAAAATTTAAATAATAGTACAGATTATTTTAAATATTTTTATTTAAATATTTAATTTAATATTAAATTTTATTTTAAATACAGAAATGACTTTGGCCAAAAGTCATCCTAGATTTCTATAAATTCTAGGTTTAAGACATAAAATGTCTGGGAAAAATATGTTGGCTAGAAGCTTTTGTTAGATTTGATACTTTTTCTTTTTCAAAAAATTCTGAACTATAACTAATAAATTGAATATTTTCATATTGTAAATCCCAATTGTACATAGCTTGCTTTTCTTTTAACAGACTTGATATCTTCTTACCTCCATTAAAATTCTGCTCAATTCTTTATCTAGCTGGAGAATTGACTGTTGATCCTTGATGATCATGTTTTTGTTTTGTTTTTTTCCCCATAGCTTTTTATTTACAAGTTATATGTATGGGTAATTTTATAGCATTGACAATTGCCAAACCTTTTGTTCCAATTTTTCCCCTCCTTCTCCCCACACCCTCCCCTAGATGGCAGGATGACCAGTAGATGTTAAATATATTAAAGTATAAATTAGATACACAATAAGTATACATGACCAAACCATTATTTTGCTGTACAAAAAGAATTGCACTCTGAAATATTGTACAATTAGCCTGTGAAGGAAATCCAAAATGTAGGCAGGCAAAAATATAAGGATTGGGAATTCAATGTAATGGTTCTTAGTCATCTCCCAGAGTTCTTTTGCTGGGAGTAGCTGGTTCAGCTCATTACTGCTCCATTGGAACTGATTTGGCTCATCTCATTGCTGAAGATGGCCAGGTCCATCAGAATTGATCATCATATAGTATTGTTGTTGAAGTATATAAGGATCTCCTGGCCCTGCTCGTTTCACTCTGCATCAGTTCATGTAAGTCTCTCCAGGCCTTTCTGAAATCATCTTGTTGATCATTTCTTACCTAACAATAATAATTGCCTAATATTCATATACCACAATTTATTCAGCCATTCTCCAATTGATGGGCATCCACTCACTTTCCAGTTTCTGGCCCCTACAAAGAGGGCTGCCACAAACATTTGTGCACATACAGATCCTTTTCCCTTCTTTATGATCTCTTTGGGATATAAACCCAGTAGTAACACTGCTGGATCAAAGGGTATGCACAGTTTGATAACTTTTTGAACATAGTTCCAAATTGCTCTCCATAATGGTTGGATGTATTCACAATTCCACCAACAATGTATTAGTGTCCCTATTTTCCTACATCCCCTTCAACATTCCTCATTATCTTTCCCTGTCATTCTAGTCAGTCTGACAGGTGTGTTAGTGGTACCTCAGAGTTGTCTTAATTTGCATTTCTCTGATTAATAATGATTTGGAGCATCTTTTCATACGGCTAGAAATAGTTTCAATTTCTTCGTCTGACAATTGTCTGTTCATATCCCTTGACCATTTATCAATTGGGGAATGGCTTGATTTCTTATAAATTAGTCAATTCTCTATATATTTTGGAAATGAGTCCTTTATCAGAACCTTTGACTGTAAAAATATTTTCCTAGTTTATTGCTTCCCTTCTAATCTTGTCTGGATTAGTTTTGTTTGTACAAAAACTTTTCAATTTGACATAATAAAAATTTTCTATTTTATGACTGGTAATGATCTCTAGTTCTTCTTTGGTCATAAATTGATGATCATGTTAAAGTTTTGGCAAGTTCTTTCAAACTGGAAAGGCTTCAAGTAATGAGCATTATGAGCTCACATTTCTTAGCCTATTTTGTTTTTCACTTAGCTTCTAACTATTCCTCACTTATTTTCTTTGGAAAAGATAGGAACAAGGAAGTTTCTAAAGAATAATTATATCACAACAAATGATAGAATTAATTAAATGAGTCGTTTTTATTGTTCAAACTACCAACTCAGCCATGTCTGGAGATTGGCCCATAAGCAGACTAGTCACTAAGTAATAATTTTGTGATCTGGGACAACTACTAAAGACCTAAATTATCAAAGGATTCCAGTCAAAATCAGTGACTGGAGGATTCGCACAAAAAAATTACAGAACTTTGAATATAAGGTTCAACTTGCCCTTTTTGTTTTCCTATAAGTTCTAACTAAAATCCCATCTTTTACAGAAAGCCTTTCCCAACTACTCTTAATTCTAGTGCTTTCTCTCTGCTAATTATTTTGTATTTATCCTATATGTTACTTGTTTTGAATATATTTGCTTTGTATATTATCTTTCTCACTTGATTGCAAGCTCCTTGAGGAGATGTGGACTATCTTTCACCGCAGTTTGTATTTCCAGTGACATATATTGTAGGCACTTAATAAATATTAATTTATTGATATTATGTAATGTATTTTCAGGAAGATTGGGAGAGTACGTAAGGAAAGACTTTTTAAAAATTATATTTTAGTTATCTGATTTTTTAAGACCTGAGTGTTTATCCTTAAAATCATTCATAGCAAGGTTTGATAGGATTTCCAAATACTTATCAATTTCACCATTTTATGAAATTCTGAAAGTAGCTCTGTAATGCAGATTAATACTTTCATAGAGAGCTGCCCAGAGCATTAAGAGGAAAAGTGACTTGTGCAGGGTCATTTAGTCAGTATAGATCAGAGATGGGACCTGAACTCAGTTCTTCCTTATTCTAAAGACTATCACTATTTCATACTCCCTCTCATTATATATTTTATTGATATTTAAAAATATATATATTCTTTCTTCCCTCTTTTCATTGCTTTTTTCATCCCTCTCTTCCTTCTTCCTTCTGTTCTCCCTCTTTTTCTTCCTCCTTACTGCCTACTTTTTTCTCTCCTTTTCTTCTTTCTTCTTGCCTTTCTTTCTCTCTACTTTCTTTCTTTCCCACTCTTTTCTTTCTTTTTCCTTCCTCCCTTCCTTCCTTTCTTCTTCCTTCCTTCCTTTCCTTTTTTTCCTTCCTTCCTATTAGCCAAAGCTCTAAATGATTCAATGAACCCATAACGTAGCCACCAAGGCTGAACTGGGGACTTCAGTGATTATTTCATGGGATGTGCATGGTGACACATATTCTAGGACTTCTTCCAACTCTTAAATCTGCTATCCATTCATCTATGCTCAGGAAAAGAAACTCAAAGCAGAAGAGGCAGCTAGGGACTTGAGTCTTCTCTTGATTTGAAACTTGCTTAGACAGGCACATGCACTCATTGCCCTGTGCCTAAAGCTACTATACTTCTGAAGAGGAGCAGAGAGATATGTTCCCCTCCCCAAAATTCAAATGAGACATGGCAGAGGATTGACATTCAGAAGGGGAAAACATTGGCTTTTCCTTTTAAAAACTGTTGAATGGTGGCTTTTCTTGGCTTAGCTACCAATCATCTTTAGCATAATTCTTCATTTCTCCCTATTATGGGGATAAGGGATGAATCAATAGATTTTGACTACACAGGTTTTTAAGGCAGAATTCAGTCCACATGCTGAAAACTAGTTCAGACCTCATAGTTGTGATCTTATTAATAAATTATAAAGAAGACAACAAATTAAGGCCCATACTTCACCCGAACCTTTAGAGAATTTGTTATAAATACCCTATGCTGTTTTCCTCTTTGTCTAAACTCTACTTGACATAATAAATATTGTAACAAATAAACTAAAAGGTTATTGCTACATTGAAACACTTAAGACACCCGAATATAAACCAAATATTTCAAAATACTACAGAAAGTACAACTCTTAAATCCTTTCAAATTCCATATATGTACATTTAATCTTGTTGTTTTCTCAAAATTTTTACTTATTTACTTTTAAGTTTTTATTTTAATTGCTAATTTTAGAACTTCAAATCTAAATACCACTTAATTTAAATTAATTCCAAGTTAACTAAGTTAATCAATGTTTTTCTCTAGAAGAGCAAAGACTTTTCTAATTCTCACATAAAAATATAGGCTGCAGAACATTTTTTTAATAATTAGATGATTTATGATACACAAATTAATTTGCATCAAAGTTACAAAGTTACAAAGTTAACTTCTTTTGTAGCAAAGGACTTAAGATTTATTACACTTAAGTACTCAATTTCAAAACAGTACAAAAAATCAAATAAGTTGTTTATAATAAAACCTGTATGTACCACAGGAGACATGCTTTGATTTTTCCATTGATGTAATGGAAATATTCCATAAGTTATTCTTCTCTAAGAAAACTGATTGTATCAAAATTTTCCTCAAAATAAAACTGAAGGTACTTCTGATTTTGTTTTTCTTTTTTATAAAATTTTATAAATTCCTCTGTGTCAGTACTTTCTCTTACACATCATTTATATAACATAACACTTTGAACCTTCATGATTTCTCAAAGCACAAATTGTATTTCATCATAATCACATACCATATTTTATTCAGTCATTCCCCAATTGATGGGCATTCATTCAATTTCCAATTAATTGCCCCCAGAAAAAAGATGCTATAAATACTTTTTGTACCTATACGTCTTTTTCCTTTTTAAAAAGATCTATTTTGCATTTTTACAATTAAAGGTTTTGCAAAAGGCCTCATTTCCAAAATGTATAGAGAATTTGCTCTAATTTATAATAAATCAAGCCATTCTCCAATTGATAGATGGTCAAAGGATATAAACAGACAATTTTCAGATGATGAAATTGAAATTATTTCTACTCAAAAAAGGTGTTCCAAATTATTATTGATCAGAGAAATGCAAATTAAGACAATTCTGAGATACCACTATACACCTATCAGATTGGCTAAGAAGACTGGAAAAGATAATGATGAATGCTGGAGGGGATGTGTGAAAACTGTAGAGTTGTGAATGGATCCAACCATTCTGGAGAGCAATTTGGAACTGCATTCAAAAAGTTAACAAACTGTGCATACCTTTTGATCCAGAAGAGATATTAAAGAAGGGAAAGGAACCTGTATGTGCCAAAATGTTTGTGGCAGCCCTTTTGTAGTGGCTAAAAACTAGAAACTGAATGAATGCCCATCAATTGGAGAATGGCTGACTAAACTGTGGTATATGAATGTTATGGAATATTATTATTCTGTAAGAAATGACCAGCAGGATGAATACAGAGAGACTTGGAGGAGACTTACATGAACTATTGCTAAGTGAAATGAGTAGAACTAGGAGATCATTATACACTTCAACAACAATACTATATGAGGATCAATGCTGATGGAAGTGGATATAAGAAAACATTAAGATATTTTTAAAAGGAATTCCATTTGTTCCATTTATTTAAAAACTGACAATAATAATAGCTCAAACTTTCATAGCATGTTAAAGTTTACAAATTACTTTAAAATGAATAAATAAATTTATAGTGTAAAAAACAAAGCAAAAAGATCCATTTTGGAATACAAATCTAATAGGTAGTATTGCTAGGTCAAAGGGAATGCGTGTTTTTTAGCCCTTTGGACACTAGTACCAAATTGTTCTATAGAAAAGTTTGATTAGTTCACAACTTCACTGATGGTGCATTAATGCCACATTTTACCCACTTCCCTTCCAATATTTGTCATTTCCCTTTTCTGTTCTATTAGCCAATGATGGGTATATGGTAGCATTTAAGAATTGTTTTAATTTGCATTTCTCCAAACAATGAGTTAGAACATTTTTTCATATGGCTATTACTGTCTATGCTTATGAAAACTTCATATATTTTGATCATTTATCAATTGGGAAATGATTCTTATTTTTTATAAATTAGACTCGGTTCTTTGTATGTTTGAGAAATGAGGCCTTTATCAGAGAAACTTGCTTCATTTTTTTTCCACAATTAACTCTTGCTAACTATATCTCCACTCCTTCCCCAATTTATTCTATTTTCTTTCTCCTTTCATTCTATTCCTTCTCAAAAGGAAGAACTAAACCCTCCCACAATCTTCCCAAACTTTTATCGTCACTCCTCTCTTATCTGCTTCCCCTCTACTATATTGTATGAGAGAAATAGAGTATGTTTGGCCCGTGGGCCATATAAGGCCGGCAAATTGGCAGGAAAAAAAAAAAGGTTCCCTTCCCCTGCTGTAGGGTAAGATAGTTTTCTATACCCAATTGAGTGTGTATGCTATTCCCTCTTTGAGCCAATTCTGGTGTGAGGTTCTGAGTTACTCACTCTCCCTTACCTCCCCCCATTTCCTTCCATTGTTAAAGCTTTTTCTTTACTCTTTTATGTGTGACAATTTACTACATTCTACTTCTCCCTTTCCCTTTCTCCCAGTATATTAAGAAGTCTTCATTTCATTTTTAAGATACTATCTCTTCATATTCAACTCACAACTGTGCCCTCTTTCTAACTGCCATAATAATGAGAAAGGTGTTATAAGTACTATTCCCACACAGAAATGTACAGTTTAGTGTTATTAATTCTCCTCTGATTTCACTTTCTTCTTTATCTTTTTTTATGCTTCTCTAGAATCTTGTATTTGAAATCTTGTATTTTTCTTCAAGAATGCTTGAAAGTACTCTATTTCAGTTAAATATCAATTTATCCCCTAAAAAATTATATTCCATTTTGCTTAGTAGGTAATTCTTGATTGTAATCTTAGCTCCTTTGTCCTACGGCATATCCTTCTTTCCTTCCCTTTTCCCTCCCTCCTTTCCTCCTTCTCTCCCTCCATTCATTCCTCCTTCTCTCTCCCTCCCTCAGTGACTTCTTCCCTCCTCCCTTCCTTTCCTTCCTCCCTCCATTCTTTTTTCTCCTTCCCTTTCTCTCTTCATCCCTCCCTACTTCCTTTCCTCTTTCTCTCACTCCCTTCTTTCCTCCCTCCCTCCCTTTCTCTCCCTTTTTCCTCCCTCTCTCCCTACATTCTTCCCTCTTTTCTCCCTTCCTCCCTTCTTTCCTCCTTTTCTCTCTCCATTCCTTTCTTCTTTCCTTCCTTCCTTCCTTGCTTCCTTTTTTCCTCCTCTTTCCCTCCCACTGTTCACATAGGATCTCATACCCTTACTTACAGATGCTCTTAAAAGCATTTTTTTTTCTTTTGCACCTCAGGATATCTTGGGATTACTTAAACCAAAAACAATCTGATTTTCATTGATTAGTCAAGCCCCATTTGGCCATAATTACAGATTAAATGTAAGTAGTAATCATTTCTACTTTAACCAGAACCCTGAGGGTCTTCCCTTCTCAGATTTATTTATTTAGATTTTTTTTTTTTGGACCAGGTTAAAAGAGAAGATTCTTTGCTTCAATTGCTACCTATCCTTAATCACTGAAAGGGTGTGGCCTGCCAAAGTGAGACCTGTTGAGTACTTTAGCTTAAAAAGGCCAAGGTCTCCTATTTCATCCAGGACCATCTTCAGTTGTTCTGTTATACATCTGGCTACTGGACTGGACCTAAATGTCTCTAGAGGAGAATGGGAGGCAGGTGACCTTGCACAACCCTCCCTAACTTAAATCCATTTCACTTATATGTCATAGTATCACCTCTCTGGTGTCATGGTCTGCTTCAAGAATGAAGGATAAACAATAGAATATCATATTCCAAGCCCTCCAATCTTATAATGCAGAATCTATTAAATCTTGTGTTATCCTGACTGTGATTCCACAATACTTTGTTTCTTTCTGGTTCCTTGCAATATTATTTTCTTGACCTGGGAGCTCTAGAATTTGGCTTTAATGTTACAGGAAGCTTTTATTTTGGAATTTTAGAGGGTGTTTTGATAGATTTTTTTCAATTCCTATTTTATCCCCTAGTTCTAGAATATTGGATCAGTTTTTCTCACCAATTTCTTAAAAGATGATATGTAGGTTCTTTTTTCAGTTTTCCTCATCAGTTTCTTAAAAGATGATGTCTAGGTTCTTTTTTTGATCATGACTTTCAGATACTTCAATATTTTTTTAAATTAGGGGCAGCTAGATGGCACAGTGGATAGAGCACTGGCCCTGAACTCAGATACTTAATATTTCCTAGCTGTGTGACCCAAAGAAAGTCACTTAATCCCAATTGCCTCAAGAAAACAAAGGAAAGAATATTTTTTAAATTATCTTTCCTGGATCTATTTTCCAGATCAGTTGTTTTTCTAATGAGATATTTCACATTGTCTCCTTTTTTTCAGTCTTGTAAAATCATTAATTTCAATTTGCTCAATTTTAATTTATAGGGAATTATTTTCTTCAATGAGCGTTTGCACCTCCTTTTCCATCTCTTTAATTCCACTTTTAAAGGAGTTGTTTCCTTCAGTGGATTTTTCCCCCATTTTGCAAATTCTATTTTTAAAACAATTTTTTTCTTCAGTAAATTTTTGTGCCTATATTTCCATTTGGCCAGTTCTGCTTTTTAAGGCATTCTTCTCTTCATTGGCTTTTTGTACTTAATTTATCATTTAGCCTAGTCTGTTTTTCAAGGTATTATTTTCTTCAGCATTTTTTGTGTCTCCTTTAACAAACTGTTTTCCTTCTAAATTCCTTGTTCACAATGACAACCTCTGGCAAACACATAAAAACACATAAGAAAAACAAATCAGCAATTGTGAGGTAATAATCCCAGTACTAAAGATTACTCCCAAATAATATTTGCTTCATTGAGTTTTTCCTCTTCTGCCTCTTTCTTGACCAACTGATATGAGCAGTCAGAAAGAGATGGAGAGGGACAAGAAAGAAAAAGAGAGTTAAGGAGAAGAGGCAGAGGCAGGCAAAGGAAAAAGAAAGGGAGGGAAGGAGAAGAGATCTTTCTCTGTTGTTTATCCAATGATATAATGAACAATTGCCAACTCAAGGATTTTCTAAATAGTGCTGAATGTTCTCATATTTATCTTCTCTATAAATCTACCATTTCAATTTAAAATATACATCTAACTATAATTGCTCATGTTTAAACCCTCCTGCCTGTATTATCAAGACACTTAAACCTTTTCCCACAGTACTAAAAGCTATTACCCATGGTTTTAGATCGAGACATCAAAGCTGAGATCAGAAATAGACTGAAACTACCCTAAGATCAGAAATCAGAGGAATCATCACCACAGAAGAGGAGACTAGAAACCAGGATCTCAGAGCCAAGATCAGAAATCAAGGTGTAGAAGAGAGACTAGATCATAGAAATCATTTTACCTAGAGGATACCTCAAGAAGAAACTTTCTGGAGGGATCTATCAGAATCTTAGACAAGAAAGGCAGATTAGGGCAAGGACACTAACTGACACTCTTGTCTGAATATGGATTTGTGAGAAAAGTTCCTCAGCCTATTCCATGTCTGACACTAGAACTGTTAAAGGAAAACCCCTGTGAAAAGTTCAATAGAAGAAATCCCAGGCCCCCAAAATGGGAATCTGGAATGAACCAGAATCCAATCACAGATTACACCGATCATAAATGCATTTTATTGCCTGAAAATAAGTTTGCAAGCTGAAACAATGTCTGGGTTATGACAAGGTCAAGGCCCATTTGGAAAAGGTGAGCTATTTATACTTTCCAAACAAAGGAAGGCAGGTTATTTGGGGAGAAAGGTGAAAAACAGTCAATTCCCATTCCCAAGAAATCAGCCCTGAAAGTTCAAGGCTTGAACACAAACAATAAGGACACATAAAACAGGAAGTCTCTGTAAATAAGGATGTGTCTTGAAGAGCCACAATAATGCATATAAAATACATAATGACTCAGTGTTTGCTTTAAAGTTGTTATGAGCATAAGTAGCTTCGAGATTGCTGATTTTCTACATGTCTAGCTAGGTTTGCTCTGTTATCACAAAGGATTGTTGGTATGTTAAACCAATGTAACCAATCCTCATACAGTTCTTCTAGTTACCTGGATAATTGGGGAGATTAACAAGCAAATAAAGGAGTTCATTTTCATATTTTCTAATATGAGCAGTCTTCTAAAAATCAAATATTTCTCCTTTTCTTGAGAAAAGGAAATCTATTTTTATAATGGACAAATTTTTATATTGCTGCATTCTTAAGAACTTTACCATTAGTCAATTGAAGTATCCCTGAACCTTAAACAAATGATTTTTGTACTTTTCATTTCATTGAATAGAATATCTTCCATGTTTTTCAGATATATTTTCCCACAGACTGCCAACTAAGACAGCCTGTGTTATTGCTTGCCAGCATGAAGCTGGTTTCACAATTTTTTTCAGCAGCTGGCATGTTAATCAGCCAGTTTTTATGGAAATCAGCTCTATTTCTAATCTTCCCTACCCCCAATATAGAAAAAAGGAGAGACATGAGATTTTTAAAATCTATCAAAATAAACTTCCTAATGCACATGTATGAACATATCACTCTAGTGCTCAAAAAACTTCAGTAGCTCCCTATTTTTCATAGAAGATATAAATTGTTTATTATCCTCACTTTACAGATGAGAAAACTGGGTTCTTATGCAGAGTCACACAGTTAAATAAGGTCTAAGGAAGAATTTGAACTTCAGTCTATGACCTCATCTTGAACTCACTCAAAAGCTGAATCCCCATGTCCTTAAAGTTCCAGGAAGCTTCCAGCTGACTTCTCGGTATACACTCACTGAAATGGTGCATAAAGGTCAATTCAACCTTTGTCTATAGTAGTACATTAGACTAGGTAGGAATTTCCTTTCCTTTTCTTTGCCCCCCTTTCAAAAATATATAATATATAATATTTTATTTTCCCTGGTTACATGTAAAATAATTTTTATATTTATTTTTTAAAATTGAGTTCCAGATTTTTTTCCTCCCTACCCCACCCCCTTTAAGAAGGCATATGTAAAGTTATGCAAAATATTTCCATAAAAATCATGTTGGGAAAGAAAACATAACACCCCCCCCCCACAAAAAAAACCTCAAGAAAAATAAGGTTTAAAAAAAGAATATGCTTTAATCTGTATTCATACATAATCATTTGTTTCTCTAGGTATGAATAGTATTTTTCATCATAAGTCCTTCAGAGTAGTCATGGATCATTGTATTGCTGAGAATAATAAAATCATTCATAGTCCATAATATTGCTATTACTTCTTACACAGTACATTTCACTTCTCTTGAGTTCATGGAGAATTTTACAGGTTTTTCTGAGAGAGCATCCTGTTCATCATTTTCCATAGAAAATAATATTCCATCATAATCACATACCATATTCAGCCATTCTCTCAGTTCAGGCATCACCTCAAATTCCAATTCTTTGCCCCTGAGAAGAGAGCTGCTGCAAATATTTTTGTTCATGTAGATTCTTTTCCTTTAAAGAAAGGTTTTGGTAATACATGCCTAATAGTGGCACTATTAGGACAAAAGATATGCATAATTCTTTTCAATTGCCAATTCAATAAGCCCTTTGAGTATAGTTCATATCTTTTGATGATTAATTGGGGAATAGCTCCTTTTTTGTTTTTATAAATTTGACTCAGTCCCCTATACATGAGAAATAAGGCCTTCATCAGAGAAACCCACTTCAAAATTCTTTTCTCAAGTAGCTCTTGCTAACTGTATCCTTCATTTTTACTCTATTCTCTCTTTCCTTTCACCCTAGCTCTCCTTAAAACTGTTTTTACTACTAACCACCCCCTTCCTCAACATGCCCTCTCTTCTACTGCCCTCTCCCTTCCTCTCCTATTTTTCTTTATGGTAAGATGGATTTCTTCCGTATTGAGCAAGTATGTTATTTCATTTTTGAGCCAAATTAGATATGAAAATAAAGTTTACACACTCTTCCTCTTCTCCCCTCTTCAAACCTTTTTCTTCCCTCTTTTAAGCAGACAATTTGTGCCATTCAACCTCTCCTTTTTTCCATTCTCCTAGTACATTCCTCTTATTACTTAATTTTATTTTATTTTTAGATATTATTCTTTTATCTTTAACTCACACCTTTACCCTCTGTCTATATATATTCCTTCTAACTGCCATAACAATGAGAGTTCTAATGAGTTATAAGTATCATCCTTCTATATTTGAATGTAAATAGATAAATCTTATTAAGTCTCTTATGATATTCCTTTCCTGGTTGCCTCATTATATTTCTCCTGAGTCCTGTATTTGAAAATCAAATTTTCTATTCATTTCTGGTCTTTTTGTCAAAAATGCTTGAAAATCCTGTATTTCATTGGATTTCTACCTTTTCTCTTAAAAGATTATACTCAGTTTGCTGGTTAGGTGATTTTAGGATGTAATCCTAGCTCCATTGCTCTCTGGAGTATCATATTCTAAGTCCTCTGATCCATTAATGTAGAAGTTGTTAAATTTTGTATTATTCTGACTGTGGCTCCATTATACTTGAATTGTTTTTTTTTTTGGATGCTTGTAATATTTTCTCATTTTCCTGAAAATTCTGGAATTTGGCTATAATATTCCTGGAAGTTTTCATTTTGAGATCCTAAGCTATTTTCAGAGATCCTTCTAACGCCCTGAACACAAGCACTCTTTTTCTGCCCCGGAATTGAGGAGTGTCCCTATTCCATTGTAGTAGTATGTGTACTAAAGCAATAGAATCTTTCCTCAGTGCTAGAGAAGAGAGTTCCTGTGAGCTGAGGCCTCTGGAAACTGCACTACTGCTTCACCTACTCTGGTTTGCTGGTTTCACAAGGCCCTCTCACCCTAATGACAAACCTTTCCTGCTGACCTTCCACCTCATCTTTGGTGTCTCTGGGCTGAGTGAACTAGAACCTATGAGTCCTGCTGCTGATTCAGTCTCCAAATCCTGTTTCTGCTTTGCTAGGACTGGGGTGGTTGGGGTTTGAGTTGGGGTTGTGGCTGAGGCAACTTGCACTAGGATTGCATGCTGCATTCCCCCCCTAGTGCCATAGACATTTCCTGATGACTTTCTAAGTTTTCTTCAGCTAAAAAATGTTACACTCCATCTTTTTGTGTGTTCTGATGTTTTTAAAATTTGTTTAGAGTCATTATTTAAAGGCATTTGGAGTAGTTTGGGGAGCGCTCCATGAGTCCCTGTCTTTACTTCTCCATTTTGGTTCTGCTCCCCCCTCTTTCCTTTTCTTATCATAGATTCTAAAACTGTCCATTCCTCCTCCAGGAAGCAGTAAGTTCCTTTTTGGTTAGAATCCAAACTAGCACTAAAATATCTTCTATAGATTCACCCATCTTTTGAAAGAAATCATTAAGGCAAGACATTATGGGTACTCTGCTTTTGTCAAAGACACACACATAATAATAAAAAATAAATTCATGAGAGAAAAGCATCCAAGAAAGTTAGTAGAAGTATAAATCCATAGTCTCAAATGTTACACACAAATGATCAAAGGAAAAAGTAAGATGAAATGAAGGTCCTAATACAAGAAGGCAAATTTAAGACTATGTGTTAGGCAAATTTAAGACTATCAAGCAGAAAAAAAAAACATATATACACATATAATATATAACATAGGTGTTGTATGTCTAAATATGTGTATATAAATTATTTCAGGAGGGGAGAGACAGAGAAATAGAAAGAACTTCATGGGCTATCTAGTCTCTATGTCCAAAACTTTTCTATTTCCTCTGTCTCTGGGATCCTGTATTATATTTTAGTATAATACCAATAATACTTCTTTTTCTATTTTTGCTGATCTTCATCCCAATACTCTCCACAATGCTTTCTCCTTCTGCTCCTTGGATTTCCTTATACCAAATACATCTATTAATATATAACATTTTCCATTTTTCCATTTTTAATAGACACTTTTTCAAAATTATATATATTCCTTTCTAGTCTTTGGTCTTATACCACCAAATATCAGTGATGCATGCATGTATTTTGTACATGTGATACATGACATATACACACATATGGTATATATTTATATATTTATAAACCACATGTACACAAATATATACTATGTATATCATATATGTATAGATAATACAAATATGTGTGAATATGTCTACATTATCAAGCATCAATGATCATTTGTGTGTAACATTTGAGACTATGGATTTATACTTCTACTAACTTTCTTGGATGCTTTTCTCTCATGAATTTATTTTTTCAAAATAACTTGTAGCTATTTTTTATAGTATATAGGTTAGTAAATATATAGTTAAGTTTCTTCCTCCCCTTTTTATTTCAATTTAAAACCCTTTTCATGAATTTGTAACACGCAAAGCAAATACATTCTTTTTAGTTTTTGTTAAATGTATTTTATTCCTGGTGAAAAGTCATAGATGGAAATCCAAATCCCATTATAAGATTTTACATTCTTTATTTTTTTAATTTTCCATTTACATCAGCTTAATTTCTAAATATAACCCTTCTTCTCTCCTTCTCATAGGCCATCTCTTGAAAGAAACTATTAAATATAATGCTAAACACTTTTTTGAAAAATGCAGCTGGGATGAATTTCAGCTTGCTGAAAAGAAATACTTTGGCTTTCTGTAAGCTATAGATAAAAAAGGGGTTGTGCTTTAAAGTGACACTATTCTCGAGAGGCTATCTTGTTAGGTAATATTTGCAAGGGGACACAGGATTGGAGGAGAAATTCAATTGGAAGTTGTGTGAGAGAGCAAAGAGGCTGAATGAGGCATCAGGTGACTGTTGTCACTGTTGTCACTGACATCTTTGCCAAGCATGGCCAGACAGATCAACTTAAGGTAGGAACAAAAGTCCTGTCCACTAAGTATATCCACTAAGTGCTGAACTCTCTCAGATAGTAAAGTGCCTGAATCCATTCTCTGGCTCAAAAGTCAGAGGTTGATTTCAAAACCAAAGTTTGGAATTCCAAATTCAGTTTCATTCACTTTGCTTTTAAAATCTATGTTTAGTTAGTTTTTAACTTTCTGGCTATATAATAACATAATTGCTTTGGTTTGAGTGTTCCTATTTTTGTGAAGAGGGAGTTGCAAAAGAGGGAGAAATAAACATTTTATAGATGAAAATGAAAGGGATGGATTGGATGAACTATTTCTATTTAAAGAGACTAGAGGAAAGTCAAACCTGTGATGATCTCTGGAAGGAAGAAATGGGAAACAGCGGTCCTTGTCAATACAAAGCAAATACCTGCTAAGAGGAAGTAGCTAGGTTTTTTATTTATTTTTCAGTACAATTCATTAAACATTAACTAAATACCTACTATGTGCCAAGCACTATGTTATATCAAACTTAGGAAGGAAAGACAAAACATAAAAAATAAACAACTAGTAAAACAAAACAAAACAAAACTCAGGTCAATAAAGCTAACCATATTCTTAAACCACATCTTTACTTTGTAAATAAACTTTAATCTTCTGTGCCTCTTGTCTTCATTGAGCTGATGGGGTTACTGAGATAAAGAGTGAAAAAAGAGAAGAGAGGAAAAGACAGAATCTTGTGCAATATTCATAGTTAGGGAGCACAAGATGCTTCATGAGGCATCAAAAGAGACTAACTTAGAGGAGACAGGTAGGAGCAGAAAGTAATGTCATAAAACTCAGAAAGAAGAAAGTACTCAGCAGGAAATTTGATGAGCAGGGTCAAACACAATAGAAATATCCAAGAAAAATGAGGACTAAGAAAAGATCATAGATGTGACAATTAGGAGATTACATTTAATTTTGGAGCAATCAGTGAAAGTTGTGTCAAAAGTTAATTGGCAAAGACTGGGGTAGCGGTGATAGAAGAGATATTAGAAACAAGCAGCATGAAAAACTAATCAATCAATTGCCATTTATTAAGTACTTACTGTAATCTAGATACTGTGTTAAGCTCTGGGCAACTGGACTACTATGTCTAAGAGAAATGATTATTTCTTTCACATATAAATAATTACTGTATTAAAACTAAGGTTTTCTACCTTTTCCACTTCATTTAAAAATCAACCAATAGGGTAAATCTTAGGTAGAGACTTATCCATCCAAGATGGTTATGAGCTAATCAAAGACAGTAAAGAAATTCTACATTTAGATAAATGGGTGGATTCCTGCTCATTGGAGCTGGGAAAATGTGGGTTCTTCCTTTTGTCAGACAGCTGATGGAAATTATTAAGTATCTTTGACCAAGATTTGGGGACTCAGTGTCATGTACTTCAAGATCCTCACTAGAATCTAAAGTCCACCTCTCATCAGAATATCAATTTTCTATATCAATCAATCAATCAATCACCAGTCAGAGTTAATTGCCACCCTCAGGAACCTCACCCAGTCTTCCAAATGCATATAAATTATGATCCCATAGCCACTGGTCTTTCACATTCAAGAATGTCAGTGACTCTTTTCTTACTAAAATGCTAGCATTATCAATAAAAATTACTCAAAAACTGTGTCTCTTGAACTTTTTAAAGTCACATCTAGTAATTTAATTGAGAAAGGGAAATGAGCAATGTAGGATAATATCCTGCAGAGATGGTAGAGTCAAATAAATGTTTTTCTTTTCTTTTTTTTTTTTTTAAAGGATATGGGGGAAGATTGGGCATATCTGAAGATGATAGGGGAAGGGACAAGCTTATAGGGGGAGGCTTACAGAGAAAGATGATTAAAGGAACAATATGTCAGGAAGGATAGGAAAGTATAGATTTAAAAGGCATATGTAGAGGGGTTAGCTTTTGCAAGAGAAAAAATACTTTATAAGAGACTAGAGTAAAGCAAAACAAAGTGACAAAATCAACTTGAGGTTTTGAGATGAAAAAGAAAGCAGAGGAATTTTAGAGTGAATGAATGGTCTCAATTATCCCAGTTGAGTTAGAACCAAGTTCCTCATTTGAGAGAATAGAGGGGAGAGAAATTTGGGGGGAAATTTGGGAAAAAAGAAAGTTTAATGTCAAGATGATATGAGACACTCAAAAATTGGCAATAATCAAGATGGTAGAAAAATTTTGCTTGTGGGAGCAGGAAAACAGTAGCTATTTCTAATAAACTTAATGAAGTCATCAGCCTTGATTTTGCAATAAGACAAACCTTAGATTTAGATCGAGAATGGAGGGGGGGCAGGGAAGAGAGAAGGGAAACCTTTGAACTGTTGTTCCCAAATTGGCCATCATATATAGTTGCTCATCATAGTTAGAAAATTGAAAAAGGCCTCAAAAGTCATCTGATCTACTTGAATTCTTACTACATGAAATAAAACCTTTGCACAAACATAAGCAAATCAAATTAGAATAAGAAAATATTTATAGAGAAAAATCACTTAAAATCTTTGAGTTAAAACCTCTCTGAAAACCTATTTTTAAGTCTGTCTAAAAGTATTTATTAAAAAGTTATCATATCCCAGGCACTATGCTAAGTGATGATAGAGCTACAAAAAAAGGTTAAGAAAGATTATACTAAGTACTCAAAGAACTCACATTCAAATATGATCAACAACATTAAAAATTGTACATTTAAGATATTTATAATGTAAATGGAAGGCAATAGATAAAGGGAAGGAACTAACAATAGGAGCAACTGGGAAAGGCCCTTTAAAGAAAATGTGATTTGAGTTGTATCTTTATAGAGGGCTCAGGAATTAAGAAATAAAGAGTTAAACAGGATACAGATATAAAATCTTTCTCTCCTTTCATGGAACTCTATTGAGAAATTTAAATCTTTTCTCTCAAGCTTTTTACTCTTCATGCAGGTCCATGTGTGAAGTATTGAGTAATGAAATTTCACCAATGAGAAAAATTTAGCAACTGAATTTAAACCTCTAATTTTACAACATAGGAAAGAGCCAGTGAAAAAACATGGAGTTAGGAATATGTTGTCTTATAGGAGGAACTGAAAGGTCACTGCATCACAGAGTATGTGGAAGGGGTATAAAGATTAAGAAAACTAAACAGATAGAAAATCATCAGGCTTCAAAGTGGTGTTCAAAAGTCAAACAGTCACTTATGTTTGATTAAGGATGTAATAGCCACTGAAATTTATTGAATTGGGGTGAGTGGGTGGGTGACATGATAGGTTCTATGCATTTTTCTAATGCATTTTGACACTGAATGGAGGATAGATTCAAAAAGGAAAGATTTGAGCAGGGAAGTCAACCAGAATACTATAGCGATATTCCAGAAATGAGGGTAGAAGGACAGGCCTGGTGACAGTATGAATGGAAAGAAAGAGATGTATAAAGAGGTGTTATAGAGAAAAAGATGACAAGACTTAGAAAAAGTTTAGATATTTGAGAAGAGCATGAGTGAGGAGTCAAGAATGCCACTGAGCTGCTACATTGAGTGACTGGGAAAGGGGAGATTTGGGGAGAATGATAAATTCTGCTATGCATATATCCAGTTTGACATTGGATATCCATATGGAAGTGTCCATGAGTCAGGAGATGATATTCACATCTATTATTTGAACTTGGGAGAGAGAATAGAGTTGGATATTATAGATCCAAGAATCATCTGCACAGAAATAACAATTGAATAAATGAGAGTTAATTGAATAAATGGGAGATGGCATAAAGACTTGACTGACTAATGGGCAAAATGTATTAAAATTGAAAAAAAAAAACTAAGATTACAGCCCATTTTCCTGTGAATAAATGGTAAAAAAATTATAATTTTTAAAAACATCATAAATGATTATCAATTTACCTTAAAATTGCTAAAACTCAAATTATAAAACTATGCTTCATAAAAAAATCCAGTACTGAATAAAAACAGCTGATTAATGGAAAAGATTATAAAAACAAGATTCAGAAGAAAATGAATTGAGTAGACTGATAATGAATTAGAGATTGTCAAATATATCTTACTTTTTTACAGATTACAAAACTCCATTCATTTTTGCTTTTATCATCAGAGAAAATCATTTGTCCTGACATCCTCATTCTCTCACCTCACCACTGAATTGACCCAGAAATTTTTCATTAAATTAGTAATACAATTGTTACTATCAAGGGACATAGTAATTTTTTTTCTATTTCAAAATTCCCAAGAAGACTAGGCTTCTTAGGCCTGACCTTGGCCATCAGTCTCTGCTCCCTCAGACCCATGTATACAAATCCAATCTATCCCCCTTCACTCTACATGTCCATTGGGCCATCTAAAACCTCCCTTCTCTTGTTAACAAAGCAACCTTCAGATTAAACCAGCTCCTACCTCCTTGTAACCATGAAAACCTGGCTTGCCACAAAAGATAGTGTATCCCTAGCCATTTTTTACAGAAGTCCATGTACCTTTGCTCATGTTCTTATTCCTGTAAGCCAGGAGAAAGAACAGGTATCCTAATTGCTACTTTTTCACTGTCTCTCTACCATCATCACTCGATGATCTCTCCCATTTTTAGGTTTACTTCATCCAGTACAGATGCTGGTGGTTCTTCTCTACTAGAGCCTTCTTTTGGAAGTTCAAAGTCTTCCTCTACATCTTTTTTTTAGAGATGAATTCCTCTGTTTTGGATACAAACATAAGTGCTTAGGATACAAATATAAAAAAAAAAAAGATTTTCCCTATTATCATGGAGCATTATTGATTAACTGATTTGAGCCTTCCCCTCTACAATTATTTGTGCTTGTTGAATTGAACTGGTTTATCATATCATAGAATATCAAGCTAGAAAGATCATAAGGATTATTGATGTAGGGGGACGTCCAGGGAATGAAACTCTTTATTAAAGCAGGTTAGCACCACCTCTTAGTAATTTATAGAAAGTTATCTAGCCCTAATTCACTGAGAGAATTTTGTAACTTGCTTAGACATGCAACCAGGATAGAATATTGATTCTAGGTTTTCCTGACTTGGAGGCTAGCTCTCTTATCTACTATATCATGCAGCCTGGATGTAGGACTTAATAAATGTTTATTGATGCAATGATTAATATTGTCCCAGGAAGAGTCCTGTTGTGCTTACATATTGGTAAGCAAGCTAATGTTCTGATGGTCTTGATCTGATCTCTGCTGGCTCTGCTTTCTTATGGCCCTTTTCAGGGCTACCTCTTTCCTTTGAGATAATAGTTCCCCCAACTTTATTACCTTCTCTCTTCATTTATTTATTTTGTATATTTCTTTTATTAATTTATCTATGAATATGTTTTTATCCCCTTATAGACTAAGTTCCTTGAGAGCAAGAGGTTTTTTTTTTGTATTTGCATTTCCTAGCATATACTAGAGCATAATTTCTGGCACATAATAATTGCTTACTACTTCTGTTGATCAAAAACCTCTAATTCACTTTTCTTCCACCAACCACCCCCAACTTTTATAGATGAGAAAAATAGGACATAGTGATTAAGTGATTTGTTCAAATTCATACAATGACAGAATAATAATTCAAATTTTTTGACTCCAAATCCAGCACATTTTCCTCATAATGCCATGCTGGATATCTATACAAAATAATCAGTATCCATGAACATCTTGGCAGGACTCAGCCAAATGGACTGAATCTAATGAAATGAATATTATTAACAAAGATAATTGTAAATTCCTGCATTTAGCGGTTTAAAAAAATCATAATAAGTGCCAGATGGAGTAAAGACTTTAGGGTTTCTAGTTGACATTAAGCTCCAGATGGGCTAACGAAATGACATGGTTGTCACAAAAGATAATGCAATTTTAAAGTATATTAACTGAAGTATAATAGTGCCCAGAACAATGGAAGTAATTATATCACTTTTCTCAGTCCTAGTAAGTTCTTCATTGGAATGGTCAATTATGGAAATCATATTTTTTAAAGTGGGCCATAAATAAATTGGTATATATCTATCTATGCTAAGGAGAAGGACTGGATGATGAGAGTTCTTTTTTTTTTTTTATTTAATAGCCTTTTATTTACAGGTTATATGTATGGGTAACTTTACAGCATTAACAATTGCCAAACCTCTTGTTCCAATTTTTCACCTCTTATCCTCTACCCCCTCCTCCAGATGGCAGGATGACCAGTAGATGTTAAATATATTAAAATATAAATTAGATACACAATAAGTATACATGACCAAACCGTTATTTTGCTGTACAAAAAGAATCAGACTCTGAAATATTGTACAATTAACTTGTGAAGGAAATCAAAAATGCAGGTGGGCATAAATATAGGGATTGGGAATTCAATGTAATGGTTTTTAGTCATCACCCAGAGTTCTTTCTCTGGGCGTAGCTGGTTCAGTTCATTACTGCTCCATTGGTAATGATTTGGTTGATCTCATTGCTGAGGATGGCCAGGTCCATCAGAACTGGTCATCATATAGTATTGTTGTTGAAGTATATAATGATCTCCTGGTCCTGCTCATTTCACTCAGCATCAGTTCGTGTAAGTCTCTCCAGGCCTTTCTGAAATCATCCTGTTGATCATTTCTTACAGAATAATAATATTCCATAATATTCATATACCACAATTTATTCAGCCATTCTCCAACTGATGGGCATCCACTCAGTTTCCAGTTTCTAGCCACTACAAAAAGGGCTGCCACAAACATTCGTGCACATACAGGTCCCTTTCCCTTCTTTATGATCTCTTTGGGATATAAACCCAGTATGGTGAGAGTTCTTAACATTATATTATTTGTTTTTAAGGCAATAGTGGGTAGAGAATCAACATCAGTCTCAGGAAGATTGGGGTCAAGCCTGCCTCTGACATGTTACATTAGCCCCTAAATCTCTGTGTCTCAAGAAGCTCTCTGTAAATTACAGAAAAGGTATTGCTCTGCATTAAATGGAGGGAAGTTTAAAACTGGAAATTCCACATGCCAATGAAATTGCATGTCAGATTTCCAGTTTCAAACCTTCCTCAAACACTCTGTAAATATTAAAAACAAAAAAGGTTGAAGAAACTGAGGATAATTAGCCTGCAGGAAGTAAGCCTTAGTGTGAGAATTTAGAGCTAGTTATGTGGAAATGGCTCCAAAGGAATAAACTAGGGCCAATGGGTGAGAGTTGTGTAATGCAGATTTTATCTGAATAAATGCAGAACTTTTTAACAATCAAATTTCCAAAAAATAGAATGTGAATGTGATTCATGTCCCTAGAACTGTTAAAGCAAAAGTTGGATGGCTATCCATTAGATATAGAGATTCCTGTGAGAGGCAAGAGATGATACTAGATTATCTTTAAAATCCATTGAGAATCATAGATTTAGAACAAGAAGGAATCTTAAAAGCCATGTAGACCAATTGCCTCATTTTACAGATGAAGAAACAAAGGGCTAGAAAGTTTAAATAATTCTCCCACCATCACATGACTAAGAAATGACAGTGTTGGGACCCAAACCCAAACCTCAGCACACACTCTACTGTACCACAATGTTTACTTAATTTTTGGTGACCCTTATAACTCAAGGATATGATAATTTTATCTAGTGATTTTAATTATTAGAATATAAACTTGACTTTTAATCGCTATTATTCCATGGAAAATATGCTTTATATTGGGGATGTGTACTGGTTTTCCTTCAGCAGTCATCCTGCTTGTATTATTTTATTGGTTTTCTTCCTCCAAGTCCTTTTATAATCATGAAGAGTGCATAGCTAAGAATGTGTAAACTTTGTTTCTTAACTTCCTGCTTCCTCACTCATAAAATAATGGGGTTGGATTAAATGATCTCCAAGATCCTTTCCATCTGTAAAACTTATGATCCTTTTATTCCCCAACATGAATAGAAGTGGATCTGCATGTAACTAAGAACAAAAAGTAGAACTAATACTTTTTGCTTCAGTACTTTTCTTGTCTAAAAGTACATTCTGTTATACCTTTGAATGTCAGTTAGTTTCCTAGGAATGAATGGTGGAATGTTCACTTTTGAATTATGAATGTAAAGGTCAAGAAAGATTTATGACTCATTGAAGATGCATAAAGTGGATATTGTTTTGGTTTTGTGAGTCATCATTTCTCTATTAAAGTGTAGAGAAGATTTATTTTCAAAAGACTTTGTTCTTCCTTTTTGTTTACATCATTTACATTATATTTTCTAGATTTGTTGTTTTTATGACAGTCAAGTTATATATTTTTTCTTTTTAAAATTAAAAGAAATAGAACATAGAGAAGTAAAAAAAAACCCATTGTTGTGTGCACAGTAAAACATAATATTCAAAATATAATAAATTTTCATTTTAAGAAAACATGTATAATAATAAAATACATTGTATTCAAAATTGTTCATGTTTCTTTGGTTCCTGGTAGGTTTTCTTTTGTTCTTTGCTGTGCACTTTTTATCCCTCCCCACTTCTGTTAAGCATAGATATATTTATGTTTACACAAACACGCGTGTACATACACACATGTATATGTATATGTGCATACACGTATAACCTCTTGTTTTCTATTCTTCCTAATTCTTCTACTTTACTTCTACCTGATAATTTGCCTTGCTGTTACTTAACTTCCCTCTGCCAGCAGTTGGTTTTAGAGATGAATAAAGTAGAAAGTGAAATAAATATGAATGGGACTGGGCAAGTTCAAGCTTATATCTTGAACAGTCTTTATTTCTTACAGCTTCCCTGTTAAATGGCTTCAGTTAAAGAATATTATAATTTTATGTTGGTGAATTTAATTAGAATACAGAGTTGATGTTCAATTGCTATTATTCCATGGAAAGCATGCTTCATATTTGGCAATGTGTGCTGGTTTTCCTCTGGTGGTCTTGTTGCTCTAGGCCTTTATGAGAGAAACTTTTGTAAAGATTTTTGATATTACTTCATTGTTTATGATGGCTTTTAATAAAATGTAATTTCCCTCATCTCTTAAATAAATCTATTTTTTCTCTTGCTTTGTCTGAGATCAAGATTGTTTCTCATTCCTGTTTTTTTACTTCAGATGAAGCAAGCAAAATACAATCTGCTCTAGTCCCTGATTTTAATTCTGTATGTGTGTCTTTCTGTTTCAAGTTGTGTCTTTTTTAAACAACATCATTCTGTGATTCTGGGTTTCTAATCCATTTTTCTATATACTTCTGTATTATAAATGAATTCATGTCACTCATTCATAGTTAAAATTACTGTGTATTTTCCTCCATCCTATTTTCTTCTATCTATCCTTCTCTTGTTTTTATACTGTCACTTTTCAAAAGTCTTATTTTGCCTTCTGATCACTGCTTCCCTTAATATACTCTCCTTTTTTAATTATCCCCTCCTCCTTTTCTTTTTCCTCCTTCCTCTCATATTTTCCTGTTGAATAAGATAGATTTCTATATCTAACAGAATATGAACACATATATTCTTTCCTCTTTGTATTAGTTCTGATAACTGTTGACTGCCACCTCCCCATTTTCCCCTTCACTGTAAAAGCTCTTTTTTGGATGCCTCTTTTATGTGAGATTTTTTTTTCCATTCTTCCTTTTTCTTCCCATTGTATCCCTCTTTCTCATTCCTTCATTTTTTTGTGTGTGGTCATCCCAACATAAATGACTCACATATAGACCCTATATTTATTTAGACTCCTTCTAAATAGAGTAATAATAATAATGTTATTTAGCTTTGCATGTATCATCTTAGGAACATAAACAATTTAACTTTGTTAAATTCCTTATGGTTTCTCTTTCATGCTTCTTTTGATACTTGTGTTTGAAGCCAAAATTTCTCTTCAGTGTTTGTCCTTTCCTCAGTAATGCTTGAAAGTCATTTATAGTTTCTTCCTGAAGGATTAAATTCAGTCTTTTGGGGTAGGTTATTTTAGTTGCAATTCCAGCTCCTTTACCTTCTAAAATATCAAATTCCAAGTCCTCTATTCCTTTAACTTAGAAGCTGCTAAAACTTGTGTGGCCTTGAATGTGACTCCACACTATTTGAATTGTTCATTTCTGACGGTTTGCAGTAATTTTTTTGACCTGGGAATTCTGGAATTTGGCTATAATATCCCTGGAAATTTTCATTTTGGGATCTTTTTCAGGAGCTGATTGGTGGAGTCTTTAAATTTCTATTTTGCCCCTTGAAGATATTGGGACAATTTTCCTTGATAATTTCTTGAAAGGTTCTTTGATTGCAATTTTTACATAATGCAATAATTCTTAAACTATCCCTTCATTATTTTGTAAGTCAACTTTTTTTATCTGATACTCAGATTTCTTTTCCTTTTTTTTATTCTTTTAACTTTTCTTTATTGTTTATTGATGTCTCAGAGAGTGGTTAATTTTCACAAGCTCAATTCTAATATTTAGAGAATTTTTTAAAATGAACTTAGTACTAACTCTTTTTAGCCAATTCTGTTTTTAAGGTATTTTCTTCAGGATTTATATTATATTAATGAGGAGTTAAGAGACAAGATTCTGATCACTCAGTCAAGAATAAAGAGACTTACCTTTATCCAGACTACCCCTGCCTAGGACTATCTGGATAAAAGTGATCTGATTGAGTGGAACACAAGAGGCAAATTTAATTAGATTATAATAGATTCTTTGCGAGCAGCTAACTGGCTCAAGTGGATAGAGGGCCACCCCTGAAGTCAAGGGAGAGACCCGAGTTCAAATTTGATCTCAGACACTTAACACTTCCTTGCTGTGGGACTTGCCCAGGAGTCACTTAACCCCAATAGCCTCAGAAAAAAAAATTGATTAAATTCTTTGTAAAGTTCTATAGTTAGGTGAGGCAATAACTTCACCTAGATAAGATGATCTAAGTGGGGCAAATTTTGGGACAAGGACTGGCATTTTCTTAAAAAGGAAATAACCCTTAATCTCCTAAATCGTTGATTATTTTATAATTGTTTCTTTCATAGGGTCTCACGTTATGGCCTGACTCTATTACTTATTCGCTGTATGATCTTGGATATTCCCTATGCATAACATTCTTTCATCCATCTCCATGTCTACAATAAACTCCCTCCTCACAACCACTTTTATTCTCAGATTTTTTCAGAATTCAATTCTCAAATGGAATTGTTTATAAAATGCTTAGCACAAAGTAGGAATTTAATAAATGTTTATTCCTTTTCCCTTTCCCTAATGCCAACTTCTACATGAAGCCTTTCCTTAATTTGTCAACCCCATAAAAATTATTTTACATGTACTTTGATTATGTTGGATTTACTTATATGCATATATATAGTTTTCTTCCAATATAATATAAACTCCTTGAGAACTGAGACTGTTTTATTTTTGTCTTTTTCTCCGTAGAGCCTAGTATAGTGCCTAGAACATAGCATGTGTCTCATAAATGCACAATGATTGTAGTTGTTTGGCCTCTCTGGGCCTCTGTTTCCTCATTTAATAAATCAGAGCATTATACTAAGTGACCTTTTTTAAATTTTAAAAAAATTATTTGCAAGGCAATTTAGAGTTAAGTGATTTGCTTAGGGTCATACAACTAGTAAGTCTTTAAGTGTCTGAGCTCAAATTTGAACTCAGATTCTCCTAACTTCTGGTTCTCTATTTACTGTGCCATCTAGTTGACCTTTTAAGATTCCAGATTGTTTAATTTAATATTTTAATTTAAAGATATTTTATATATATATAAAATTTAAAGATAATTTAAGATTATCTTTTAAGGTCCCTTCCATCTCAAGAGCTATAATCTTGTTATCCAGAAGACTTCGTTCCAGTGCATGGAGTAATTCATTTGGCTTACTTTAGGCTACAATGAATATTTGAATTTATTATTATTTGTCTTTGTTTATTCTCTGCTATATTTTCTGCTTCTTATAGTTAACTCAAATACTAAAGAAATAAAAAAGTACATAAATGTATATTTGTTTACATCTTTATAGAGTGAGTTATATAAATATTCTATGCATATTCTTCTGTATCTAATCTCTTATAGCACCTACTATGTCATGTAGACAGACTTTCCCAAATGGTTTGTTGTTGTTCAGTCTTTTTCAGACATGTATAACTCTTTGCAATCTCATTTAGGGTTTTTTCAGTAAAGATACAAGAGTGGTTTGCCATTTCCTTCTACATATCATTTTACAGATGAGGAAACTGAGGCAAACAGAGTTATTAAGTGACTTGCCCAGGGTCATACAACTAGTAGATGTCTGAGACTAGATTTGAACTTAGGAAGATGAGTCTTCTGACTCCAGACCCAGTATTCTATCCACTGTGCCACCCAGCTGCCCCTCTCAAGTAGTAAGAGGGGAGAATGTAATAATGACTAACATATCAACCCTGGGAAAGTGCTGGTCAAGAATATATAAAGTCTTCATCTTCCTAATTCCTCAGGTCTTCTTGACTCCAGTCTGGTGCTCCATCATTTATATCAGCTAGTACCAAGTACAAAAAAAAGTGTCAACAGTGCTAAAACTTTGCAGTTTAGTATTCAATGATGGATCTTATTGATGTGTGTGAGTATTTCTGCCACCAGAGTTGATTATAATCCAACCATACTCTTTCAAACTTTTTGTTTCTTGTCCATATTTTTCCAATGATTACCACAAAGAAGCTGTAGATCTTCCTTTCATTGAGCAGGACTCAAGCTAATGAATAATTTATTATGCTTTGGTCTCATTACTTGATTGTCTAGCCAATTTCCTTTCTCTGAGTCCTTCATGTCTCTGATGACATCTTTAATGATGAAATATCTAAATCTATAATTTCATGGAATTACAGAATCATATTAGACCTAAAATTAAAAAGGACCTTAGAAATCATCTAGCCTGGTCATCCCCTTACTTTAGAGATGAGGATCTTAAGGCTCAGGAAGAGGAAGTCACTTGGTCATGGTTACACAAGCAGCAAGTAGCAGAATTTGAATTCACACCCAGATCTTCAGAGTCCAAATCCAACTTTCTATTGTACAACTCTGTCTTTCTCATGTGGGTCTTTATTGGTAACATACTGAAATTTTTTTCTACCCATCATGTATCTTTCTATTGCCTTTGAATCACCTTCAATTTTGATTATTCTAAAATCTAGGTTTGTTGTATTATGAATGACTATGCAACAATATTTCTGTCTGCTCTGAGAGTTATTAAAAAGGTAAATGAATTACTGTATATAATGAAAAATCTTCAAAAAAGATAATGATAAATGTTGGAGGGGATGTGGGAAAACTGGGACACTGATACATTGTTGGTGGAATTGTGAACAGATCCAGCCATTCTGGAGAGCAATTTGGAACTATGCTCCCAAAGTTATCAAATTGTGCATACCCTTTGACCCAGCAGTGTTTCTAGTGGGCTTATATCATAAAGAGATCTTAAAGGAGGGAAAGGTACCAACATATGCAAAAATGTTCGTGGCAGCCCTTTTTGTAGTGGCAAGAAACTAGAAATTGAATGGATGTCCATCAATTGGAGAATGGCTGAATAAGTTGTGGTATATGAATGTTATGGAATATTATTGTTCTACAAGAAATGATCAGCAGGATGATTTTAGAGAGGCCTGGAGAGACTTACATGAACTGATGTGAAGCAAAATGAGCAGAACCAGGAAATCATTGTACACGGCAACATCAATATTATATGATGACCAATTCTGGTGGTTGTGATTCTTTCCAACAATGAGATGATTGATACCAATTCCATTGATCTTGTGATTAAGAGAGCCATCTACACCCAGAGAGAGGACTGTGGGAACTGAATATGGATCACAACATAACATTCTTACTTTTTTTCATGTTGTTCATGTGCATTTTGTTTTCTTACTCATTTTCTTTTCTTTTTGATCTGATTTTTCTTGTGCAACAAGAGAATTGTAGAAATATGTATACATATATTATATTTAACATATATTTTAACATGTATAATATATAGGACTGCTTGCCATCTAGGGGAAGGGGGGGTGGGGAGAAGGAAGGGAAAATCTGATACACAAGGCTAGGCAAGGGTCAATGTTGAAAAATTATCTGTGTATATGTTTTGAAAATGAAACAGCTTTAAAAAAATAAAAAAACAATAAACAATTGGAAAATATAAAAAATTAAAAAAATAAAAATCTTCAAGCATTCTTTGGGTATGAATTGTTTTGAATGATATTTTATTTTTTCTGAATTTACATGTAAAAACAATTTTTAACATTCATTTAAAAATTTGATTTTCATATTCCTTTCCCCTTCCCCCTTTTTGAAATAGTAAGCAATTTGATATCATTATATTTGTGAAGTCATAAAAAACAGATTTTCATGTTAGTATGTTGCAAAAGAAAATACAGACCAAAAAAAAAAACCCCAAGAAAAACAAAATAATAAAAAAAAAAAAGTATGATTCAATCTGCATTCAGTATCCATCAGTTCTTTCTCTGGAGGTGGATAGCATTTTTCATTACAAATTGTTTGTGATTGTCTTGGATCATTGGATTGCTGAAAATAGTTTGATCATTTCACAATATCATTGTACATTGATCATTGTACGATATTGCTGTTACTATGTGTAATATTGTCGTTCTGTTTACTTCACATTCTATCAATCCATGTAAATCTTTCCAGGTTTTTCTGAAAACATCCTGGTCATCATTTCTTATATCACAATAGTATCTTATCAAAATCATATACCATAACTTGTTCATCCATTCTCCAATTTATGACTATTCCCTTCAATTTATATTTATTTGCCATAAAAATTGCTATAAATATTTTTGTACATATAGAAACTATACTTAAAAGAAATCTTTTTGGGATAAAGACCTAGTAGTAGTATTGCTAGGTCAAAGGGACCATATGGCTTTATAGCCCTCTGGGAAAAGTTTCAAACTGCTCTCCAGAATAGTTGGATCAGTTCATCACTTCCAACATTTGTCATTTTGCTTTTCTATAATAATAGCCAATCTCATAGATGTGAGGCAGTACTTCAGAGGTGTTTTACTTTGCATTTCTCTAGTAAATAGTGACTTAGAGCATTTTTATATGGTTATAGATAGTTTGAAAACTGCCTATTAATATTCTTTGACCATTTATAAATTGAGAATGACTTGTATTCTTATACATTTGGCTCAGTTTTCTTATATTTGAGAAGTGAAGCCTTTATTAGAGATACTTTTATTAAAACAAACAAAATGCTAGCTTTCTGCTTTTCTTTTTTTTTTCTAATCTTCATGGCATTGGTTTTATGTAAAAACTTCCCCCCAACATTTTACTTTTATAAGATTTTGATTTCCACTTTTTCTCTCTCCTTTCCTGTCACACTCCCCAAGATGATAAGCAATCATATTCTACATATTGTATGATTGTATTACACATAGTTTTATATTAGTCATGTTGTGAAAAAAGAATCAGAACAAAAGGGGAAACCATAAAAAAAAAAACATGAATACCAAAAGTGAAAAAATACTATCCTTTGATTCTCTGGATGTGGATAGCATTCCATTGTGAATTTTTTGGAATTATTTTAGAGCATGATATTGATGAAAAACTAAGTCTAACAAAGTTGATAATCATACAATGTTGCTGTTACCATGTACAATATTCTCCTGTTTCTACTCCACTCAGTTTCAGTCCATATAAATTTTAACAGGTTTTTCTGAAATCTTTCTGCTTATATTTACAGGTTTTTCTGAAATCTGTCTGCTTATCTTTTATTAAAGAACAAGTGTTCCATTACAATTCATATACCGCAATTTGTTCAGCCATTGTCCAAATTTATGGATATTCTCTCAATTTTCAATTCTTTTCTAACACAAAGTGAACTGCTATAAATATTTTTGTACATGTGGGTCTTTTCCCTTTTATATAATCTCTCTGGGATAGAGATCCCATAGAGATAATGCTGGATCAAAGGGTGAGAACACTTTTATAGTCCTTTGGGTATAGTTCCAAATTGCTCTCCAAAATGGTTGGGTCAGTTCACAATTCCACTAACAATGCATTAATGTTACAATTTTCCCACATTATCTCCAACATTTATCATTTTCCTTTTCTGTCATGTTAATCAATCTGATAGGTGATACCTCAGAATTGTTTTGCATTGAATTTCTCTAATCAATAGTGACTGACAGCAATTTTTCCCATGATTTAGGATAGCTTTGATTTCCTTATCTGAAAATTGCCTGTTCAGATCCTTTGGCCATGTATCAATTGGGAAAAGACGTGTATTAATATAAATCTGACTTAGTTTTATATATATTTTGTCAGAAAACTTTTATTTACATTGGCTGTAAAAATTTTTTCCCAGCTGTTTCCCTTCTATTGGTTGCATTGGCTTGTTTTGTTTAAAAAATGTTAATTTAATATAATCAAAATTACCACTTTGGATTTCACAATGTTTTTTATCTCCTGTTTGGTTAAAAAAAATCTTCCTTTTCCATACATCTGAAAAACACACAACCTATTCTTTATTCTCCTAATTTGCTTATGGTATCTCCTGTACTCATTTTGATCTTATTTTGTATGAGGTATTAGATGTTTGTCAATGTCTAGTTTCTATTATATTATTTTTCAGTTTTTCCAGTAGTTTTTGTCAAATAATGAGTGCTTATCCATTTTACCTGTCCTTTCCTTTTCTCCCAGTAAAATACTTTTTACAGCCCTTAATTTCTTCTTTTTTAATATCATCACATCAAAGTCTGCTTATTCCCATCTCTTCTATGTATATACCTTCCAATTGCCCTAATAGAGATGCAGTTCTCAAGAGAGGCTCAAGAGTCTTAATAGTTCTTCCCATGTAAGAAAGAGTTTAATCTTAGAATAGCATTTTGATTTTTGTTTTGCTTTTCTGTTTTACCTTTTTATGCTTTTCTTGAATTTTATATTTGAAGATCAAATTTTCTTTAGTTCTAGTCTTTTCAACAGAAATGATTGAATATACTCAAATTTGCTAAGTAGTTCATTCTAGATTATAGTCCAAGCTCCTTTGCCTTCAAGAATGTTATTCCAGGCCCAATCCTTTCATTTAAAAATTTCTGAGTTCTGGGTAATCTTGACTATGGCTCCTCTACATTTTAATTGTTTCTTTCTGACTGCTTGCAGTATTTTCTCCTTAAACTGATAATTCTGGAATTTGATTATAAGATTTGTTTTGGGGATCTTCTTTCAGAAGGTGAGCAAAGGATTCTTCCAACAATTATTTTACCTTTTGATTCTTGTACATCAGGGTTTCCTTGATAATTCATTGAAAAATGCTGTCCAAGCTCTCTTATTTGATCATGGCATTCAAATAGCCCAATACTTCTTAAATTAACTCTCTTAGATCTATTTTCCAGGTTGGTTGTTTTTCCAATAATGTGTTTTGCATTTCCTTCTATTTTTTCACTTTTTTTGATTTTGTTTAAATGATTCTTGGTGTCTCATAGCATTATTAGTTTCCATTTGTTCAATTCTAATTTTAAAGGCATGATTTTTTTAAGTGAACTTTTTTTTTTACTCTTTTCATTTGGCTAATTCTACTATTTAAAGAGTTATTGTCTTCTTCTACAGAAATTTCTTCTGTAATTTTTTTTGTCCATTGATTAATAAAATTCCTTATTTTTTAAGGAATTGATTTTTCAGCTAATTTTTGTCCTTTTTTCCCAACCTGTTAATTTTCTTGTATACCACTCATTTCTTTTTCCAATTTTTCTTCTACCTTTCTTGTTTGACTTTTAAAATTCTTTATGAGCTCTTCCAAGAAAGCTTCTTGGACTTGAGACCAATTCATATAGCTTCCTTGAGTTTTTGCATATAGGCATTTTGTCCAATTTTTTTGAGCTGATATTTTGACATTCTGTGCCACCATAGCAACTTTCTGTGGTATGTCTGGGGGGGACAGAGACAAGGTCACTAGCTTTAAGTGCTTGGAACCTCAGGTCCTTGATAACTTGCTCATTGTGTAGGGATAGACCAACCTGGGCATGCCTATTGTTTGGGGGGCTGGAGACTACCACTGGCATGCTGTGTTACTGTCCCATTGAGCCAGAATGCCTCATTTATGGACTTGTGCTGTTGCCTTCCCATCTAGTTGCCTGAACACTGTCTGTGTTCTGCTTTTACTTAAGACAGCCCTTTCCTGAAGTCCTTCTAAGTTATCTTAAAATGGAAAATTGTTTCATTCCATCTTTTTGTAGGTTCTGTTGCTTCATAATCTGTTGAGAGGCTTGAATTAATGTGGTTTCTGAGGGAAACTGGGGAGAGCTCAGGCAACCTTCTGGCTTTTTCCTGTTATCTTTTGTAAAACTTTAAAATTTAATATCAAAATTCTCCATTTTACACCTTGTAACATTTAAGCATTTTTATTATTTTTTGTGACCTGTGATCTAGAATTTAAACTCAAGGACTAGGTTTGCTAATAGCTTCTCAATAATTACAATTCTTTATTTAGGTCAAATCTCACCTAGAGATTATTTGAAAACATCTGAACATGGTTTGTTTTGCTCACATCTGAGAGTCATTTTGACACAGTTGAAAGAAATAAGGGAAGAGGGAGGAGAATAAGCATTTATATAGCATCTGCTGTGTAAGGTACTGTGCTAAAGACTTGACAAATATTATTTCATTTAAGAGATGGACTGTCTCATTAGATTGGGAGCTCTTGGAGTGGTTGAGCTTTTCTGTCTTTTTTCTCACTTTGTTTCTCCATGCTTAGTACACTGCCTAGCACATAGCACATAATAATGCTAACCAACTGACTAACCTTAGGAATACTTAGGTTTAAATCCCGCCTCTGTTGTGTGACCCTGGGTGAGTCCCTTCATATCTCAGTATCCTAGGCCAGAGTATCAAATACTCCAGCAACCATCCTGAGAATGACTGAATCAGATTAAAATATAATTAAGAAATATTTAACAAAATATATTAAAAGACAAAGACCTTATTTCTCAAATACATAGAGAACTGTGACTATTATAAAATAAAATCCATTTTCAAGCTAATAATGTGTCAAATAATATGAACAGGCAATTTTCAGAAGAAGACATCAAAGATATCAATAGTAATATTAGAAAAATCCCTAAATCATTATTGATTAGAAAAATACAAATTAAAAGCACTCTGATACATTCCCTCATCACTATTAAACTGGTCAACATGACAGAAAAGATAAATGACAAATGCTAAAAGGAATTGTGAAAAATTAGGACACTAACGCTTTGTTGGTGGAGTTTGAGATAAAGGAGTCAACACCTTGATAAAAATTATCAAAGATTTGTTGGTAGGTACTGCTGCCACGAATAATGCAAACATATGAGATGAGAAAAACACTAGGTTTTTTCAGAGCATAGGTACTACTGAAATAAACTCTGAACTCTGGACATCAGTTTTGGCATTTCAAAGAGTAAATAAAGATGATGATATATCCACCAAGGAACAGATGGCAGAAGGGAAAGGTTTGAATTGGGTAAAACAGGAAACTAGCCAGTAAACACTGGAGCTGTAGTTAATACCTCAAGCTGGAATTTGCAAAGACAGAACAGGTACTAACTAGATAACAATAAGTCTATTATTAATTTCTCAGCTTAATTTTGCAGGTTCAGTCTAGTTATATGACCTGTTCTTCTCAAGTAAATGACAATAATAAAGTTGAAGCAGAAATTTTCTTTTTTTTTTCTTTTTGGTGAAGCAATTGGGGTTAAGTGAATCAATTCCAAGTTCACGATGTCAAAATTTCTTAAACTGTGGGTTGCAACCCACATGCAACCCCAACATGTGGTCATGAAAAATTTGGCAACAGTGAAAGTTTTCTTAATTTAATTCAAAATCAAATGTGTAATGAATCAAAAATGTTTTTTTCTGTAGTGTTGCTTCATGTGATTTCACTGCTTCCTTGGTTCTGGACACATATGTGCCCTTTGCACTGGGCTGCCAGAAATACCTCAGCTCAGGTTCAAGATGAGGTAGCAGAAAATTTCTCAGACAAAAAAGGATCTGGAGTGAAAAAAAAATGTTTAAGAAGCTCTGACTTAGACAACTTCAGAGCCAGTTAGTTCAATTCCTTCATTTCATAGATAAGGCAACTAAGAAGGAGAGAAGTTTGTCCATATTCACATAGGTAGTTAGTTATAGGTCCCAAATAATAGAGATAAGCAATGGAAATATCCCTTTTGTACTCTTGGATCATTATTTATTATTCGTATACTCTAGCTCTCTGTGACTTCCCCTCCCAAATAGTCTAAGCAATCAGTTTTAATTAGGATCCCTACCAGGTTGTGAAGAGGGTAATAGTTCCACTAGCTACCTACCGCATGGGTTGTTAAGATAGTGCTTTGTTCAAACTTAGAGTAAGATAAATATGAACTGTTTTTATAAAACCATCTGGACTCTCATTGCTACTCGTTAATCCTTCTAATCCATACTTAGCAATTCCCTGTCTCCTTCCCCATCTTCCTCTTTTCTGACCACTTACAATAAAGCCTTCAAAGAATGAAGCATATCTGATAGGGACTTTTTCAACTCTATTTTTCAACTAATTAAAACTCCACAATATAATCAACTACTCTCTTCCATCATAAAAAGTCAGGAGGACTTGGAGACCTAAATTGAAATCTTGAATCTGTGTGATCCTGGACAAGTCATAAACCATTCCTGCCTAAACTTCCTCATCTGTAAAATAAAATGGGTTAAGATTTCATAGCCTTGAGAATCAATCAAACCCTAAATTACCCTTTTTTTTTTTTAAATCTTTCTCTACAAAACAAAAACAAAAACTCTTTGTTATAATAAATGATTTTTGGGAGAGAGGAGAAAGATATTGGGCGAAACTGATATTTTTTAAAAAAGACAAAAATCAATAAAATCTATTTTTAAATACTACTCTGTTGAAGCATCATCTTCTATGTGAGACCCTTTCTAACAACCCTTTCTGCCCCACTTCCAGTTGCTAATTCCTTTTCTGCTCTAAACCTCCCCAACCCTTATATTTTTGTCCATGCTTATTTATGTATATAAATTCAAGGACATAACACAAAGGGATTAGATTATTAGGTGTTGGTACTTTGGTTGAATAATAAAGGAACAATTTTGGAGTGACTTTATTTTAGTTAAATATCTATGTGACCCCCTTTTCATAATAACTGTGGTGTTTTCAAGGAACAATCTGTTATACTGTGCTGCTTCCCCTCTAGAAAGTGGATTTTTTTCCCCCTTTGTCCCAGCTCCTTAATGCAATACCTGGCACATGGTTTGCACTTAATTAATTCTTGTTAATTGATTAATTAAAGTTAATTAACCAGTATATATATATATATATATATATATATATATATTTTCTTGACATCAGACATCATTTTTTTTTCTGATTCTTTTTCTACTTTGGTGTACTACATTTCTGTTTCCTTTACTGATTCCTTAATTTTCTTCCCAATATCTTTTTTTTTGAAATTCAGATTTGAATCTTCAGCTGCCTAGTGGGTATCTTTATCTACATGTCATATTGACAAATTTATTATCTTTCACCTTAAACTTTTGCTTTGCACTGAGTTTTTTATTTTAATCAATGATCCTATCATCCATTCTCAAGTATATAAATACACATTTTATCATTTCTTGTTAGCTTTGCCAAGCCTCAAATACAATAGCAAAGACTTCCTTAAAACAAATAGTATTTTTTTTTCTAATTCAATGTAGAAGTAAGCTAACCAAATCACAATGACTAAAATAGTCTCAATAGTTTTTATTAATTTGGAGAATATGTCTACACACAATATCTAAGGGGTTTTAGGTACATAAAATGCAAAAGTAGATCATACATATTGATGGAAAACCCCAGACATTTCCCATTTTTCAAGTGGTTAGATTCCACTCTATAAAAACATGCAAAACAGAGGCATTATGGCTAATGGAATCATATGGCTAAGTGGGCACTGTCCCAAGCTGCTTGTACTGAGGGAACTCTGACTGCTGGGTTGTTGTCTGATTTCTGGAGCTGGAAATTTGCCTTCTACCCTGGGGCTGGAGGCTCCACTACTGTCTTGTTGTGTACTGTCCTGTTGAGCTAGGATCCAGGGGTTGGGGCTGCTGTACCCTCAACTGGCTTGCTCAGATACTGTCTGACATATTTCCCTTTTTACCTGTGAAACCTTTGCTGAAGTCTTTCTTCAAAGTTATCATAAACTAAAATATTATTTCACTCCATCTTTTGGTAGGTTCTATTATTCCTCTTAAATGTTCACCTAGAAGGAAAAATAGGATGTATGCCAAAGAAATACACAGTAATTTATCTGGGAAAGGGACATTCATAACTGGCCAAATTAAAAAAAAATATGTTCAACAAATACTTATTGAAGCACCTAATATGTGCAAGAATTAAGTGCTGAAACAAAGGAGTTAAAAAGATCACAAAACTAGAAAGGTGGTTAGAGCCTGCCCCACATTTACAAATTAGTTAGCTGAAGTCCAGAGAAGTTAAATAACTTACCAAGATCAAATGGAGTGATAAGTGACAGCACCAACATTTCAGGAGTTTTGACTTAAATTCATTACATTTTAACTGTGCCATTCTGCCTCTTATGGAATTTTAAGTGTTAGTGAACAAGTAGGAGAAAAACTAGTAAGTAGGAGAAGTAAGGTCATTTCCTCTGCTCTTCTTACAGACTGGATTTTTTCTATTCCAAGATAAATAACAACTACATTTATAGAACTAAAGAAAGTTTACAGTATTTTAAAGACAACCTTGTGAAGGTTAATGAAGAATTTTTATGTCCATTTTATGGTGTGAATCACTCAGAAATGGTCACATTTTTTTTTTATCAAGACCGCTGCAATTTGAACCCAGGTTTCCCTGATTCTCCAAGTTGAATAGAAATCTTTTCAATTGGCCTCCTTACTCTTCCTGAAACACACCATTGTCTCTTTCTCCCCACTTTCTCTTTGAATCTCCAGATTCTTTCATGATTCAGTTCAAGGATAAAACCTTTCTTGCTAGTGTCCCTCCCTGCTTCCTAACATTTCTCATATCTATTTTGTATCTGATAATGCACATACATATTCTATCTGCCTCCCTTTCTTCATTTCCTCACCCCATTAGGAGTTCTTCCAAGGCAGAGATTTATTGCACTTTTGTATTAATATTCTCAGAATTTAGATACAGTGTCCCACATTTATATCAGTAGCTTAATAAATACTAGTTGATTGATTGATTTGCAAGTTGGGTGTTTCAATGAATCACTCAACAAGCATTCATTTCAATCAATTAGCACTTGTACAGTATCTTCTATTACTAGGTACTGGGCATACAGATTGAAAAGTGAAAATTCATCCTTGCTTTAGAAGAGATTATAGTCTATATAGACCATATAGATAGAGGGGAAATAATAAATACTTATGTAGGTATATACAAACTAGATACAAAGTGATGGGGAAAGGGGTGGGAGGAGGGCTCTGGCAGGTGTGAAAAATCTCATGTTTGAGTCACCTTGGTTTCCTGGACCACTATTATACCCTTTGTATCTTATCTGGGTTTAACTTTGAAACTAGATTCCAATGTCTCTGAAGAAATAAGCTCTAGAACTGGATTTGAGCTGTGTAAGATGCTAATTCTTATTTTTTTTCTGAGTCTATAAGTCATAACTATCAAAAAGATTTATTCCAAAACTTAACTTGGGACAATTGGAATCAATTCCAGGAGATCAAGCCTCCTACCTTTTTGGGGTAGTATGAGAGGAGGGCCTGAATTCAGAACATTTGGCAGCTTTGAAAACTAGGGATTAGTAGCAATGTCCTGACCTGAAATCAGGTCTTATGATTTCTTTTCCAGCGATTTTTCAGTGCATGAAAGCTTTAAATACATCATCCCTACTATGTTATACTTACATTTTATTGGCTAGAAAGTGTCAAAATTGGACGAATTCTTGAAAGAGTCAAAAAGTACCAAGAAAGCAATTTTTAAATGACTGGTAAAATATTAGGGAGTAGAAGGAAAAAACAAAATAAACAAAAAAACCCCAAAAGAAACACTGAGCGTTCTGCAGCCTAAAAGTATTTTATTTTTTTCTCCTTTGACCTTGGTTACAAGTTTTGAAAGAATTCCAAAATGTCAAGATTTAAGTCTTCATAAAGTCTAGAAGGAGCTTATACCATTTTCAAAGGGAGGCTTATCCTTTGTGCATTATAAGGTATTTTTCTAGTAAATCTCCATAGTTTTTCAAGTATGGACCCATCTTTTTATTTTTTCCTCACAGTAGGGAGATCTTTCCTTCTTGGCATCAGGAATTCTGGAATTTACATTATATGGTTCAAATGCCTGTTAAAATGGGATCATAGAAAATGAACTTTTGAGATCACCTAATACACCCCCTAGATTTTACAAATGAGGATATTCAAGCCCTGGGAGCTTAAAGGTCTCACAAGCAAGCAAATGGCAAAACCAAGCTTTATTCACATGCCCTGAACCCAAATTTCATGTCCTTTCATCTGACTGTCCTCAACTGAGAAGAGCTGATTTGCTAAATTCCCAAGTACCCAAGCATCATAAAAAGAAACCAGGTTATCACACTTTTATTTCTATTAAGCAGGTGGAAAGGAATCTAGAGAAACAAAGTCTTGCATCGTGAAGAGCGAAGGGGTGACTATGAGTGGGATACTCATGATGAATGAAAGGGTAATTGCATCCTTGAGGCACCCTCAATGCATTTTCCAAAAACATCTACAATTTTTCCATTGTTCTTTTTCTACAATTATCTTTTCCACATCGTGGGGATTAGTAGTTTAGTACCTCTATGTCCCCATAAAATTTGTTGGCCTTGTCGTCTTACTAGAGAAATGTGAATTTTTTATGGGGTGTTTTTAATATCTTATTGTAAAATTGGGTTAACTATTTAGTCATAGGTTCTGTGTCATCCGACAGTCTTCAAGTGTCCTCTGGGCTTTCACAAAAACACTCAAAACATTCCATTTAATTTCTTATGTCAACCTGAGACAAACAAAAATTGAGAAAGTCAGGATGTGGAAGGAATGACTCTATTAGCTAATATGAGTCTATAATATGAGACTAATAGTCTCATTAGCTCTCCTCCAGCTGGTGGACTGCTCTGTCTCCTTTGTTAGATATTCATCTAAATTGCCTGCTAATGGTGGTGTCCCCAAGGGACTAAGATTTTGAGGGAGAAAAAAATACCAACAAGCATCCTGGGGGGAAAAAGTACGGACAATATAATTTTAAGTTTAATCTAGACTATTTAACATTTTCTCCATTTTAAGTATATATAGGTAATAACCAAAACAATAAATCAAGTTCCAATTCCCAGGATTTGCAAATTTCCAAGGTGTCAGTGCTCACATTGTTCTTAGAAGTTCAGTTAAACTTGCTCTAGTGTACAACTAGGGATCCTCCAAAGTTTTTTGTTGTCCTTTTCATTCTAAATTTTATTTTGCTTAGTGATTTCATTGATGTTAATTATCCTTTCTATGAAGATGATTCTCAGATCTGCTTATCTAGCCCTAATTTCTCTCCTGACCACTAGTCTTGCATCTTTAATTGCTTGTTAGTGATCACAAAGTGAATGTTCTGTAGACTTCTTAAACTTAACACATCAAAAACTGATTTATCTTTAGTCCAAAATTGTCCTTTTCCCAACTTTACTGTTACTGTTGATATGAATGAAAACCCCGAGAGACAGAGTTTCTAGGTAATTAGGAATCATTTTTATTTACTTATTTTTAATACACATTGCTTTTGAATCATGTTGGAAAAGAAAAATCGGAATAAAAGGGAAAAAAAAAAAAAAAACTATGGGAGAGAAAAAAAAAAACAGAAAAAAAGGAAGTGAACATAGCATGTGTTGATTTACATTCAGTCTCCTTAGATTTTTTTCCGGAAGCAAATGGCATTTTTTGTCCAAAGTATATTGGGATTGCTTTGGATCACTGAACCACTGAGAAGAACCAAGTCTTTCATAGTTGATAATTGCACATTTTTGCTGTTAATTGTGCACAATGTATTCTTGGTGCTTCTTGTTTCACTCAGTGAAACATGTAAATCTTTCCAGACCTTTCTAAATTCAGTTTATTCACCATTTTTTACAGAACAATAATAATCCATTTTCTTCATATACCACAACTTATCCAGCCATTTGCCAATCGATGAGCATCTATTCATTTTCAATTCTTTGCTACCACAGAAAAACTGCTACAAACATTTTTGCACATGTGGATCCTTTCCCTTCTTTATGATTTCCTTGGGATATAGGCCCAATAACTGCTGGATCAAAGGATATGGACAGTTTGATAACCTTTTGGGCATAGTTCCATATTGCTCTCTAGAATGGTTGGATCATTTTAGAACTCCACCAACAATGCATTAGTGTCCCACTTTTCCCACCGTCCATTATCATTATCTTAGTCAATCTGAGAGATATGAGTTGATATGTGGTACCTCAGAGTTGTTTTAATTTGCATTTCTCTAATCAATAGTGATTTAGGGCATTTTTTCATATGACTGTAGATGGCTTTAATTTCATCATCTGAAAACTGTCCATATTGTTTGATCATTCATCAATTGGGGAAGTAATCATTTTGTTAATTGTCAGCAAGTAATCAATACATTAATGGTAAATGATTTTTCTCAGTTAACAAAGATAAAAAAGGTGGATCTCATCAAATGTTTAAATAAATAGTTTTGGAAAAGTAGGTGCCCTGATAGGTGGAGATAAACACATAAATCCTGATTGGTGAGCAATCTTTGAGAGGGTAGACTTTCAGCTGTCTCCAGCTTTTGTACAAAAGAAATGATCTTTACTCAGACAATTTAAGTTAAACTACAGTAGGGGAAGTAGGCATAATCTTAATACTTTAGGGCTGGAATTCCCCTAAATTAGATTCTAATTACAATTTTGGTGTAATTAACTCTTTTAGTTGAATAGAGAATAAAGTAAAGTAAACTCTTTTAGTTGAATAGAGACCTTTCCAAAATTGAGGAGAATGTTCTCTGTGGATTGGGCTAATCCTCATCAGCCCAGTCTTTCTGAGACTTCAAGGACTCAACTCAATGAAAAAATAGAAAGGAAAAAATCCACAACCATAATTTGATAATTTGTTATTAGTAGCAAAGTAATTTCTCTCACCATTAAAGATACCAATATCCTCCCAATTACTTAGGCCACTTGACTTCTCATTCTCACAGTTGTTAAATCCATCCTTCCATTCTTCCTTTCTTCCTTCCTTTCCTTCCTTCCTTCCTTCCCTTCCTTCCTTTCCTTCCTTCCTTCCCTTCCTTCCTTCCCTTCCTTCCTTCCTTCCTTCCTTTCTTCCTTCCTTCCTTCCTTCCTATCTTTATAACATCCCCAAATTATATATGGCGGTTATAACATAACTACCACACCAGATCATCTAGTCCCTAAACTATTGGAAGAAACCTACTAAGTGGTCTCAACTAGCCTCAAATATTTTCCCAATCTAATCAATCCTCTACTCAGCTGTCAAATTGATCTTCCTTAAATAGTAACCATAATCACTCTTGTATTCAATAAACTCTAGTGGTCCCTTATTGTATTCAGGATCACCTCCCACTCAAATCCATTTATTTTCTTTAAAAACTTACATAACCTGGATCCTTTCTTTCTAATCTTCTAGCTTCCCTAACTTCCTTCAAATTTCAGCTAAAGTATAGCCTTCTACAAGAAGCCCTCCCCAATTCTCCTTCATTTTTGTGTGCCTTTTTTTCTGAAACTCTGATTTATTGTGTTTATATATTATATATATTACATATTTGTGTCATATTTGTGTTACTATATTCATAATATAACAAATATGTACAACCTATACACACACACACACATATATATTGTTGGCACATATTTTTTTCATGTTGTCATCCTTATTAGACTCTTGAGTTTCTTGAGAGCAGGGACTGTTTTTTGTTTTGTTTTGTTTTGTTTTTTGTGGTTGTCTGTTTTTCTTTGTAACCCTAATTATAATGCCTAGCACATAGTATGTGCTTAATAAATGTTTATCGACTGACTATGTTTCTCTGTCTCTAAACTTCGGTGTCTATCTAACTTGTGCCTTCTATGCTATCTACAAACATATTCTATTCTCTTCTGAAAACATCACTAGATCCTGCTATCTCCTCAAGTAATTTTGCATTTATACCTATATTTATATCTATATATCTTCTGTTTTATGGGCAAACTTCCAGAAAAAGCTGTCCACAATCATTGCTTCCACTGTATTCTCAGTCCTTTCAAATCAGGCTTCAACTATCATACTCAGTTGAAGCTGCTCTTTCCCAAATTGACGATAATCCCTCAACTGCCTAATCTGAAGGTCTATTATCAATCCTCTTCCTTCTCTCTCTATAACATTTCATATTATGGCTTACTCATTATCTCTTCTTGGAGATGCTCTCCTGCTCTCCATTCTGGGTTGTGACAATGACCCCTCTGGGAATCCTCCTTTACCTGTCAGACTACTCCTTTTCGGTCTTGTTTATCTTTCATTTCAGGTCCCTTAACTTTGAGTGTCATCAGTGGTTTTGTCCTGGATCTTTTCTTTTCTTTACATTCTCTGGCACCTTATGAATTCCCCTGAATTTAATTATCATCTCTATGTGGATGACTCATAAAAGTACATATCCAGCCCCATACACTCTCCCGACCTCCAGGCCCAATTTTTAATTGCTTATTGGATGTTTAAAACAGGATATTCTATAGGCACTTCAGATTCAACATATACACAATTTGATGTGTATGTATTCTCTCCTCTTACTCTGCTTTTTTGTCTCTTGTCTGTTTCTGTCTGTCTCTACACATATATGTATGTATATATATATATATATATATATATATATATAAATATGATTGTATATATGTGTCCTACTCTAGAATGTAAACTTCTTGTCAGTGAAAAACAGCTGGTTCTTTTGTACTTGTGTTCCCAGTTCTAGTTGAGTGCCTAGTGCAGAGTAGGTACCTGATAAATACATGTCTCACATGTCTAAAAAGCACTCATCTTTACTTCTTTGAGTCTCTTGTTTAACTTTTTTGGAATTCCTTCTCCGTTAAGCTTTTACTGATTTTCTAGCTGATAGCCCTTCTTCTTTGTATTTATCATATATATGTGTGTATGTATACGTATATATAATATAAATTTTCTATATTCCTATGTAAAAATCTCCAAATGCATTTATTAAGCACTTATTTAATATGCACAATTATTGAATTATTGGTGACACAAGTCACAAAGAAATTAAACAATTCCCATTCTCCAGCGTCTTACAATCTAACGGGGAGACAAATATATCCAAATGCAAACTATACATAAACAGAAATATAGAGTGAATAAATGCAAAAATTTTTTCAAAATGTAAATTTGGGAGGGAGGGCAGACACCGTGATACTAAGATGATTAATATGAACAAGCTGTCTCCACCATAGAGGGGAGGGATCTTTTGTCTTTGTATAGCCAAAGCTATAGAAAACACAATAGGTGCTTAATCCATTTTTGTGTACGATTGTTTGAGTTTTCCGAGCTCAGTATCCTTTATATGTAGTAAGCCCCGAAGAATCTCTTACTGGTCTTAGATTTCACAAGGGATTGAGATCATCCCCTGACTGTTCCAATTGACCTAGGGAGCCTAGAGAGAGAGATGCCCCTGGATTTTGTGTGTGTGTGTGTGTGTGTGTGTGTGTGTGTGTGTGTAAGGGAGGGGGGAGACAGAGGGATGAAGAGGTTGAGTTGTTCAAAGCAGGATGCTACTGCCGTCCGTCCGCGGTTGGAGCATCCCTGGTCCACCCTCCGCTCTGCGTGCCCTGTAACCAGGGCGCAGGGAGGATACTGCGGGTGGGCGCTGCGGACGTCTCTGCGTCAAGCCCGGCGGGCGGCGGACTTAGGTGCGGCTCCTCGGCTCAGCTTCGCCTCGGCTCGCCCGCCAGCTCGATCGCCCCCCCCTCCCTCCTCCCTATCGGTCCCCCTCCTCCTCCCTCACGCTGCCTTTAAACAGCCGCTTCATGGGAGGGCCGAGCCCATGTGCGCCTCCGTCACACACATACACACACACTCACACATACACACACTCGCTCATCCTGCGCTCCCTCGCCTTCACCGACACACACGCGTACACCTACACCCACAGCCACACCTACACCCACACCCACACCTACACCTGCACCTACACCCACACGCCGACCCACTCGAGCACACAAATCAGTCTCTACACGTCTACCCATTCTCTGCAGACAGCGCACCAGACGGCCGCCTGCCCACAGCAGGCAGCACCGCCGCCGGCCCTCCGACAGCCGCAGCCGCAGCCTCCTCCACCCGCGCCCCCGCCGCTGCCCCCGCCGCTGCCAGCCTGCGGGACCCTGCTGCTCCTGCCTCCGCCGCTGCCTCTGCAGCTCCCACTGCCCCCGCCGCCGCCTCCCGTGCCGCTCCCACTGCCCTCGCCGCCGCCTTCAGTGCCGCTTCTAGGAGTCTGCCCCGGACCCAGTTGCATGGTAAGGGGAGTGGGGGCCTTGGCTCCCCGTACTCTGTGCCCCAAGAGGATCGCAGAGGGCGAGGGAGGGATGAGGGGTTAGATGCAAGGGAGACAGATGATTTGGGGAGCATCAAGAGACTCCCCGGGTCCTGGGGAAGGGCGCGTGATCTTTCTGCGGAAGAATATGTGTGTGTGTGTGTGTGTGTGTGTGTGTGTGTGTGTGTGTGTACACGCTCACTCGCACGAGTATCTGTATACAAACGGAGGGGCCATGAGGAGGGTGCCTGCCTTCCATGGAAATTCCCCGCAGCATCATCTTAACGGGATATGCCAAAATGTGGTTCAGAAAAGGGAGGAGCAGGTTCTGGGAGGAATAACGGCTTGGGCTGGGCCCTCAAAGTGGGCTTAGCTTTGAATTTCCTCTATGAATCGAAAGGAGGGTGTAGTGTGCAGATGAGAGATGGGGGCGGAGAAGGGGGAAAGCCTTCTCATCCCTTATTCGCTAGAGCCAGTCTTTGCACCAACTCCAAGAAAAGCCGTTTCCTTTCCCCCCATTAACGTGGTTCCCTTTTGATGGCACCCAAGTTGGAAGACGGTCATTTCTAAATGTGTTTCTCCAGAGGGATCAGGAGGAGAGCAAGGAAAACCTGCGACTGGCCACGTTGTCAGTTTGGAGCCTGATTCTGGTGCGTGCGTGGGTGGATGATTGTGGGTGGATGGGCAGGGATAGAGGAATCAAATGTACTCCTCAATTCATTCACATTTCAGTTTAGTAGTATGTGTTGCGTGGGGCTGAAATAACTTTCAGTCTAGGAGAGAGCCCTGTGAGCTATTTTAACGCCCCTTCCATTTAAGGAATGTCCTTTGAATGTCTCGTTTGGGTAAAATTAACGGATCTCCAAGACCCCAACTCAACAGCTTTCTCCCCCCACCCCCCAAACAGATGGTTGGGGATGAAGGAGTGATGATAATTGCAAATCCCCACACATTTAAGTTTATTATAATGGTGGGTTGGAGTTTGCAGATATTTACTCGATATTAAAAGATGACTGCCTGGAACAGATGCTTTGGTCTGTTAGCTCCTCCTTCGCCCTCCTCCTCATCCCCATCCCTTTTCGTTGCATCCCTTCTCAGAGAATGGCTGGAGTAAATCTGGGCGGGATCAAGACTGGTGCACAGTGACATCAGCAATGTTTGGGTGCTTATGCAAATGAGCTATCCTCGGTTTTTTTTTTTTTTTTTAATCTTGTGATTTGTGACCCCCACTCCTTCCATTTTAAAGCCAGACCACCTTTTTTTCCTCTCTTGTTCTCAGTCGGTAGGCTTACAGGTCTGAGGAGGAAAAAGTAGATTGTAGATTCTGAATGTTTTTAGTCTGATTTTTTTTTTAAAGGATTTGCTTTGTGCCCGCCCACTGAGGTTTTGCTACGTAGGCTTTACTACGCATCATTATTATTATTTTCTGATGCAATTTTGAGTTTCTTGTGGTAATCGAAACAAAACCTTTTTTTATTTCATGATCCTTTTATGCGATCTGGTGAGACATGGATCTTTACATAATCATGCTTGTAAATGCATAAAATAAAATACAAAGGGCTGCAAATTACATTACAAAATCGAATTGAAATACAATGATGGGAATTTTATTTTTATTTTACAGTCCTCGATCCAAGTTTGCCCCACCCTTACTTAGTCTGATAATATACAAAGACATTTATATTTCACTCTGCTTTTATTTAAATTAGTTATCTTAATCAGCTCTTTCTCCCCTTCCACACAATGAACAAGATCTATATACTTGTTGCAATGAAATTTTCTTTACCATTCTTTGGTTTATTTTAAATACAGCATATTGACTCTTGTCACAAAAGTATAAAAGTACTCTTTATTTCAGTCATATTTGGAGAATCCAAGAAATGATAGAATAATGAGAACAAGACATTTTTCTTATTCAGAAATTCTTTCCCCCTAACACATACTGTATTGTTTGAGCAATGTGTTGTACATTGATCTTCGGATATGAAAAATGTTAAGGTGATTAGCGCTTCAGATTTATTATGTCCCCATAACATGTTGAAAAAAAATCTGGCTACTTAATGGAGCTAGAATAGAAAGGATAGACTTTTTGTTTAATAAGTTATTATACCTCTGAGATATATGCATTTTGAGATTTCTTTAACATACTTAGTAGTGCCTAATTTAAATGTGTTGGAATGCTGACAAAAACTGGAATTTATTTCCCTAATACAAATCCTCTGAGATTTGAATTAGGGGAGGGGGCAGTTTTTTTTGGAGGGTGAATGTTATACATAACAGTTTAAGATTTTGTTAGTATTAATTTTGCCCTAGATAAATTCAAATAGAAGCTCTTTGAGGACAGAGACTGATTTTGTTTTTGTAATTGCTGTTTTTGTTTTTCTTTGTTTCTCTAATACTTACCACAATACTTGGTGCCAGTAAGCTTTTAACAAATGTTTGTTGATTGATGGAATAAGCACCACCCCTGCAGTCTAATGGATCCTGAAATCAAGAAGTACTACTCACTATCTCTTGTCTGGATTTTTCTTTTTTCTATATACTTACAAATATAAGCTTGAAAATTTCCCAATATACCCATATGCTTATGCATATAGACTGCTCAAATGCCAACTATTTCTTGTATAGCCTGACTGGGGAATCATCAGAATTACATTATAGAGGCAGTTCCAGTTTTAGTTGTGATTTGAAACATGTTACATTTACTCTTTGGTAATTTTGAATGATTAATACTTTTGCTTAATACATTACTGCAGAGAAGGCACATATCAAGGTTGGGTAGGAGTGCAGTCTTGTTTCAAATTGAGAGGGAAATACTTTGTTTCTGTCATTTTCACTCCTTGATTTCTTTTTTTTTTTCTTACCAAATGAAACAACATTTTAAAAGTGCTTAGCACAATGCCTGGGATATAACAGGTACTTAATTCTTATTTCCTTCCCCCCTTTCCATTGTAAATTATGTTCATTTTTGCTTGTGTTTTTTTTTCCTTTGGACAAATGTTAATATTATCTGGGGCTGGGCCATCATTGTACACCAACATTAATTGACTGTTATTGCCAAATAAGATATTTTACAGAAGCACCTATGAAAGCAGATTTAAGGGGACTGAAGCACAGTTTCATTTGTCTGCAATAAAAAGATCTATAGATATTTTGACAGATTACGGCTTTGCTGGAATTTAATAGAAAACAATGTTTCAGAAATTCTGGAAAATTATATTAGGGAATAGGAGATGCTAGTGAGACAGTAGCAAGTGAATTGAAGCTGGGTATATGTTTATAATCTGTAATAGTGTGCTCCTGTGATTAAAAACAGACACATAAATGACAACACTGGATAGAAAACTGGACTTGGATCCAAACTCAAGACACTAACTGTGTGAGTAGGCAAGTTACTTCTTTTCAAGTGTCAAGTCCTCTTGTCTTTAAAGTGAAAATAATACCCCTCAAGATTAATGTAAGGATCAAATATGATGATATAATGACTTAGAAAAACACATTGATATTAAATAATGTTCGAGTATATTTTTGTTCATTTTGTTAAATATTTCACAATGATTCCAGCAGAGTGCAGAAGTAATTGTCCATCTGGTGTTTGACGCCTCTGTCTTAATCACTTTTAAAACTTTGAAGTCCTATATATCGTTGCCTACTGTTTATCTGTTTTTTTCTGTCCCTTTGTCTTGGCCTCTGTCTCTTTTTTAACAAATTATTTATTATCATGGGATGTAGTCTTTAAGTAGAAAATAAACAAGATATCATGATAAACAAGATAGTTTAAAATGAAATTCTGGTGTCCTAGCAAAACATCTACTTTTTTTTTCAATTCAATTCAGCTAACATTTATTAAATGCTTTCTATGTTTAAGGAACTGTGTTGGGTATAAAAAATGACCCCTTACATTCAAGGAGCTTGCATTCTACTAGGGAATCTGGATACAATCTGTTCATTGATAATTAAATGAAAGGAGATTTTAGTTGGAAGGAAAACCATTTACAGATTTGGAGGGAATAATTGAGAAAAGGTTTAGATGGGAAGTAGACTAAGCTAAACAGAATATTAAATGAGGAATTGAGGTGAAAAAAGAATGAAGAAAAAGAAAAAAGAATGCTTTCCAGGTATAAGGGAAAGCCCATAAGGGCTCATAGGCAAGGGATGTAATGGCAAGAAAAGTTGATTGTCCAGTTTGATTGATGTAAGAGATAAAGTGGAAAGAGATTAGAGTATTTTATTTATACTGATTTACCAATTACTTCTCTACTTACTCCACTACCCACACGTGTAGGATTGGGCCAATATTTTTATGGATGTCAACTTATTATTTCTCATAAGGGAACTTAGAGATAAAAAATAAATTTTAAATAAATCAGATTTTGAATGAAATCTCAGAGGTCATCTAGTTAAACCCATACCTAAACATGGATCTCCTTAACAGCAAATTTAACAAATGCTCATTCTTCGTGCTCATTCTTCCTTTCCTTGAAAATCCAGGTGTAGGGTTGTAACTGAAGAAAAGTCCACTTCTCTATGGAATCCCATGGACTTTGGATATTCCGGATGTTTTAGGCAACTTTTTATGTCATTATCTACTAGTAGATAGGTAGATTTTTAAATAAATAGAATTCTGAGCCTGAAATCAGGAAAACTCGAGTCCAATTCAGTGGCAGACACAGTGTGACTATGGGTAAGTCATTTAATCTTTTTTCTCCCTGAGTTGAGTTTCCTCAACTGTAAAATGAGTATGAGTAGAATAGCATCTACTTCCCAGGATTGTTTTAAGTATAACATGAGTTAATATTTATAATGTGCTTAATATAATTCTGGCATGTTCTAGGCACTATATAAATGTGCTACCTATTATTATTTGTTCCTTTGCGACTTTTACCCACTGCTTTTAATTCTGTGATCCAAATGGAACTTGTTCTGTGCCCAGATTCCACATGACACTTTCTCTAGACACCTGGGTATTCTATAAGTTAAAACTTCTTATGGTGTAGACTACACTCTGCTCTTTCGGACTCTCCCCCTGAATGCATTATTTTTTTCCAGACTCCCTGTTATAAGATACTAAGGTCAGCCAGGTCTTCATTCTTATTACTATATTCTGGACTTCTGATTTTCTCTCCATCTTAATCTATTTAAACTTTCTTTTTTAGATCTTCTTCCCTCAAAATTTTTCTGTCATAAGAATTCTTAAAAAAAAAGAATCTGTCTTCAAATGTGTGCTTTAATATTGGAATAATCTCCAGTTATTATTTATTATTAGAAACTTTATTTATGCAAGTTCTCTTTGATTTTCACAGTGATGATGAAGGCAATAAAGAAATTCTAAATTTAATCAGCTCTTGGTATCAGATAGTAATGATTGTATGTCAGGGAAGCTGTGATAAATGGAATCAGTGCTTTGTAACTCAGAATCAGTGTTTTATAACTCTCAAATCTGCCCATTTCTCCACTCACAATGTCTTTACCTTTGCTTGGGACTACTGGTATAGCCAGTACATCATCTTTCCTCTTCTAGCCTTCTAATAATTTCAAAATTATTTTAAGACATGGTCCTCTCCTACTCAAAATTCTTTTGGTGGTTTCTTATTTGTATCTAGTGACATTTGAGTACTTTGATAACTGGCTCCAATCTACCTCTCCAATCTTAGTTCATATACCTTTTAGGTATTCAGGACACTCTTTTGGCCAAATAGTATTCCTAGTTGTTCTGTCAAGTCAACATTCCATTGACAGGAAATAAAACTAAGTGATTATGCAGTATCTTACAACATAAACAGTTAACTGAATGACTATAGTGGGATTTTGAAGCTTATTATTTGCCATGAGATTATCTTAAAACATTTAAAGGATAGTGAGTAACTAAATCTAATGGACTAAATAGGCAGTTAGATGGCATAGTAGAAAGAGAGCTGGGCCTGGAATCAGGAAGATTCAATTTTCCTGAGTTCAAATATGGCCTCAGAAACATATTAGCTATGTGACCTTGGGCAGGTCACTTAACTCTACTGCAGTTTCTTTATCTATAAACTGAACTGGAAATGGCAAATTATTCCAGTATCTTTGCCAAGTTGGGGTTGTGAAGATTTGGATATGGCTGAAAATGACTGAGCAATAATAATGGACTAAGTAATATGAGGGAGAGAGCAGAGTTTTGGATGGTTTGGAAAATATTGATCATATTTTAGGGACATATTTCATTTTCACATGAATTAAACCTCAAGGGAACTCAATATTTGGCAACATATATATATATATATATATATATATTTGCAGTTTAGTTCTATATTTGTACTTTTAAAAAGTATTATTTATCATTTTTAATTTTAACACTTTATTAATTAAATATTTATTCATTTTAAGCATTATGATCATCAGTGTGCCACAAAAATTATGATTTTTCTTTAAATATACAATTTAATTAGATTTATTGAAATCTTTAGTATGATTTTTGTCTTTGAGCCAACTATTTTTTCTTTAGGAATACCGTATCGATTTTATTTTGTAAATCAATAGAAAATAGGATTTCTAATTAATTAGTCAATTGATGCAAATAAGCAATTACTTTTCTAAGCTTTTTTTTCCTCCCAGAAAAGATCCATTTCTGAAAAGGAGACTCATTTATGTTGTCTTTTTGCTTTTTCTCCATTTTATCTTTACAGTGTAGCTAAGTCCTATCATAGTCTCCTTTGATGTGTATTAAGGATATTATGTATGATAAAGAGGGAGCCCTGGGAGGGGATTTCTTCATCTGAGAATTCCCTAGAACACAGGTGTTAAATTCAAATAGAAATAGAGGCCACTAAACCTTATGTAAGGATCCTTCAGACCACATATTGATTTAGGAAAAGACCTGTTAACATTATCTATATGCTTTTTATTTATTTATTTTTAAATATTTCCCAAATTAACATTTTAATCTGGTTCAGACCTCATTTGCAAGTGTCCTGAACAGCAATGAAGCCAAAGGCTATTCGATCTCTTAGTCCTATGGCACTGAAATAACTAGAGGTTATTGATGAAAGCCACTTTGAAGTTAGATTGCATAGCTGAACATTTTTGTCATTCAGTTGGTGCAGTGAAATCTTAAAGCATTATATAAAGGCTGTCTGCTCTTAGTATTATTACTGTTGTTGTTATTATTACTATATATAAGATCAACTCCTAGAAACAAACTTACTAATTTGCAGTACAGAGAAGGATGTGGTGTTTTCTCATCTGATCCTTGCAACAATTTTGTGAAGTAGGTGCTATTATTATCCCCATTTTACAGATGAGGAAACAGAGATTAAGTGACATATTTGAAGTTACACAGCTAATAATTGTCTAAGGCTAGATTTGGATTTTGCTCTTCTTGACTCCAGGTCCAGTGTTTTATTCATTGAGTACCTTAGCTGCAAATATGTCATTTTTTTGTTTTGAATTTACTTCCTGAAATGCTGATGGAAAATCTGACCCTGGAAATATCTCTTCTTCTTTCTCTACATCCTCTATTTTGGGAAATCTTAGCTTCTGTGATTTCTGTTTTCTCTATGCAGAGAACACCAGGCAGTCCTAATCTGTTTTATGAGTTAGTTTTTCACCAACAGTGGATTTCAGGAATCTTCACTTGAATGTCCTGGAGGCATCTCAAACTCCAAGTCTCCAAATCATTTTCTCTAAACTCTCCTCTTCTTCAAAGTTCTTAGTTTCTGTTGAGGGCACCACTGTATTTTCTGTTACCCAGTTTATAACTTTGCAGTCTTTTTGAGAGATGAGAGGGAGGGTTGACTCTTTCTCACGTTGCCCATGCAGTCAGAAAATCTTGGATTGATTTTATCTCAGGACCGTTAACTACTTTACCTACCCTCCCCACCTCTTGCCTTTTCATTGTAATGATTCTCATTGTAATGAGTTCCTAATTTTTCTGTTTTCACTTTCATCTCTCCCATCTTTGAACAGAGAAACCCAAATCATGATATGTTCTCTTGACACTGTCTCTTTGTCTCCTGATCTCCACTTCTTTATTTGTTTTTATTTCTCTCACAAATCTTGCTTTTAAAGGACAAATGTAGAGGTTACAAAAATAAACTCCAATTTGTTAGATCACCTTTTCAAGTTGTTGCCTTTATGCTAAATCCAAACATTCAAAAAGTGGAAAACTCAAAAAGGCAAGTGCTCACAAGTTGATCAGGAAAAGTGATATAAGGGTGCTCTCTTAAGAACTTTAGAATTGATTGTACAATATGGGAGAAATTGATGCCCAGGACCATCCAGCATGGCAATGTGCCCTCATTAGAGAAAGGTGCTCTATGATGAGCAAAGCAGAATTGAATTCACTTAGGAAAAAAAAAAGTGATGTGCCTAGTTAGAGAATTCACCCTAAATGTTTATTAAGGACAATTTGTGTCTGACCTGTGGTGTGGAGCATTTTGAGCTCATATTTAAAGCCTAGTTAACTTGACTCTAACCCAATAATGTCATTTTTTCCTTTTTCCAAAACAAAGGATAACCAGCCATCCAAACATTAACGAATTTTGTTAAACAGTTAGCTATGGTTTTAAGACATTAGTAAATGTTCACAAAAAACTTCTAGGCATAGGCAGCCATTGGGAGTCAAGATGAACTGGTGTAATCTTAGAACTGCCACTTAAGTGATTGGCCACATAATTATACTGAAATAGTAGAGAAGGGATTCAAATTGAGGTCTTCAACTTCAGTGAACCAGATTGGGTGTTGCTTAATAGTCAGTTAATGTAGGAGACGGGAAGGAAGTCAGGAAAGGGAAAGAGAGAGAGAGACAGAGACAGAGAAACAGTTGCAAAGTAGTATCTAATCCAGTTTTTTCTCATAATCATCTTTTTCCTTATCTATCAAGTAAAAGTGTCAAGACTAAATGATCCACAGACTCAGTTCTAGGTTCTATAATCCATAAATGTATGTAAGGTTCTATAATCCTATTGTAATCCTATTCAACATTTATTAAGTACCTACAGTCTTAAACTGAGCACTGGGAATACACTGAGTTAAAAGAGATAGTACCTGCTTTTGATGAGTTTACAATCTAAAGATTATATATACTAGAAGATAGCAGAATGGGATGAAGTACAAGCTACTTTTCCTTCTTGGTATTTTGAGGAATATAGTAGGAACCCTTATCCCTTTAGGAAGAACTTGACTTTGGGAGAAGTGTGAACACACCATAGTAGATTGATTGGAAAACTTTGAACTAGAAGCACGCAAAGTAGGTAGACAGTCTAGGCATCTTCTTTGCAAGGGAAACCAATGTAAATGAGATCATTGATCAATGGAAAGACTGGAGAGTTGTTTCAAATTGTATTAACCCAAATGTTTATAGGTCAGCATAGAAACAACTGAGTTTAGCACTCAGTCAGAAACAATAATTAGTTAAAATTGGAAACTGCCAGATGGCTCAAATTGTTAACAACATCCATCTGTAAGCTCCTTTAGTAACTAATTCTCCTTCCCACTCAACTAAATGTATTTTAATTACTTCTTGTCTTGTTTTCATATCATGAATTAGAGAGTTAATTTGAGGGCACTTTTTTTTCATGTTTTCCTTAAGGACCCAAAATTTCAAGTTGCAATTCCACTATTGTCCATCCCATCCTCTTAGTTTTTAAACTAAGTTTAAACAAGTTTTTAAACTTCTTTTATGTGTCGTATGGACTGCTATATAGTTTTAAAAATGTATAAGATTTAAAAATCACAATTGAAAGAAGTGCCAAGTTTTAGGAGGAGGTTAGGGAAAATAAAAATGCAAAAAAAATTTTTTTCTTTTTTCTCATCCAAGTCCACAGACGCCTGAAATAATCATGGATCCCTTTGTGGGGGGGGGGGGGTCAGTGGTTAAGAACCTTGATCATCCTACATATTCTTTCATGGCTTCACATATTCTGATCTCTCCTGGTTATTTTTTTTCACCTATTCTAATAAGTCCCTTCTCCATCTACTCTTTGTGAACTCATTCTTTTAAGGTAGAATGGTAGGCAAGATTGTCTCCTTGGCTCTTTTTTCTCATCTTTTCTGGTCTGTATTCTCTTCCTGGACAATGCCATTCATTTTCATCATTTCAATTATTTTACCTTCCACCTTCCACCTCTATACCAGAAATTCCTCAGCCAATCCTAACCTCTTATTTGAGTTGTACTCCCAAATGATTCTAGGCTATCTCCACTTGCATGTCATTGAGCATCTTAAACCCATTTCCCAAAGCTGAGCTTATCTCTTTTCCTAAAGCTTTTATTTTTTTTAAGTTTATATACTTGTTTCTACTGGGCTTATATCCCAAAGAGATCTTAAAAGGAGGGAAAGGGACCCACATGTGCAAAAATGTTTGTGTGGCAGCCCTTTTTGTAGTGGCAAGAAACTGGAAACTGAGCCCATCATTTGGATAATGGCTGAATAAATTATGGTATATGAATGGTATGGAATATTATTGTTCTGTAAGAAACAACCAGCAGGATGATTTCAGAGAGGCCTGGGGAGATGTACATGAAGTGATACTAAGTGAGATCATTGTACACAGCAACAAGAAGATTATATAATAATCAATTCTGATGGACAGTGGCTCTCTTCAACAATGAGATGATTCAAATCTATTCCAATTGTAGAGGTAAATGATAGCAAGCAGTTTCTCTCTATCTTAATATATTTTTCATATTAATGTTAGAATAATCACAGATCTGCTCACCTCATGTTTGCTCACTAATCTTCCTCAGCTTTTTATTGCCTTAGTTCATATGTTGTTTTTGGTATTCAGAACCATCTTGAGTCCAAACTGTATTAGGTGACTTGCTTCAGCCCTCAGCTGTCTCTGCCTCTGTTTATCTCCATGGAATCTGCCTTTCATGCCTTTGTTGACAATGTTTATGTCTGGAATGCCACCTTTCCACCCCTGAAAATACTTTCCTATATGCAATTATCCTTACTTTCTCACCTCTATTTATTCTACTTTCTCTCTCCATTCTTAATGTGCCCTCCCTTTTATCATTTTTCCCCTTCTCTTATTCCTTTCTATTTTCTTTTTCCCTTCTCTTCTAGACTTTCTCCTCACTATTTATCTTAGGTGTGTCGTACGATTCAAATGAAATAATGACTGGAAAGCATTTTGTAAATATTAAAATGTTATATAAATGTCAATTATTATTTTTAATTAATGTATTTAAAACTTAAGTACAAAATAAAAATAAAAGAAAAACATTGTCATGTTCACAGAAGAACATGAGAGGATTACAAATATAAAACAGTAAGTATTATACATTGTGTTCAGAACTACCTATCTTATCTTTGTTTCCTTATAGGTTTTTGTTGTGGTGGTCTCCGTTGTACATTTTTTATTTTATTATTTTTTCTTCCTTTCCTCCCCCCTCCTCTCAAGAAGGCTACAAGTACATATGTATATATACACACATATATACATACATGTGTATAATTGTATACATTTTATAAATCTAGGTTATACCATACTGCACTGGTTTTGTCCTCTGTTTCTCTGAAGGTGGATCTTCCTTCATAAATCCAAGTCTTTACATATTTTTCTAAATCCACCAACTCATTTCTTACACCATAGAAATATTCCAACCTTATAATGGCTAGTTATTTCAAACACTCTAAAACAATATTAATATGGCTGATATATAGTGTCATTTCCCTATTTTTCTCTTTTGATTAAATCAATTTTAAGATCAATGATTACTACTCCTTTTCTTAAACCTGATAAATTCTACTGCTGATCTTTGTTATATGTTTGTATGTATCTCATTTCCTATTTCTTCTGACTCCTCTGCTTTATTTTCTACTTCCTACCTTACCTTTCAGTTGCTTAATCTACCTTGCCTCCAAGGATCCCTTCCTTATTCTCTCTCTCCTTTTTTATACCATTCTACATACCTTATCCCATTCCTATTAATCTACATACCCTCTTTACTCCACCCCTTATCTTATTTCCTCACCCTTATTTCTTTATAAATTTAAGACTTTTATTCCCTTCTAAATGTATATATTCTTCTCTTTAACCTGACCTGTGAGTAGGGTTTTCTCTAAAAATCCTTTCATTACTCCTTATCCCCTCCAATCTCCCTATTCCCCTTGCTGTTTTCAAATTTTTTGTACATATATATATGTATTGTTCCTGATGAGAGTTGGGTTCCAGAACTACCAGCCCTTCTCCCCATTTCTCTGGGTCAGTTCTTCCTTTGCACCTTATTAGTATAACAATTACTTTTTACCTTTTCCTATAGTTTCGCTTTTAGAATCACATCATACTCGTCTTTATCCCATTCTTTCCTCTGAACTACCCAATTACTAATGACAGTCTTAGACATGTGATTTACATTTCCACATATAAAACATCAATAGTTTAACCTTATTGAGTTCTTTGTAATTAGTCTTTGATATTTACCCTATATTTCTCTTAGACTTTATGTCAAAATTTATATTAAGTTCAGGTCTTATTGCAATAAAATCCAGAAAGTCAGGCAATAGGTCTTGTTTGAGCCTAATTGTGGCACTGCTATATTTGTTTTTCTTTGCTGTTCATAAAATTTTTTCCATGATATAAGGTTTTCAGAATCTGGGTATGGTATATGTTTGATGTATGCATATATAATGTAGATTTCCCTTGTAGAATTTCTTTCAGGTGATTATTGGATTTTTTTTTTTCTATTTCTCCTCTCCCCTCTTGTTTAAAAACTTCAAGACAATTTTCTTTATTTTTTGTATTATTTTTTCAAAATTCTTTATTTTTTTATTCTAGCTTTTAAGTAGTTTGATTATTTTTAAATTTTCTCTTCTTAATCTGTTTTCCAGATCAGTTTTTCTTAGGAGATGCCTCACGTTCTCTTCTTTCATTCTTTATATTTTGTTTTATTATTTCTTGATTTTGTATAACTTCCCTGGTTTCCCCTTGCTCAGTTCTAGTTTTTAAGGAGTCATTTTTCTATGACTCTGGTTTTCCTTTTCCAACTGATTGGCTTCAACTTTACTGAAACTATTAAAAACTTTTGATATTTTTTTTGCTTATTCTGTAGGAGGTTTAAAAATAAACTATATCAACAATAAATAGGTACTCTCTTCTTTGTCTATTTTTATACTACTATTTTTCTTTCCTTTTTATTGCTAACATTTATAGAACTGTCAGGAAATAGCAGTGTCCTTGCTTTACTCCTCTATTTATTGGGAAAGTCTCTTAATTATGTTTTGTGGGACATGCTTTTTAATGGGTTATCTTAAAAGAAAGGGAGAAGAATCTCGAAGTTAATGGTCTTAGTTTTCTTGGTAAAATATGAGACTAGGTCCTTAGCTGAGAACACTCTGCCTTTCCTTATCCTATGAGAATGTGAGATGCAAAGACAAAAGAGCAAGGGATTCCATTAGAAAGGGAAGAATAAAGATAAACTGGTTCATTTTTAGGGGTATAGTTCGGAAAACAAAGAGTGTATCCTGAGAAGGAGTGATAGCCTGGAAAAAGTAGAGGGATTAGGAGTGGAGGAATAGGATTAGAGGAATAAACCATTGGAGAAAGCAGAATTCTCCATCATAGAATCTCTTGATAAGTATATCTTCCTGGTTAAAATGTCTGTTTCTTCAGAGTGAGCATTATTTTATTCTTTTTAATTATATCTTCAGTGCTTGGTAAAGTGCCTGGCCTATTACTGGTACTTAATAAATGGTTGCTAATTTACTGAGGAAGTGTAAAATTTATAGGTGATGGGAAGCTGCAGGGTGTGACTGTTCCAGTACACAACTAAGGGAAATAGAGTTTGCGTAATTAAGAATTGGAAAGCTGAAATATTTGAGAGAACTATCTATCTATCTATCTATCTATATCTGTCTCTCTATTCGTCCACACACAAATAAAATAAAAAAAGTTTAACAATATTATGGCAAGAGTTTGGGTGGAAAAAGACTATAAACTATAGATTGAACTTATTGAGGAAAAAGTGAGAATATCCTTAGAACTGGTAGGAAAAAATAATGTACAGAATTCTGGATTGGATGATTGCATTTTCGTTCCATCTTTGACCCTAACTAGTGGTGTGGCTTTGTTTTTTGTTAGGGCCTCTGAGTTCTATTCCAGTCTTGAATTAGAATATAAAATAAGTCTACTTATTTTTCTTCTTGTCCCAAAGGCAATTAGATGGACCTAGAATTAGGAAGACCAAAGTCCTAATTTCAGGCTCAGACACTTAGGAGCTCTTTATGACCCCTGAGCATGACACTTAAAAAAAAAGTCTCCTGTACAATAAAATGGAGATAACAATATAGTAGTGCCTACTTGTGAGGATGGTTGAGAATCACATGAAACCTAGCACAGTTCCAAGGTATATAACAGCACTTCATAAATGCTTCTTCTGTGTTTCTATTCTTTCCCTCCTCTTCCCTCTTCTTTTCAATCCTCCCCATCTTTTTATTGGATGGCAAACAGTAAGGAATTTCCCTGTAACAAATGCTGGATAGATGGCACGGGACTTGAGTTTTCCTTGTTTTTTACTCAAAACCTCTGTAATCCTGGATAAGTCCATTACTCTCCCTAGGCTTCAAGTAAAATAAAGGGGTTGCATAAGGCCAGAAGTGAGGCCTTTCCCAGATTAAAATGTGATTGAGTTATATTTAGCAAAATAAATAAAAATATATTTTAAAATTAAGTTACTTTGTTTAACATATATTGGATTATTTGCCATCTAAGGGAGGGAGTGGAGGGAAGAAAGGGAAAAAAATTTGGAATGCAAGATTTTGCAAGGATCAATGTTGAAAAATTATCCATGCATATGTTGTGAAAATAAAAATCTATAATAAAAATAAGTTTAATATGTGGCCCCTGGTGGGGAGAGGGGATCCTTATGTATGAATTCATTGCCTTTATTTCTCTTTGAGTTAGATCTAACTGGATTAGATGGCCAATTTTAAATATGTGGGTGTATGATTAAGCCATATAATGCTACAGTTGACACTGTAACTAACCTAGCATAACACTTTATACAGGATAGATTGGGAATTAATGTGTCATATGCTAAGTAATTGAAAAACAAGATTTAACTTGTTGCTTTTAAATTGATGCTAAAGAAAGTTTCAGAAGTTAGATTTACTGTCTTTTTGAGCCATGACTGCCTCACTGCAATAATTAGATGCTTTTCATTTTCAGGTATAAATCCTGTTTGTTAAAGCCCCAATTACTGTGGGTGTCTACAAAGACACACCCTTATAGATATGTGTAATGGAGAGTAGGATAAAAGATGCCTAAGGGAGAAGATCCATGTGAATGAGAAGAAGGTAAAACTTAATGCAAAGAAAGAGAGAGGAGGAACTGACAATGATATTCAAGCCACCACAGCATTTACTGGGGCATATTCCAAAGCAGAGTGGATAGTGGAAGTACACTGAATGATAATTTGTTTTTGTATTTTAAGTGGATTTTCAATTACTTTATTTCATATTATACTAAAAGAAGTGGGTTTTACTACCATTGCAGGTTGTTGATACCTTCTGTTGAATGTTACTTGAGTGTATCAAAAGGTGATGTGATTTACACAGGGGTGTGAGAAAAGGCTTGAATTTGGGTCTTCTGGATTCCAAGACCAGCTCCCCACTTCCTCTCTGCTTTCTGTTTTTCTTCTCTCTCTTTCTTCACTTAATTCCTCTCTCTCTCTCTCTCTCTCCAATTGTTGTAAAGATCAAATAAAATAATATTTGTGGAGTGCTTAGGACAGTGCCTGGCATATAATAGGTGCTTAAAAGATCAGCTAAATCTACCTAACTGACTATATTTATATGGTTTTGCAAGCTAAGAATGAATTTTCCATTTTTAAATGTAATAAAACTTAGAAAAGGAAAAAAAAATTCTTGCTGCTCTAGAGGGTTAGTTTAGCTTTCCAGCTTCATGCTGAATTAATCTTAGTTCAAAAAGAAATACAAAAAAGGACAATCATAATTTGAGTTATATCAACAAGTGATTGTTAAATATTTCTTATTTGAAAAATTTACAGGTATACATGGGACCTTGAACATATAAATTCAGAAACCTGCAGTCTTAATCATCGTGAATTGTTTTAAAAGTTTCTTCAGCCTTTTTCTTCATATTACCCGGATATATTTTTTGGAGAGATTCACTCCTAAACTACAGAGCCACATCTTCCAATGCCCAAAAATAGCAAGGTGGCCAAAAGAGAATTAGATGATGATATCATTGAGTCTGTCAAAGATCTCCTTTCCAATGAAGATTCTGCTGATGATGCTTTTAAGAAGAGTGAACTAATTGTTGATGATCCAGAAGAAAAAGACATGGAGAGTGAAGAAAAAGATTCTGAGAGAGAAAAAAATGAAGGTGAAAGGCCAGCTTGGAGTAGCAAGCTGCAGTATATCTTGGCACAAGTTGGATTTTCTGTTGGTTTAGGGAATGTGTGGAGATTTCCATATTTGTGTCAGAAGAATGGAGGAGGTAAGTTTATATGCACTTCTTAAATACTTTTTGATATTTAATCATCATGAGTCACAAATAGGCACATCAGAAGCCCAGAATCTAGTTGTCTCTAAGAAAAAAATTGAATTTAAATTTTTTACTTTGTAAGTAAGCATTGTTTTAAAACTTTGGAGCATTTGCATGTAGTTAGTAAAACCTACTTACAAATCAAAGATGGATTCTTGAGTTTATCAGAGGAAAGAGAATCATGGAACTGTTTAAATGGGAGCTCTAAGACTGTTCTTGGTATCCAAGAAATACTTAGATTTACGAACACCCTTGACTATTTTCTCTGCAGATAAAGCCATTGTCCCTAAGATTCTTTCTAAAACTTTTTTTGAAGGTAGTTGTAATGGTCATTCATTCTTTTTCTAGAGCTGAGTGAAGTTTCTGTAGCAAATTGGGGAATAGATTTGAACAGGATAATTCTCTGTAAATCAGTGTAATGTTATCTCTGAGTTCACAGAGCACCAAGAGAATCAAAACTAGAGATAGTGAGGAATATATAATAGTAACAGCTAACAATTTAATATAGAGTTTTGGTGTTTGCAGAGTGCCCGTCCCCATTTTACCTCAGTGGGATGTTATGACAACCCTATGAGGTATATGATATTACTTTATTTCCATTTTAACATATGGGGGATTGAAGCTTAGGGAGGTGAATTCATCTGTCCAGCATTATTCTAACTTGGTTGTTTGTAGTTTCTCAATATTTAGTTTCTAGAACTGTTTTGTTGTCCTTTCTATTTTTATTTTTATTGTTGTCATTATGTGTATATTCTTGGTTTCACTTAGTGTTACTTTGTACTGGTTCACCTAAGTATTTCCATGCTGCTTTGTTGATTATGCTCAGAATGTGCTGTGCAGTAACATTCCACTAATCATGTACTTCAAGTTTATTCTTCAGTCTGTGGGCACTCCCTTTGCTTGTGTTTCAGATGTGTTTCTTGTCAACACTACATTGTAGGATTCTAGTTTTTTATTTTTTATTCACTTTGCTGTCCGCTTCTGTTTTATGGAAGAGTTCCTCCATTCATATTCACAGTTTTGATTACTAGCTCTGTATTTCCTTCCATCTTATTTTTTCTCCTGTATATACTTTTGTTCTCTTTTCCACCCTATCAATCCCTCCTTAGTAATGTTTTGTTTCTAGCCCACCCCACCCCCAACCTGTCTCTCCTCCCTTTTCTTTCCCCTTTCTCTTCATACTTCCTTATATGGTAAGATAAATTTCTCTATCAAACTGAATAATCAAGTTATTCCCTCTTTGAGCCAAAACTGAGGAGATTAAACTTCAAACACTGCTCATCCCCCCCAACTTCTTTCCCTCTATTGTATTAGTTCTTTTTTTTTTTTTACCTCTGTATGTGATCTGATTTGTCCCATGATACCTCCCCTTTCCTCTTCCCCCAATATAATTCTTATTTTTCCCCCAACTCTTAACGTCTTTTTATTTAGTATCATCACACAAGACTCAAACCATATCCATACCCTCCATTCATGTATAACTGCCCCAATAAGAGATACAGTTCTCAATAGTTATAGGCATCATTTTTCTAATAGAGTTATAAACAGTTTAACCTTTAAATAAAATATATATTTTCCCTGTTTACCTGTCTGTGCTTCTCTTGAGTAGTGCTATGTTTGAAGATCAACTTTAGGATTTTTAGTCTATTTCCCCCAATAGAAATGATTGAAAGTCTTTTACTTCATTGAAGATCCATCTCCTCCTTTGAAAGATGACTCAAGTCTTGTTGGGTAGTTGATTCTTGGTTGGAATTCCAAGTTCTTTGTCTTCTGGAATATGATATTCCAGGCACTCTGATCCTTTAGTGTAGAAGCTAAAGGATTTCTGGGTAATCCTGACTGTGGCTCTTCAATATTTAAATTGGGTTTTGTTTATTTGTTTGTATGTTTGTTTTCTGGCAGCCTACATGTTTTCTTTCTTTTTTTTTTTCTCCTTGAGAACATCCTTCTGAAGTTTTATAACAATGTTTCTTGAAGTTTTCCTTGGGATTTCTCTTCCCAGAGGTGATTGATGTATTCTTTCAATGATTATTTTGCCCTCTGGTTCTACTATATCAGGGCAGTTTTCCTTGAGGATCTCTTGAAGAATGCTGTCCAGGCTCAGGTAGACCAATAATTTTTAAGTGGTTTTCAGGTCAGCTGTTTTTCCAGTGAGGTATTTTACATTTTCTTTCATTTTTTTCCATTTTTTTTTTTTTTTGTTTTTTTGACTGATTCTTTGTCTCACAAAGAATTACCTTCCATTTGCCCTGTTCTAGTTTTTAATTTTTCTAATTCTGATTTTCTTCAGTTTGTTTTTGTAACTCTTTTTTCTTTTGATTAATTCTACCTTTCAAAGTATTGTTTCTTCAGTGGAGAAACATTTTATTTTATTTTGTATTTGGCCAATTGTATTTTTTTTTAAGGAATTGCCTGTTTTTTCCAAGCTGTTGACTCTCTTCTCTCATATCTCTCATTTTTTTTTTTTTCTTCTTCCTCTTTTTTTTTTGACTTTTAACATCTCTTATGAGCACTTCTAAGAAGCCTCTTTGGGCTTGGGACAATTCATATCACTCCTTAGGATATCTTCTGTGAACATGTTGTCCTTCTCTGAGTTGATCACCACAATAGCCTTCTATGATTAAGATTCTTTTCTGTTTCTTGCTCATTTTCTTTCTTTCCTTTTTTCCTATTTTATGACTTTTATGGTTGGCTCTGCTCCTAGAGTACAGAGGTGCTTGTCCCAAGCTTCTTGTGAAATTCTGAGCCTCAGTTTTGAGCACAGAGGCCTCTTGTGTTTGGTGGTTTGCTCAAAGTCCTACCTGCTCTTTCAGTAAATAGCCTGGTTTCTCAGAATTTGTCTTCTGAGCTGGGGCTCCAGGCTGTCTCACCAGTCTGCTTCTCTACTGAGCCATGGCTGAGGGTCTGCTGTGATTAAGATTGTCTTACTTCTACTGGTTTTCCCAAACACTTTCTGAATTGGGCTGAAGACCCTTTTCATCCCAGTGAGCCTGACTTTTCTTGAAGTTCTTGCAGTCTATCTTGAGCTGTAAAATGGTTTCATTGTCAGATTCTGTTCAGAGGCTTGTTTTCATGTGGTTTTCAAAAGAAATTGGGAAAGTTGGAGCAGCTTCCTGACTTCACTCTGCCATTGTGGCTTTGCCCCCAGAATTAAGCCAGTGTTTTTTTTTTCTGATTCTGACCTTGACTTTCTTGCCATGAAATCAGGCTCTCTCAATGAACAATTCTAGCACTCTCAATTTTGCGGTGCATTTTTGATGCAGTATCTTATTTAAGCCTCCCACAAAACCTCAGAGATTACTACCATAGATGTAATTATCCACATTTTCCAAATAAGAAAACTGAAGTTTATAGCACTGAAATGATCTTGCCATAATTGCATAGCTAGGAATTGTCAAAGGTAGAGTTGACTTGATATCCTAGTGATCTGAAGTAGAACCCTTACAATTCAGCTGTTTCTATTCAAATATTAAGTCTTATTTCAATGACATCATCAGACTGCCAAAGATACAAAATCTAATTGATTACATAGATACATGTACTTCAATTTGACTGTGTGTGTGCATGTATATATGCATATATTATATATATAAATTTGATGGTGTGTATACACATAGATGTATATGAGATTAATATACTTATGCATATTTACACATGAATATACACAATGCAGCTATAACTATATATAGACACATACATCTATACATGTATACATGCACAGTACAATCTATGTACATATCTATGCATATGTGTATATAATTATATTTGACATTAGAATCTAAAAGCATTATATGTTTAAGTTACTATTATTTCATTGCAATAAGAGTGAACCTCATCAATAAGGTGACACTGGAAGAATTTGTCCCCAGTTGAACCATTATGTATAATGTTCTGTGCCTTTAGGTAATATTCATGTATTCTTAATCCTCATTTGGTTTTTCTTCTAGTTTCTATTGGTGAAAATTTGTCATAATTTATACCTTAAAATTCAGATAAATTGCTTTACTTTGCTGGTCTGGCATTTATGGTCCTTTAGAAAACCTAGAGTAAACTGAAATTTGCATATGTATTTTCTATAAATAAAAGTAATTGTTTAAAGAGGATTACAAGAGATAGACTTAGCCTACTTTAGTAAATAAGTTAGATTTAAGGACTTTAATAAATTGTGTATAAATTCATGCTGCTGGTGCAAATTCATAACCTTTTGAAATATGCTTTATAGCAATTACTTCTTTTTCTGCCTTTGAAAGTGAGAGTTTTTTATTCCTTTCAAAATGTTATGAATTTCACACTTTTTAGGAATTTGAAGATAAGCCTCAATCTGAAATATTCAGCACTTATTTTTTTTTTTTTTATCAGAAATGTCAACTTTACTCTCTTATTTGTGTTTCTTTTTATAGGTGCATATCTCATTCCATATTTAGTATTGTTGCTGATAATAGGCATACCACTTTTTTACCTGGAACTTGCTGTTGGGCAAAAAATTCGCAGAGGAAGTATTGGTGTGTGGAATTTTATCAGCCCTAAACTGGGTGGAATTGGATATGCAAGTTGTGTAGTAAGTGATGTGTATCTTTTCATTTAATCTTTATTTTACTTTTCATTTAATCTTTAATCTTTTAATAGGAAAAGAAAGATGCTTATTTTAAAGCAAGAATTTAGCTTTTCCTAATTCTTTTCAATAAGTAGAACTTGTTAAAATAGAAATCTCAACAATTATAGATTTTTAGTTTATGAATCCAGTTAACACATGTTCTTTAGGAAATGGTATTTGGATGCTATTAAATTTTTTTGTAAAATATTAAATATTCAAAATCATGAAAAGGAAAGCTATCAAAAGTTTAGACATATTGAAAAAATTTAAAAAAAATATAATATTTATTGTGAGGGCATCAACATGCAGTAGACTTAGATGACTTTACTGTTATGGATCTTTCTATTTTTATCTTTTGTTTCCAGATATGCCTTGTTCTCCTTCTTCAACCCAGTGAACCATTTCTTGTAATGAAGAATTTCAAGAAGGGAGGGAGGAAGTGCAGGAAGGGGAGGAAAGGGAGGGAAGAAGGGAGAAACAGAGGGAAATGGAGAGGAGAGGAGATAAGCAAAAGCAACTAATCCAAAGCTATAGTGTCTGACAGCATAAGCAATATTAATGGAATTACTTTCTTTTGTAGGTGTGTTTCTTTGTGGCCCTCTACTACAATGTAATTATTGGCTGGAGTTTGTTCTATTTTTCACAGTCTTTTCAACATCCTCTTCCATGGAATGAGTGCCCTCTGGTGAAAAATGCTTCTCACACTTGTAAGAAATACAAATGCTTTTTTTTTTTTGGCTGCTTAATGAATTTAAGAAGAAGAAGAAATTTATGTATTAAGATAATCAGGACAAAACTGTATTATACTTATTAGAAAACATTATGACTATACATATTCTGTTCTTAACTCTTTGTGGTCCTATTTAAAAAAATACATCAGCATCAACAGTAAACAAAAACCAAACCAAAAAGGAAAAAAAAAAAAAAAACTTATTCAACTATGAATCCTAAATAATAAATAATTCACAGGACAAACCATCAAAAAATGAAATTATGTGGGAAAAAAATCTTAATTTTGATCCTTGTTTTTGTAACACTTCTATTTTTGAATCTCTCTCTCCCTTTCTTATGGAATAAGCTATCCCTTCAAAGAAGGATTAAAAAAGGAGGGAGAAGCAAAGCCAGTCATATGTGACAGAAAATACAATATTCTGCACTCTAGCTTTGCAAAGGGAGGAGAGAGTGAAAGAGTATTTTCTTAATGTTTTCTTTTCTGGGAGCCTACTTTTACCAATTACTCAAAAGCATTTAGGACTTTTAGCATGGTCTGTTTATTATACTTGTACCATTGGAAGAGATTGTGAGTGTTAGCTTTCATCTCTGTCTCTTCTTCTTGATCCAAATGCACATTCTTATGAAAAACTAGAAGAAACCACAAATATTCATTTTATTTCAAGTACTTCAAATAACTATGGTTTTCTCTAGGTTTTTTTTTTTTTTAAAGACCTATACAATTTTATAGGTCTATGCTTGAGGAAACCAGATTTTTAGATAATTTAGGTAATTATAAAGAATGATGGAAGAAAAAAAAACCTCATTTTTTGCATGAATTAGCTGAGAAAATCAGGGTGAAAGCCAAAATTGGCTTAACTGGATTCACTGGACAGTTAATCTGTCACCTTTGTGATAGAGATTTTAACTTCAATGTCTTTCAGAAGTAGGGTTGATTTAATTTGTGTGATACTTAGGATGCATACTTTTATCTTCTTGTCATGAGGGGGGGAATCCAAGATTTTTTTCTAAGATTACTAAAAAAAATATTTAGTTTTTCTATACAAGCAGAGTGAAGAAATTAATTAGATAATTTAGCCAAAATAACATGTTATTAGGGAAAGTGGTTTTAGGCCAAATTACATATTAAATTACATCATTTCTCTACATAGTTGGGTTTGGCACTAGCACAAAGTGGGTGTAATGTTTTGCTTATTTGAACAATTTGTTAATTGCCTTTATTATTAAGGTTCTTTTAATCCAAAAGAATAAACCTGCCAAATAGCCACAAATTTTATCAAGAAGGTAACAAAAAGACCAGATATTTAGATCAATTGATTTTTACCTACAGGTTTATTGCCATGATTTTTCTTGTACAGAATTGGAAGCACTTTTTTTAAATATGCTAGGAAAAATGTTTAGGCCTGGAAAAGTAAGAATTGGAATGCTCAGAAACTTTAAAATAGAAAATATTGTTTCTGTTCCAAATTATCTCCTGGAAGCAGATACTATGATATAATTCTATGATCATAATGAGATAGTCATATTTCTCATATGAGAATATGTAGATTTGTCACTAGGATGATATTATCTCAAAAAACTAAAGTCTGTGCTATGGTAATTTCTGTGAGGTAAATACAGTCTCTCTCTCTCTTTCTTTCTCTCTGTCTCTATATACACAGTTATGTTCATGGCCAAATTATACATCAATAATTAGAATCAATAGGTTCACAATTAGAATGGGCTATCAGTCCATAGATAAATGGAACATTTACTATGTGTTTCTATATTTATATACAAGTACTGTACTAAGTGCTGGGGATTCAAATATTAGGAAAGCAAAATAGACCCTTTCTTCAAGGAACTAGAAATGCAACAGAAGGGTACCTGTTTAATGGTTTCAATGTCTAACACCCTCATTTTATCAATGATGAAACTTAGCTATATAATCAAATTATTTATCCAGCAACAGTCAGTGCGCTTAGTATTTGAAACACCCCAAGTCTTTTTTATAAGAAGTCCAAAATTTTATACATGATACATATGTATACCACAAAGTGTGCTATGAGCTGACCTCAAAAACCCAAATTGTTGTAAAAATTTCAGGGAGTTATTTTGAAAGAATGTTTATAATTCTGCTTTAAAAATTACTTTAGGGATAGAGTTTCATGAATTGTGTTTGAATATTTTTAGTGGTAAGTAGATCTAGGGTTTTTTGAGAGTAGGCATGTTTGCATAAGCTAGTGGCTCAAAAGGTGTCAGTGAAGACGTCATATCCTTAAGAAAACAAAACCTTTAGTCTTTCTTTTAGAAAGACAGTATTTAAAATAAACACAGTGATTGTATACATGTCAAAATTATCATTGCTTTTTAATCCTGGAAAGACTTCTTCTAGCTCTTTAAAAACAAAATAAAACAAACAAAAAAAAACAAACCCTGTACTACTTTGTGCTTTCTGCTATGGTGTGCTTAAAATTGCAAATTAAATTTACTAATAAACTAACATATTGAACATCTAGAACAATAATTTGAATGGACCTTTGAACCCAATAAGTACTTTCTAAATGATGGTTGAATTGGGTGAATAGAGCAAGGCAAATCTTAAAAGAAGCAAACAAAAATAGAGTGATGTATTTCTAGAACCTTCATCAAGTTTGGTTTAATGGGCACGTACATCTAGATATGAGACCAAAAAGATGACATGTCATAGAAGATGAAAGCAAAGTTATCTTTCAGTTTTGAATGTTGTTTTTCTCTTTTTTAAATAATAGATAAATAAGGAGAATACGTAGCTTTTAAAATGTTTTAAAATGTTAAGTCTTGGATCTGATTTGCATTGCAAAATTCTGGAATGTTTGAGCGAATTTCTATTAATATACATGATTATACTGTGTATAGTGAATTTTTAGAGCAGTTAAATGGCATAGTGGATAGAGTACCCAGATTCAGTAATACCAGAGTTCAGATTCAGATTCAGGCATTTACTAGCTTAAGTCACAAGTCACTTAACCTCTGTCTCAGTTCCCTCAGCTATTGAATGAAGATAATAACAGTTGTTAACCCACAGGGTCATTAGCAATGATCAAATGAGATGATATTTGTAAAATCTTTACTATACTGCTTGGCAGATAATAAGCATTTGATAAATACTTTCCTATCTCCTCTTCCTGATAGCTTTGGGTTTAAAAAAAAAAAAAAAAATCTCATACTGAATTTCCATTCTATGAAAACAGCAATTGTATGTTTTTCAAAAGGTAAGAAAAAAACTTTTTTTAGAGAAATATTCTTTGACCATTTCTAATAATTACCAGAGTTTTCAGAGCTGAAATAATTTTTCTTTTCTTTTTTTTCCCACCTTCAGTTGTGGAGCCAGAATGTGACAAAAGTTCTGCCACTATCTATTACTGGTATAGAGAAGCCTTGAATATTTCTGACTCCATTTCGGAAAGCGGGGGCCTCAACTGGAAGATGACTCTCTGCTTGCTGTCTGCTTGGGTTTTGGTGTGCTTGGCAATGATCAAAGGAATTCAATCTTCCGGCAAAGTTAGTATTATTCTTTTTGGCTTCCTGGCCCTAGCTAGCAGGTGGAGAGCTTCTCCTTCCTGGGCACCACACCCCTCTTCACATGCTATTTTTTATATTTGTAGGGGAAACTGGAAGAGAGGTCAAGATTCATTCTTCCTTTGAGAACTGGTGAAAAGCAGCATGTTAAGAATGTGTTTAGATTATAAGAATGGGAGGATTAGGATGAAAGTGTAGTTGGTTGTTATTTTCTCTCTCAATCTGTCTTTGTCACTCTCTGCCTGACTGTCCTTTCCTCCTTTTTTCACTTTCCCTTCCCTTCTTTTCTTTCCTCCCCTTTCTCTCTTCCCTCTTCTCTTTCCTTCTTCCCTTCCCTCCTCCCTTTCCTTCTTCCCTTCCCTTTTCCCCTTCCCTCCCTTTCCTTTTTCCCTTTTTTCCCCCTTCCTCCTTTTCTCCCCTCTCTCCTCTTTTCCTCCCCTCTCTCCTCTTTTCCTCCTCTCTTTCCTCCTTTCCTTCCCTCCCCTTCCTTCCCTTCTTTCTTTCTTCCTTCCTTCCTTTCCTTTTCCCTGTCCTTTCCCCTTCTTTTTTTCCCTTTCTCCTTTTTCTTGCTTTTCCTTTCCTTTCCTTTCCCCTTCTCCTTTCCCTTTCCTTTTTCTTGCTTTTCCTTTCCTTTCCCCTTCTCCTTTCCCTTTCCTTTTTCCTTTTCCCTTCTCCCTTCTTCCTTCTTCCTTCTTCCTTCTCCATTCCCCTTCCCATCTCCTTTCTCTTGCCCTGTTCCTTTTTGCTTCTCCTTTCCTTTTTCTTTTTTCTTTTCCCTTCTCCTGTCCCTTTCTTTCTCTCCTCTCTCCTTAAGTTAATTTACAGCATTATAAATAGCTTTAGTTTGAATTCCTTTGTTTGGTTCAAGTGATGGTCCTGAAAGTATATTTTGGATGGTGGCGTGCAGAAACTTCTCCCCATCCCAAAGGGGCTCCTAAGGTATTTGAATTCTCTAGGGATGGATCTACTTTTAGAATTTGGGGCCCTCATGTCTGATCCTAATAAGCATTTTTGCTTGAAATATTTATCATTGTGCACAAGAAGTATAAAATACAAAAATTATAAGAATAAGCAGTAATTTTGTCTAATTAAAAGAATATTTCATTTTAAATCCTCAGAAATTTTAATACAGATCTTTTTAAAAATTGAGTCACCAAACTGCTTTCCTATTTAATACTATTTACTTTGCATCACCTCCAATTTTTCAATATTTCATCTTCTAAAATAATGGGAAGGATGGAACAAGTAAATATTATAGAAAATCTGACATTGGTGTAGTAAGTCTGTCATTTAAGATACTTTATATTTTTATAAGAAGATTATTTCCAATTATATTTATTCAATTCTTGGATAATTTTAAACCTTTTCAGTTTTAAAATTAGTAGTCTGTTACTCTCAAACACATTTTGCTTATAAGGATAGAAATATAGTTTTAAAATTAATTTTTAATCTGATTAATTTTCAAATTTAATGAAAATTTTATTGCATGACTAAGTATGCTCAATAATAATCTTTAATTGGAATACCCTGAACTGTGTGACAATGTACTTTACAATTGTATTCTTGCAGGTTACAAAGAGCAAGTTATATGTTATAGGTTTTTTTTAAACAGACAATAACCATGTTTATTTACTGCTTACTTATATTAAAAAGCACCACAATTAAAACCAGAAGTTTATTTTGCATTTTTGGATATCTGCTAAAAATGTTCATTACGGGGCATATTTATCACTGAAATTTTGTTCTAAATTATGTAAAAAATAGAGAAATTGTGATCAATGCAGTTTATATATAATCCTTATTGTAAATTTAGGGAGAAATGCATTGCACAAGTATCATGATTTTGCAGCAGTGAAATGATAGAATTGTTGCCACAATTAAAAAAAAAAATGAAGTCAGGGTTTATAATTTCTAAAATTCTAATTCCAATAATTAAATTAACTAGACACAAGTACAGAAAAAAGACAAAATAATTCAGATCTCAAAATGCCAGGATAAACATTTGCTGACTGGTGTTACTACAATGGTTTCCTTTTGTAGTCACTCTTTCTAACTTATAGTCAGACTTATTATCGAGCACTTTGAGTAAGAATAGTATTGACAAGATACATAGACTCAAAGCTGACAGGGATCTCAATGAGTAGAAATGATTTGCTGCCAGATAGAGTTTCTCTACTCTAATTTTTAAACTATATGCAAACATTGAGCTTTGAATGCTCAAAGAAACCTTTACTTTTGGGGAGAAAACAACTCATTGTGAATTAAGGATGGTCATAAAGAATAAGTCAACATGTCAGTCATCATAGTAATAAGACAGAGTTGAGCTGGGACCCCCTATTCTCATGTTAAGACAACAGACACATCTTTATGAGGATAAAAAAACTCTCTTATGATATAGAAAATTATGTGAATTTATGTAAAAATGGGGTAACTATTTAGACAAATATCCAGTCAATAAACATTTATTAAACTCCAATTTGCTGGTTACTGTGTTAAATGCTGGAGATTTACAAAAAGGCTAAAGAGTCCTTGTTCTCAGACCTCATACTTGAAAGGCAGAGAATTATCTAGATAAATCAGTCAAGCAGATATTTAATTTAAGGGATCCTGCCTCAGTTGTTATATTGTTTGTTTAGAGGCATAATTTACCAGAAACTTACTAAAACAGCAGCTTTCAATCATACAGTTCCATTTGAATCTTTAAAAAATTTAAATATAACTTTATTTTTCCAAATACATGAAAGAATAGTTTTCAGCATACATCTTTGCTTATACTTGTGTTCCAAATTTTTCTCCAACTTTCCCCCCCCATTCCTAAGACTTGAGCAAGCAGCAAACAATCCAATATAGGTTAAACATGTGAAATTCTTCTAAACATGACAATACTATTCCTAAAAGGAGATAGAATAAGTATGGGACCTATGAGTTCATTGATATGGGGAGCTCCCAGGTGAGAAAAGTTTTGCTAATGTAGAGGCATTTTATTTGCAACTTAGAAAGTGGTTTAGAGTTCTGGATGTGAAGTCAGGAAAAACTTGAGCTGAAGTTTGCCTTAAACACTTAATTATCTAAATAGCCCTAACAAGATATTTAGCCTTTCGACCTCCATTTCCACTTCTGTGTCTACTTTATATTATAAAGTCTACTTTATATTGTAAAGATCAAATAAGATAATGACATAAACATGTGATTACATAATATACATAAACAATCCATTATATTTCTATTATTTTTGCTTAGAACACCAGAAATTAAGTGACTTGTCAAATGTTTTATAGCCAGTAAGTTTCAGAAAGTGGAATTTAGACTCATACCCACTAGTTTCAAGACCTGCTCTCTATACATGATACCTCTTAAGACTCTATCTTTGAAAGGGTTTTCAAGAAATCATAGAACTTGTTTGGTAACTTTTATGCATTTAAATAATCTATCCAGTATAGGAAACCTCTTTTTAAAAGAACTCCAGAGATAGAATCTCTACTGATTTCCTTAGTTTATTCTAAATGTTTTATTATACAAATTGCCATGATTTTTTAAAAATATTCAGTCTATTTCTGATTTTCATTGACATCTAACTCTTAATCATTAGTTGTAAAGAACTTGCCCCATTCACCACAGCTTTTCATTTCCTAGACTCTATTAACCAAATGCTTTTGGCCTTTCATCACTGGATCACTTTTACCTATATTGTCATTCTTTTCAAAACTCTCTCCCTAATTTCTTCACATACTTTAAAGTGTGACCAGAGCCAAGAAAACATAGGTTTCTAAAATTGCTTAACACCTATGCTACATTTCCTATAAAGGGATGAAACTCTTGAGGTGATGCACTGAGGTTGGACAACCGAGCACTTAAGGCTAATTACCGATTGGACAATACTCTATAAGGATATGCTTGGAAAATGGCCCTTCCCACTATCCTGTGCTGGCTCGATAATTGGTGTATACAGAGATTTGTAGGAGGGATTATAGGAGGTGGAGTAAGACTAGCCAGAGTCACTTTTGGGCGGGAGACGAAAAGGAGAGGTCTTGGAGATCCTGCATTCATCTAATTCACTTCTACCCCTAAAGACCAAAAATAAAGACCAAGGACTTTAGCTTATCTTGACTCTGGCTGATTCTAAGGTATCCAGGGTGCTAACTTGGTCTTCACAATTTCCACCTTTAAAACTCAAGAGATACTGATGTTTTTAGGGCAAGAAATTGTGATTTTTATTGATACAGAAACCTTTTTGAGTCAGGAAACAATCTACCTATGCATAGGTAGTATGTGTAACCTTCTCTACAAATGATGGTCTTAGACACTGAAAAGTGCAGTGATTGATAAAGGTCATACAACCAGTTTGTGTCCCCCTAGAATTTAGATCTTCTGGGTTTGAGGCTGATATTCTATCTTCTGTGCTTTGCAGAAATTATCGAATAATTTCTGTTATTTAAAGATGAGTATGGGACTCTTACAGTCATAGAAAACCTGAAATAAGACCATATTTTTTATACACTTATGTAAAACCCATATTCACTTTCACTTTGACTATTGTGAGAAGTTTTGAGTTCTTATGACTAGTGGTAGTTCAAAAAAAATCTAGAAAAAACTAAGATAGAATTGAGAATAATAAGAAGAAATGTAGACTAAAATGATGAAAACTGAAAAGTAAAGTAGTGAATGGGCAGGGTAGTGGGCCTGGAGTGAAGCAGACTTGCATTCAGATCTTCCCTAACATTTTTTATTTAGCCAAGTGACCGTGGATAAGGTTAACCTTATTGTACCTCAATTTTCTCATCTGTATAAGGGAGAGTTGAACTTAATTGTTTCTAAAGACCCTTCTAACCTTGATCTTCTTAACCACTGATCTGAATGAGAAGAAATGTCTAGGGTAACATCTACTCTTAGAGAGAGTATATTTACATTGTGATCACATATCCATTGAAGTATCAAGTGACACTTTTACAGAGCAGTCAGCAACTGGAGCCCAGTGCCTCAGGAGGTATGTGGTTGGAACAACAGCTATTGAGTAGTCTAGGCAAGATTTTTCCTTGAAAGATATTAAAACCATCTTGTGCTGTCTTTTGCACCATCAGGAAGTTGTGTAAAAGATGTGAGCTTTGTTCCTCTTAGCCATTAAGTTTCCAGGAGCATTTCAAAAAGATAGGTTAGCCCACATGACAGATAGGGCTCCTGCTCTAAAAGTATATGGACTAATGAATATGGAAAAAAAGGTTAAAAAGCTTGAGACAAATCAATTAGTAAAAGGTTAGGAATTGGAAAACTGTTTGGGGACTACTGACCACATGTATTAGAACTATTGCCCTCCAATGGGTAAACAATGAATCTAACCTAGAATTAATTTTCTTATTTTCTATTTTGGAGCTTATGATAGTAAATGACAATACAATTAATATTAAGGACAATGATGATCATATTATTACAAATTTAAGACGTAGCATAGTAGGCAAACCCTTTAGATATCCAATGGAAAACCTAAGGGCAGCCCATGTAATCATTTCAGCTTTATTTCCAAAATAGTATTCTCTAAGCACTAAGGAGAACAGCTTTGATCATTCAGCATAGTCTTTGGGGCTACATTTGTTGGACATTGCTTCAACCATAAAGAAAATCATCTTGATTATCTGAACAGAAACACCAACAATACCAGCCCCAACAGTACCACCACCAACAACAATCCTTTCCAGCCTGGAAAGGTTTGTGATACCATTGCCATTATAGAGGTTAGTTTCCCCTCAGTGCCATAAAGAAGCATTGGAGGAGGATTTCCAAATGAATGAATGGATGAAAAAAGCATTTATTAAGCACTCACTATATGCCAGGCACTGTGCTGGTACTTTGCAATTTATAAAGCTGTGATCTTTTTACAGAAAACAACAAATTCTTTCACTTGGCCTAATAGCATACTGAGTATTTTAGAAACATTCCTTTTCATTACTTTCCATGGAGGAGCTGAGTGTGAAAGAATTTTCACACCCTATTTTAGCTGATAAGAAGACTGATCTGTTAAAACATACTTGCTGTCAGGACTATTTTCCTAAATACCCCTTTATAGATGAATCCCATGTGTCTTACCAGCCACTAAAAGAGCAGTCATCACTCTCTCACCACATTTTCACTGAGTGTGGTTCTCTTGCAAAGAAAAAAAAATCCTGTTATCTAGATAATGCTGAAAATATTTTTAAAAATATGTGCAGTTATTTTCCCTTAAAAGAGATAAAAACTATGAGAGACTTGTAAAAATTTATTTTTTTAAAAATTAAAGTTTTATTGATTTCTTTTCTTCAATGTCAAAACATAGAAGAAGGGTTTTTGACTCACTACAGGGTGTTTGAGCACACCTGACTAACCCTCTCTAAGCCTGTGTAGCATATTCATGTCAGTATATACTCTATTTTATAAGTATGCTCTAATTTCCACACCCAGCAAACTTTCTCTTATAGCAAAGCAAAATCATTAGGCCACCTGACTCTGTCTGTGTCTGTGAGTATTTGACGTCCATAGTCTCTCTAAGAAAAAGAGCAAAATAGTCTTTTCCTACTCTCTTCTCCAAGACCAAGATTGGTTATTGCCATTAGTTTCATTCTATTGCTATAGAATCATTTATAAAGTTGTTTTTTTTCCCCCTTCCAGGTACAGATTAGTAGATATTGACATTTTAATCAAGAAAACCAGCTTTGAACTAGATTTTTATTGATGTCATTTGAGAGATGAAAATTCACAAAAGCATGGCACTAGATTTGCTAAAGGTATCATAGGTACTTAGAGAAGGGACAACTTAAATATTCAAAAGATTATGCGACTTGAACCATTAAGTGAGTTATTCCTCTTTATCCTATTATTCCATAATGCTTCTAAGTATTTAGTGTATTATAGCAGATAGAATGAGTTTTACTTTTGTAGCAATATAACTTATAGTTATTAAAAATGAACAAAAACAAAGCATTTTTATTTCCTTTTCATTTATTTTATTCATATTATATAAACACAATTTTCTCTTGGTGTACTTCTCTTAGACTTTAAGTTGTAAAGATGTGCCAACCTACATTAATAGCAATAAAGAAAATAATAAGAGCTAATGTTCATAATGAATTATTCATATAACAAATTTAGGCACTATTTAAATTCATAATTATTCATATAATAATTCTGTGCACCAAATTTAAGATTTGCAAAGTTTTTTACAAATATAAACTCATTTTATTCTCACAGAAACTCTAGGATATATAAGTTGCTATTTTTTCCATTTGATAGATGAAGAAATCGAGGAAGACAGAGATCAGGCATCTCATTTCCTCATTTGAAGTTCTCTTGCACCCGTAAACTGTGGTTCATGATCCCATATGGGGTCTTGTAAATGAAAGTGGAGATGTGGAATTATGATGTATCAGTAAATGTTTGATTTGTATATCTATTTGATATACTTGCTTACTGGTCATCATGTAAAAATTTCTCAGGTTGCTATTGGAAAAAATGTGAGAAGCCTTGCTCTAATCCAATAAAATCACAGGTTTCATCCTATCTCTAACTTGTATAATAAATCTGATTTTTAATGATTACTCTATGGTAGAGACCCAGGAAAAGTCCCAAAATTGTGGGTTCTTTGATCCACTGATCTCATAAACAAAGATAGTTGAAATGCTTTTAGTAATGCCTGCATTTACTGAATAAACATATTTTTGAGGAGGCAAGAAGGAAACTGAGCAGATTTATCCATGTTTCCTTGGTGTGTAAACTGGATTTTTGACATTTTAATCAGAGAAATTATTTGGAGCTCTGCTCAAATTAAGTGCTTGATTTAAAGGGGGAAAAAATCAACAACCATATATCATTCTACCCATGCTGCTTATTTAATGACAAAACAAAGACATGAATGAGTAAATAAATTTTTAACGAACACTCAAAAGCCACTGAGAATTTTAAAAGATTTAAAGAATTCCTGAATTAAGTAAAGGAAAAAAAAAACTTTGTTTTGGGAAAACTGATAAAAAATGAAAGATGTGTGTGTGTGTGTATGTGTGTGTGTGTGTGTGTGTGTGCATGCATATACACATGTGACTGAATAATAAAAATGTGAAATGATTTAAGAATTGCATTGCTTCAAAGACTTATGTGGAAATAAAGTGTTGACTACTTTTGTTATTAGCTCTTAATGCTCTTTTATTTTATAGAGAATATACTATACTAATTTTTTTTTGGAGGGGAGAAGGCATTTTTACTATATTACATTCTATAGAAAATTCTTCTGAATTCAACATGATTTTTCCTATAAGGATAGCCTTTATTATCAGAATAGACCAGTGGATTCACTGGAGTGAGGAGTGAGAGGCTCTTTAGAAAAAGCACTGAACCTAAGTGCAAATGTGATCCTAAGCATTTCCTTGGTACATACTAATGGACCTGGCATTTAGTCTCTGCCACAATTTTCTCATTTATAAAATGGGGGATAATAATATCACCAACATCCCGGGGTGGTTGTAGTTGAGGATATGAGATATAAATGTTAGTTATTATTACAGATTAATTGAAGTAAGGAAATATAGAACTTCTTGATATTTTCTACATAAGATTAATAGAATTGAATTTTCAGATTAACACAACCATTATTCATCATGTTATAGTCTATTTATTACATAATGTTTTTTTCCCCCCCAGATCATGTATTTTAGTTCTCTCTTCCCATATGTGGTACTCATATGCTTTCTAATCAGAGCACTGCTTTTAAAAGGTTCAATTGATGGCATCCGTCACATGTTTACCCCTAAGGTATGTACTTAGCTTTGGAATAAGACATACTTTATAAGTGTATTATATTTATTGTTAGAAATGCTTTGAATGTTAAAGGCCATTGATTTTCTTACAAGTGATATTTTTAAAATTTTAGATTGTGGGTTTCCTAAATGGTTGACATTATAGTACATTTTATTGATCATTGAAATATGTCTTGTGTTCAAGATTCAGCATTAGGATTTAAGACTTTAATATCAATGTGGTTGTGTTCTTTAAAATCACCTAAAATTATTCCATTTAAGATTTCAAATGATTTAAAAACATTTCAACAGTAAAATCTCGGGCTGTAGAATTTAGCTTTTGATTCCCATCCTTTTCCCATTCCTGAAACATAAATATAAGGAAAATGTGTTGTGCTTTTAAAAAAAGATAATGACCAAAATGAAGGAATTGGTGTTTGAAATGTGGAGGGAAAGATTCTGTGTTTCTAAAATTAACTTATTTTTTTTTTTTTTGCTGATAGAATATAGAATTCTTCATTTATCTTCTAAGAATAAAAATTGGTTATATGGATATGATTATTGTTATTGTTCATTTGTCAGTTATGTTTGACTCCTTGGGATCCCATTTGAAGTATTCTTGACAAAGATATCAAACAGTTAGTGCTTTTTTGCTCCACCTCACTTTACTCCCACTGAGGCAAATAGGGTTAAGGGCCTTGCCCAGAATCATATAATTAGTGAATGTCTGTTGCCAGATTTGAACTCAAAATATATTATACTTATATATTGTATAATATACTTATGTAGATTATAGTCAACTTAATAACTACTTCTGGACCACAACAACAAATAATAATTAACACCAAGCACATTTAGGCTTGCAAATTAAATTACCTCTTGCAGTGAATCTATGAAGTAGGTTCCTGTTGTTATCCCCATTTTACAGTTGAGGAAACTGAGGTAATAGAGATGTTGAGTGACAAGGTTACATAGTAAATAAGTATTTAAAGTAGAATTAGAATCCAAATCTTCAATTTTTTCCTCCATTGTTCCATGCTGCCTCCATACAGGGTATATAATTATTACAGTTCTAGAGTGTAGCTGTTGAAATTACTTTTCACTTGTATATAACTTTTGAAGAAAATTCAACTTAGGAAATATAGAAGACAAAGCCAAACACCAAATACTTAAAATAAGCTGGCATGGCTGCCAGTTTGACATGGAATAACAATAAGGGTTTGAGTATCTATTTTAGCTATTTCTATAACTAAGATGTAGTTTGAAAGGAGAAATCCTTGCCTTGCTTTTTATGTGTTTGATTGTTTTTATTTGTATGTTAATGTATGTATTAATGTGAGTATATATGTTTGTATGTGAGTATATATGTATATGTATGTATATAAGTGAGAATGAATATAAATAATTAAATGTGTATATATGAATATATGTGTATGTATATAAGTGAGAATGAATATAAATAATTAAATGTGTATATATGAATATATGTATACTCATTTGTAAGTATGTATATATACATAATATATTATAATTTGTGTTATGTGTGTATATATATGTAAAGGTATATGTGTATGAATGTGTATATATATATATGTATATGTATATATGTGTGTGAGTATATGTAGTATATATATATATATATGTATATATACATATATATATATATATATATATATAGTGTGTGTGTGTGTGTGTATGCATGTGTGTTCTAGGCAGCTGGAGAAGTCAGGGAAGGAGGAAGGCCATCTTTCTCCATGTGTCTCTTCATAGAGTCCTATGGTTTGGCAGCCTGGTGTGGATTGGGAAGGCTTTTTGATGCTTCCCTCCCCTTCTCCTACTCACTGCTCCCTCCATGGCCATTTCCCTCTCTATGGAGGCCTGGGGCAGGAGAGTCATGTTAGTTGCCAGGATTCCAGATTTCTTCATTTTACTCTCTGTGTAAGCCCAGGCAAGGACAAGTTACTTAACCTTCCTAATGTCTAAATATATAAAATGAGAGGATTGGTCTCCGTGGCAGCCAAAGCCTTTTCCATCTCCAATTCTGTCTTCCTGTGACTGGAGGGAAAACAATATTGTATTGTTCTATACCATTTGAAGTTTTGCAGTAAAAAGATCACACAACTTTGAGTAGTAGCCATCTAATTTAATATGCCTTTGAAAGGAACAACCTGTACATATCTGACAAATAGTTCCACAGTCTCTGCTCAGTCCCGTGTGTATAGAAAAAAGAAAGAAAAAGAAAACAAATTCTTGAATTACTAAGAAAGAATCAAAAAGCGATTTCAGAAATCTTAAATTCAACATGAATATATGAAATTATTATTTTTTTTAAAAAAGTATTTAGCTCCATCTAGTGACCAAAGAATGAATGTGTGAATGGCATTGTATCACTCCAGGAATTTTGTTTAACATGTCTGATTGGGAAGAGATGTATATATTAATATACAATGTTTTTATGTTTTGTATTTAATTAGATGGATATTTTTCAAAGTAATTATTTCATTGAGCAAATGAAGATTTTGATGTATATAAATTCATTTGCAATGGTTATTAGTAAGAAAATAATCCCCCTAATTCTAGTGTAACCACAATAAAACTGAACCTTAATGAGCTTTGGTAAATAGATTCTCAGCCATTTCATCGAGACAGACAGTTCATTTGAAATGGGATTCAGCTAAAGCATTGTACCATAAGTACTCATCACAGTGATTGTTAAAGTTGTATATAACCTTGACCGGTACCTCTCATTTAATGTATAGTATGTCAATATTTCTTGAATGAAAGAGAAGGTAATGGATGTGACAATAGACTTAGAGTTAAGATGACCCAGGAAAAAAATCCAAAAATGAGGAAGTGGACCTCTGAGGTTTCTTTCAGCTTAAATATATAATGTTAATGAATGAATGGAAGAGTTTGAGATTTGTGGGAAGTCCAACTTGTCTGAATTTTTATTGCCGTTAAATTAATTTATGTGAAAGACAGATGTAAGGTGGCACAGTACCTGAAAAACTAGCACTGGAGTCAGAGGGAGCTGAGTTCAAATGCAACTTCTGACACTTAACATTTACTAACCATGTGACATTGGGAAAGTCATTTAATCCTGTTTGCCTCACAAAATAAACAAATATACACTCTTCTTTGACATCACTGTCCCTTCCCACTGACTCACTACATTAATTCCAGTAGGGATCTCCTTTCAAAAAATAAAAAGAAATTTGATCAAGATAAAATAGTGATCTTATTCTCATTACATGTCTCCTTTCTCACTTCTAGTCTGCCACCTGCAAGAAGTGTATCTTGCCATAAAGCTTTTGAATTAAATTAGTTTTTTTTAAATCACCTATCAGTTACTGAACCAAATCAATTTTTAAACCATAGAACTTTGGGAGACTTGATTTATTTTTACTTAGAAATTAAATTATCTTTTAAGGCGGAAAAGATTTTTCAGAATATTTTGAGTGTGGGTCTCTTTTAAAGTTTTTAATAGAGGGGACTTGAAATGACTCTGTACATGAGGAAGTAGGAGTAAAAATTTGGATCAGTATTCACATGCAACACTTTTTTCTCCCCCTCTAAAAAGTGGAAGATAAGCTTATATATATATATATATATATATATATATATATATATATATGTCAATATTCTCTATGATTCCCATAGTCATTATATTTTAATAATTGTAGTCTTTTTATTATGGATCTATTCCCCAATTATATTTTGCAGCTGACTTTTATTATCTCATTTTAAATAGCTTGAAATAATGTTGGAGCCCAAGGTCTGGAGAGAAGCTGCCATTCAGGTGTTTTTTGCCTTAGGGCTGGGATTTGGTGGAGTCATTGCCTTCTCAAGTTACAACAAGAGAGACAACAACTGCCAATTTGATGCTGTCTTGGTGTCCTTCATCAATTTTTTCACTTCTATCCTGGCTACGTTGGTAGTGTTTGCTGTTCTGGGCTTCAAAGCAAACGTCATAAATGCGAAATGCATTATCGAGTATGAATATTCATTCTCTTCCATACTTTGACAATATAATTTGTTCAAGGATGCATTTGTTCCCAGGATAATAATATATTACTCTTTTACAGAAATTCTGAGATAATTACTAAGCTTCTGAAAACGGGCAATATTAGCCAACATCTACTTCCTATTCATATCAACTTGTCAGATATAACTCCTCAAGATTATCATTTAATTTATGACATCATTAAAAAGGAGAAAGAAGAGGAATTCCTTGCCTTTCACCTTAATCCCTGTCAAATTGAAGATGAGCTTAATAAAGTGAGTGGCCTTTTATTTTTTTGGGGAAAAAAAAGTAACACTTGAGTGCAAATAAATGAATAAACACAATAGCCACTGTGTACTTATAATATCATACTTTAAAAAATTATATATTGTTTATTGCATAGACATTAGTAATTAAGGTGTTTCAGCATAATTTGTTAACCATAAAGTTTTGGTATTTAATATTGAAGTTGTTTTAGCCATATATGAAAAAGTTTATCAGCTTAGGGCATTCCCAATATAGGAGCTCCCTTCTCTATTACAGATAGCAGCATATCTATCTAATGTAGATAATTCTCAAGTGTTTGCCTGAGGCACCTAGAGTGGGCTTTTAATATCATAGAAGATTTAGATCTATGTCTTCATGACTTCAAGCTTGGTGCTCTGTGACCTCCAATGAATCAGTGTGTGATCTCACTCATGTGACCATTTATCATCCCTTTGTGACCATTTCTTCCTCTAAGTTTGCCATAGGAAGTCCATCTAATAATATAGTAGTCTTGTGTTTACTTGACAGCATGGGGTCACAGTGGGGACCTGATATCCAGTCTCAGCAGAATGTTTCTCTTTACTCTGCCTAAACTAGAACAGATGCTAAAATATTACTTTGAAACATAGCTACAATTTTTGTATTTATTCTAGTAATCTAGTTGTATAGTATAGGAAAGGCAGCTTGGTACAGTGGCTACAGAGTCAGCCTTAGAATTATCAAGACAAGAGTTCAAGCCTTGTTTCTCATTCACACTAGTTTGGTGGGACCCTGGATAAATCATTTAATTTCTTAGTGTGCCAGGCAATTTTAAGATTATAAGTTGCTGGTCTATATTGAAAAGAAAAAACATGTCAGAACATAAAAAGACAAAAGCAAACACATAATCCATTTGTGTGTGTGTGTATGTGTGTGTGTAAAAAAGAACTTCTTGGGTATACCAAGTTTTAAAGGTAAATTATATGTTATTATATGTTTTTCCTTTTATTCTTATTGATGTAAGTGGATTACGTGATATGTATTAGTTTTTTAACATGAGTAAACCAGTTAGCTTTTCAATCAATTTTTATGTATATACAACTCTAAAATACAAAATGACAAAGGTATGATTAAGTCTGAGGAGTCAGAAGTGAATAACCCACCAGGAACTTAATTTATTTCAGTTCAGAAAGGGGTTAAGTAGAATTGATACTTTATAGCTTCCAGTCATTTATGACTTGGGATGGCAAAGGGAAATATAGATCATTTAAAGGCAAGAACTATGGGGATTTTTCTCCTTAAGAATTTGAGAATTCATTTTTAGATAAGATCATCAGTGAGGTTACTCAGTCTGTTTTTGTCTTGACAGTCTTCATAAGAAAACTGTAGTCAATGATTATAGATGTATATGTGTGTTTAAACATATACACATATTTATAATCCAAAATGAGATATGCTATTGGCTGTTTATTATTTGAAAGTACTATATGAAAATATGCAATATGAACCAAGTAAAGTTAATATATCAAATTATAAATAATTTGAAAAATACCTCTTTGATCAATGAAGAAAACAAATATATATATTAAACTAATGAGGTTATGGATTTTATGCCTTTTATGTGAAAGCTTCTTTAATATGAATATTTTGTTACACATTTTTGTACAAAATAGTTTTTTCCATCACTTCCATGTCTCTTATTTTAAACATATTTTTCTACTTTGATCACAATTTTAATGTTAGTCCTTTCATACATGATTTTTAGATAGAACCAAAAGATGAATAATTAGAATTATCAAATAATTTCTCTAGGTAGTATGATATAAAGTTAATATATTTTTTCTTCTATTGGGTTCTTCAGCAGATTTAGATACAAGCTATATATATATAGATATATGACTTAGTTTTTTTTTTCAAGGAAATAGCTTGGTTAATTGGTTAATGTTCTATGTGTGTATATGTGTGTATAGATATATATACACACATATGTAGTGCATTAACACATCCATATCCATACATAATATGTATATATATACATTATATGGTAATTAGATATATACACACAAAGTATGTTTTATATATTCATTTGTATATAAATATTTGTAATATACATGTACTTTGTATATATACAAATATATACACAAATATATACTGTGTATATATACACAGTAAGCATAAATGTATATATACAATTGATATATTGATAGAAATGATACTATTTATAATAATATGCGATATATATACATCTATATGTATATAACCACATGCATGCATAGTTTATATACATTCACACTGTGTTCTATGGTAATTTCTAGATGTACTGTTGCCTTCCCCTTTCTCTCTCCCTACACAAATGTTCTTTCTCCATTATAACAACGAAAGGATAATCAAGAAAAGCAATTAAAGCAAAGACTTTATTTGTCATTGTATATAACCGTCCACACCTGTAGTCTGTGACCTGTCTACTGAAATAATGAAAATAACTTGTAAGAGGTCAAGATTGGTCCTTGTAGTGTTGTTTTTATACAATTTATAATTTCTATTACTTATGTCTTTTAAGAGAAAAAAAATACTGTGGAAATTCTCAACAGGAGGATTTCTTTTCTTATATTACTGACATTTTCTGACAATTTCTTTTCTTATATTACTGTCATTATTAAAGCAAGAGAGATTGCTGAATATCAAGGATTTGGTTTCTGTTCTTTCTTAAATCAAATGTAATGTTACCAAGTGGCAAACCACAGTGATATGATAAACTCTTTGGCATTCTATACATTAAGCAGTTGATTTTGTTGGATTCTGAAATAACTGGAAAGTAATGTTAAAGCCAAAGAATTTGGATGGGAAGGATTTTTTTCGCTTCCAAGTTTTACATTTTATGGCTAGATTTTTCTTTAGATTAAGAATGATTAGAATTTTAAGTCCTTAGGACTCTGAGACAATCAGCTGAAGTGTTCTTTGGTCAAAAGAGCTTTATTATTTTATAACTTGGGGGTTAGTCATAAAAGACAGAAAGCTTTGTTTGACAGATGTTCAAAGTATTAAAAAAAATCCATAAGCTGCATTCATTGAAGATGAGGAAGAGTTATCAGAGGTAGGCCAGTTTTCTTCTTTTTGGAGGTAAGAACGGGCATATTGTCACTCTTCTAGAAAAATTTCATTTACTTGATTTTCATTTGATTTGCATTGTTATTTTTTTATTTGAAAAAATTGTTAAGAATATTTGTTGATTAAGTCACGGGAAAGTTAAAGAGAAAACTATTTTGTAATTTTCATTTGGTGTAGAAATAGATATAGACATACATTTCCCATTGTAGAGCAGTCAAACAATATGTCAAAGTACAAGTTTATCTGCAACTGTGAATTTTGATTCCTATTTATAAATTATCACAAGAATAAAAAAGGTTGCTTGCATCATACTTTTTATAGGAAATATTAATTCATCAAAATATTGTAATTCTTAGTTGGACAGAATGGCAGGATCTGAATCTTAAGAAAATGATAGGGCAAATTAAGTAAATTTATTTCTGTTCCTCTATCCTATTATTTAAAAGTAAAATCTTTCCATGTAAAGTTGGATGTCTTATTGCTTTTTTTAAATTCTCCATTAATTTGATATTTTCTTGGCTTTTTCTCTTACAGGCTGTACAGGGAACAGGGTTAGCCTTTATTGCTTTCACTGAAGCAATGACCCATTTCCCTGCCTCTCCCTTCTGGTCGGTGATGTTCTTTCTCATGCTCATAAACCTAGGACTCGGAAGCATGTTTGGGACCATTGAAGGCATCATTACACCAGTTGTTGATGCCTTCAAAATTAGGAAGGAAATACTTGCCGGTGAGTCTCATGTATTTTATGATTCATTGAATTATGAAGATGATTTTCACTCATGTGAAGATCAAGGAAGGAAAGAGGAGTTTATTATTTATTTATTGGCTTTTACTTGCATGAAGTCTAAGTCATGAAGTCACATAATTTAATAAATGGTGGTGATAGACTTCATACACTGATAATCCAACCCAAACTCTTGTATTCTTCTTCAACTGCCTCAGCTTTTTATTGTCAGTTCCTCTTTTTAATTTATTTTATCATTTCTTCCAGTAGTATTTTGTTTCCCCAATGACATATAACGATAGTTTTAAATATTCATTTTTTGTAAGATTTTGAATTCCAAATTTTTACCTTTCCTTCTCCCTCCCCAAGGTGGCAAGCAATCTGCTATAGTAACACATATATTTGTTACATATATACACACACACACACATATAGTCATGTTAAACATATTCATATTAGTCATGTTGTAAAAAAAAACTAGAATAAAAATGAAAGATCATGAAAAAGAAAAGCAAGCAAATAAAAAAGCAGTAATATTCAATTTACATTCAGTCTCCAAAGTTCTCTCTCTAGATGTAGATGTTTTGAATCATTTTATTATGAAAAGAGCTAAGTCTGTCATGTTGATTATCATGTAATCTTGCTATTATTATTAATAATGTTCTACTGGTTCTGCTCATTTCACTCAGTATCAGTTCATGTAAATCCATCTAGGCTTTTCTGAAATCAGCCTGCTTATCATTTCTTATAGAACTACAATATTCCATTACATTTATATGCATAACTTACTTAGCCATTCCCCAATTAATGAACATCCACTCAATTTCCACTTCCTTACCATCACAAAAAGAGCTGCTACAAATGTTTTTTGCACATGTGGGTTTTCCCCCTTAATGACATTGCTGGATCAAAGAGTAGTCATTTCTTCTTAAAAAAAAAAAGTTTTATTGTTCATATGCTTGATGACCAACACTTTACTCAGGTCCCTGAGGCTGAGTTATCTCTAGCAAGCCATCCCAATCATAAATGGCTTTAAGTGCTGATCTGGTGATCAATGAATGTTTGTGGTAGCCAGTTCAGTTCAGTTCAGTTCAGAGAGTCCACAAAATGATGCTATATTTCTGCCCATAATAGCTCAGGGAAGCTATAATCTGTTGAGACATAAAGGAATTATCATTTGTTTCAACAGAGGTGATCCCCACAGAGAAAATCTCTATGTACAATTCTACAAGAAATCATAAACAATTCTATAAGAAAAGCAAGAATAAAACCAGTGGTATTTTTTAATGTAATGGGCATTAAAATGTTTTTAAGTAGCCATAAAGTGCAGGATAGTCAATGTTAAGCAGTGTATGAACTCTCAAGACATACAGCAAATTTTCATTTAAGATTTAAACCAGTGCAGGATAGTCAATGTTAAGCAATGTATGAACTCTCAAGACATACAGCAAATTTTCATTTAAGATTTAAACCAGTGCAGGATAGTCAATGTTAAGCAATGTATGAACTCTCAAGACATACAGCAAATTTTCATTTAAGATTTAAACCAACTAGATGAGATCAAAATATAAATTTGGTCTTTTTTAAATCATCAATTTAGGTATATACAGAATATTGGTGCCCAGCAGTCAGTCCCTCATTCTGACTGGTTGGAAGACATCATGTAAAAAAAAAATTCTACTATAACAGACAGGACATGATTGGTTACAGATTTCACAGTCAACTAGGAGTATAAAATCAGTCTATTGGCTTATTTAAACAAAGGTCAAAGTAAACACCAGTTTAAAAGAAAAATGAGATTACCAAATTTCTTTTCATTAATTATTCTATAAATGAATGGAAAGACACTTATCAAGTACATGCTTTGAGATAAATCACTGGGATATACTAATAAACTATTTTAAGGTGTTTATATTCTTAAAGGATGAGACAACACATTAAAAGAATTACTATTTCCAGGGAAGAGTTTTTTTTTTTTTTTTTTTTTTTTTTTTTTAGAAAATCACAGGTATACAGAATACAGCCATAGACGAGTGGATTCGACTTTCCATGAACAATGGGTGTACCAGCACTAGATGGTGGTTGGAATAGTATAAAGGCAAATATTTTGCCAGGGTGAAAAGTAAATAATGGCTAGAGAGAGGATACATATAGTGAGCCTTGGGAAACACTAATCAAAACAGTATGGGCCATTATTAATAATTTTCATTGATTATTTTTAAGCACCAAACTCAAGCATTAACTTATTTTCCTTGTTTGCTCTTTTTCTCCAGTTGCATGTTGTCTTCTAGCATTTTTACTTGGTCTGATATTTGTGCAACGTTCTGGAAATTATTTTGTCTCAATGTTTGATGATTATTCTGCTACCTTGCCTCTATTGGCTGTGGTCATTTTGGAAAATATTGCTGTGTCGGTGGTTTATGGAATAGACAAGTAAGTTTCAAGATAATCTACTTTATTACTTTTTTTAAATCTTGAAAGACTCATGGACCACATTTCTATCATCAGGAAAAAAACTGGGCTATTGTGGAAATGACAGGAATCTTTAAAATAAAATGATAGGTTCTCCTAATAGTAGAGACTTCTTTTAATGCTTATGTTCTCAAAGATTATACCAGTAGAACATCCAAGTTACTGTCCAACCCTAACAAATAGAAAAGTTTTTAGTATGAGCTCCTGGTCTCTCTCTGTCTCTCTCTGTCTGTCTGTCTCTGTCTGTCTGTCTGCCTTTCTCTCTGTCTGTCTGTCTCTCATTCTCTCTTTCTTATCTCTCTCATTCTATTCTGTCTGTCTGTCTGTCTCTCTCCATCTACCTTTCTTTCTCCTTGCCTTTCTCTCCCTCCCCCATTTCTACCCTTCTTATGCATATCTCTCAAGTTACTCTATATTTCTAATAAGATTCTACTTGGGCTACTTATTTAATTGGACTTTTCTTTATAGGTCTTAAGTTACAAGGAAACTTGACACATGATGTGACATTTGTTGCAGTGTAGCACTTCTTTGATACCTTTACACCATTATAGAATGAATGGTTCCTTTCACACAAATTGACCATTCAGACCCTTAAGACCTTTTAATTGTATAAAAATGTTAGTTTCTGTATGGACATTTTCCTAAAAACACAGAAAACTTTCTTCACCTTTATACCATTATAGAATGAATTGTTCCTTTCACACAAACAAACCATTCATACCTTTAAGACCCTTTTAATTGAATAAAATGTTAGCTTCTGGATGGACATATGTTGGACATTTTGCTGAAAACACAGAAAACTTGCTTCAACAAAATTCCTAAATAAAATAGATGATTCAAGATGACTTGGAGTAGAGTCAGTGGCTCAGATCTGATACAGTGCTTTCTTGGGGGAATGAACAAGATGTTTAGGATTATCCTCAGTGGAACCCCAACTGCTTTGATTTTCTTGCACTGAGTATGCCTTTAAATTTTCTTTGATACTTTATTGTTATAGAAGTTTATATTGACTGCAGGTGGTTATTGCAGTTATCTCTTTTTCATCACTTGAATTGTTGCTCCAAAGAAACTAATACAGAATCAGCACATTTATCTCAGTAGTCATTTGTTGCATTTAGCATAGCATTTGACCTAGAATAAGTAAGTACCCAATAAATGTTTGAGTAACTGTTGACTATTGACTCTGGATAAAATCTAGAATTTCATCAGTAAGAAGAGCTTCTTTGAGGAAACCCCTTCCACCAATGTACTATCATTAAAGGTTTCTGACATTAGAATCTTTAAGAGATTCCTGGGACAATGTGAAGTTGTGACTTATCTAGGATCCTTATTTAGCAGGGGTCAAATTTTAATCAAAATTTTATTGACTTTGAGACTAGCCCTGCATCACTGTGTCTTGCCATTGTGACTTACTAAATGAAAAAACCAACCTCTGTCTTAGCAAGAACAAAGACTATAGGGTAATTTCAAAGGCTTTCATATATAAGATCAATAAAATTAATGCAGAAAATGCCAGTGCTCTTCTCCTAAGAAAAGTGGTATTGGATTTATTTTTAAGAATATCCCAGATTATTCATTGGCTGGAATTGCTTACCCAAAGAAGACTGGAAAGGATCTTTTTTATTATTTGTTGTTTTTTAGGTTCATGGACGATCTGAAGAATATGCTGGGCTTTGCTCCTTACAGATATTACTACTATATGTGGAAATATGTGTCTCCTCTAGTGCTATTTATATTAATGATCGCCAGCATGGTTCAAATTCTATTAAGTCCACCTGGTTATAATGCATGGATAAAAGAGAAGGTAAAGACACTGAATTTCATTTTAAACAAAATCCATGAATGAAATCTATCAATTCTAATACTCTTAAGTATTGTTTTCTGCATATCCTATGCAAAATGGAGTCCTCTTTTATGTAAAGTTCTTGAAAATTGTTTTCTTATCCTTCAGATCTGTAAAATCTAATTTGGCTATTTGGTTATTGCTCTATTTCTTTCCTCAGTAATATTAACTGATAGCTATTTTTCAATATTAATAAAATAGAATGTAAGAATCATTTTGTCTTTCTAGAAAACTTACGTAGCAAAATTTTGGGAATATTTTAGCCTAAGTACATTTAATGGGCCAAGATATCTGTGTTCTAGAAGTTTACATTAGATGTCTATGAATAAATATAAATATGTATATTTATAATTTATAATATGTATTATATAGTCATTATAATCAGTCTCTTATTGCTATGACTATAGTGAAATCTGTACTTATTACAGATTTTCCAGAAAGTACAAGATAAAATATATGTTTTTCTGACTATCTAGAGAATTCTAGCAATGACCAATAAAAACAATCTGGATAATTCAGAGCCTTCCTTTCCCATCAATCTTTTCTTCAACTGTAAAATAATTCAGGTAATGTCTTTTCCATGGACAATTTGAATAATGGGACTTTATAGCTGGCAGCCACATTTTCTCAAGTGATAAAGGAAAAGTGTGCTCCAAAAAAGCAAAATCTAAAATTTTCTATGTATATACATCTGTTTTCTATAAGTCACTAGTCCAATATACAAATGTTTATATCATTGGGGTAAAATTATATCCATTGTTTATAGCTATGTTTTAGTGGAAAATAAGCATTATATAAGTTATCTTCCTTTATTTTGTTTTCATTCAGGCCATTGAAAAATTTTTGCACTTTCCACCTTGGGGCCTGGCCCTCTGTATATGTCTGATGGTAATGGCAATACTTCCTGTCCCGATTGTCTTCATTGTTCGCTACTTCAAACCTCTTGAGGACAATTCTGTCAATTTAGCATCTGTGAGCTATACGAAAGGACGGATCATTAAAGAACCTTCTAATTTGGAAGGAGATAATGACAGCCTCATTCACGGAAAGATAGCAAGTGAGGTGCCTTCTCCAAATATGAGTAATAATATTTATCGAAAGCCAAATGGTTCTCCAACTCGTGACACAGCTCCCAATGGACGGTATGGAATAGGGTACTTAATGGCAGACATGCCCAAAATGCCAGAATCTGACTTGTAGCTTGAGAACAAAACAAAACAAACAAAAAAACAACTCACCTTTTATTTAATTTTTGTCACTGAACATTGGCTCTGTTAAGAGAAGCAACAGAGGTGTCACTTATCAGAGTGCGATCTCAGGTGTTCCATGTCTCCAATCTTTAATCCCAACAGTACATGATACAGTCAACCGGAGCAACCCCTTTGGGTTCTTTGGTTTACATTTGCACTGAAGGGATTATTAACAAATCTTTCTAATGACCTAGTTTCTTCATATTATCAAAGTTTTTTTTTTTAAATTCTCTCAATTGTATTTTAAAATATTTCTATCTTTAAAGAACAGGTGTTACCTCAGTTTGTAATAATAACTGGATTTAATAATATTGATAGTTCACAAATAATGTACCTTAAAAAAATCATCCTTTTGCCTTCAGGGTAAATCCCCAGTATTCAAACAAGCTCCTAAGCTGTTCATTAAGTTTGTGTATCTTTGCACAGCTCTATAGGTATATTATGTAGATAAGGGTGTACTTATTTTGTTAGATGTTGAGGGATATAGGCAATTTGCTTGAAGAAACCTGCAAAATATTTTCTTATGTGATAGATAGTTGTATAAAACAGTAGCATCAGAAAAACAAGGCAACACTAATACAAGCTAGATTCCTGGGTCCACTCGGGACTGTATGAGTTGTAGCTGTATATTTTGTGTAAAAATTTGCTTTTTTTCAGTGTGAAAATGATGTAAGAGTGAGTCACTCAAGACTCTTTAAGGATTGTGCAAATAATTTTGCATTTTTTTCTATTCCGTGTGCCTAAAATCTTACTTGATATTTATTGTGGTTCCAAGATTATCAATAGTATATTTATATCAATATACTTCTAATGTATATATATATATATATATTATTAGTAGTAGTACTCTATGTACTGGTTTGATAACTCAAAAGCAAGATGGTCTTTAGTAAATTTTTGTTTTGTTCATTTTTTGAAAAAAGAAATCCTTGTGTATGTACTTTTTATTTTGTTTGATTTGGTTTTGAGTCAATAAATTTGTCAAAAATTGTATGGCATTCCATTTGAATCTACAAATAAAGAACATGACAAAAATGGTTGACTTTTTTTTTTTTTTAAGAATCATTTTCTTTGGACCCATGAGTAGTTGGTGATAAGAAATAGTGAATGCACATCATAGTTTTAAAATTACTTCATTATGCTAAATTTGGGAATTTCAACAAAGCCTAAATAGGGTAGGTCAATAAAATTATTTGTTTTCTTTAGATTGTGAGTGGGGTGGGGGGAAGAAATAGAATATCTGAATGAGCTCAAATAAATCTTTTGCCAAGCTTGCAACCCTATAAAAGTTCTCTACTTTGAATCTATTGACATTTTATCTCTCTTAGGTTGATTTTATAACATTTCACAAAATAACACCTTTTTAAAAAAATCCTAAAACAATTCTGTCTTCTTAAAAAGTCTTCCTTTATAATCTCCAGTACTGAGATCTCCAGTGTTCTTATTTCAATTATTGCTAAAACATATTCCATTTTACCATAGAAGGAAGGTATTATTTTATTTCAGGTTGCTTTTCTCTCTCAGTAGTATGAATTCCCATTTGTGCTGGAAGGGTAAAGGGGGTGGTGGTGGGGATATTGGTGCAAATGAATAGGCTACTTGTAATGGCTCAAAATGTGCTATAGTAGAGAGAAAATTGGCTTCAGAGCCAGCAATATCTAAATTTATGTCAAGCCTTTGAAACATACTAATATACTGGGCAAGTCACTTAATTTCTCTAATGTTAAATATGTTTCAGGGAAGATGCTGACCTACATTGCTTGAGCCAGTATCCTCATCTAGAACTTCCATGTGCCAGTGAAATTACAAGTTTAATCTCCTTATTCATGTTTTTTTAAAAAACGGGTTTAGCATTCTCTCTCTCTCTCTCTCTCTCTGTCTCTCTCTCTGTCTCTCCTTCCTTTCCTCTTTCCCTCCCTCCCTCTCTCCCTAATACCTCTAGAAAACCATCCCTTATAATTTTTTTTTCTCCATGGTCTCTCACCCCACTACAAAAGACTTGGGCAGGGAAAGCATCTTTTCATACCATCAGGACAAAACTTGTTCTTTTTCATTTTATAACATTTAGTGCTAATTATTTTGTGGTAATTGTTTTTTCCTTTTACATTACTATAATCATTCTGAATATTTTTAATTGGCTCTAATTATATTAATTCAGGCAATTCTGTGCTTTTCTATATTCATCATGTCCTCTGCTTATTGTTTAGAAAAGAACCATTTAAACATATGGCCAGAACATAGATATGCCATCTAGTTGAATTCTTTCATTTTGATAGTGATGGAGTTGAAACTCAGAGATTTAATGATTTATGGTCACTACAAAATTTAGAATTGAACCTAAGCTCTCTGATTTCTGCTGTACTATATTGTCTCTTGAATTGATCTATCCCCTTCTCAAATACTTATTCATCATTGGGAAGAACCAAAATTAGTGAAAACTATATCTCAGCAATAATTTAAATTCATGACTCTTGGTAATGGAAATCCTTAACGGTTTCTTTTCTATACTGATAACATTAAACATTACCCTTAACCCTTTGCCCTCACATTTTTTATCAGTGTTCACAGGCAACACTGCTTCTGTATCTTACCCATTTTGATTTTGTTGACAGTTCTGAATTCTTTCTTTGTTATCTGCACGGCTCAAATTTCCACCAAGTCATTCATTTATTATCTGTCTGTCTTGGTATGAAAATACATTAATATTAGAACTAGTTCTCATGTTTACCTAATTGACCAATTCAACATACAGTGGATAAATCTCCAGTTTAAATTATTGCTTGAGACATATATTATTTTAAATATCTTATTTAGATATTTTACTTAACCTTTTTAGGTTTGAATTCTGATATAGTACAGTTATAGACTGATTCACTGACTTATTTATGCTTAAAAGGGAAGAAAGACTTTTTATATTTTAGAAGTCTAATTTTTATGGTAATTTTTTTGAACATCATTAAACAATTTTTGTTAATATTTGTATTAATAATAATGTGTTTGGTGAGCACTATTAAACATAGCTATAATGGGAATAAATCACTCCACCCATTTCAGCACACCAAAATCTTCTGAATAGTTTTCTCGGGCTCCACTTGTCCATATGGAAAAGATCCTCAACATTTTTGTAGTATGGACAGTGTGCAAAATGAATGTAAAAGTGTATTTCTATAGCACTCTTTGGTTTTCTAAAAATTTTTCTCCTAACAACCTTTTGAAGAAGAATACAAAAAGACTAAGTCATCTCCACTGACCAGCCGAAGAAACTGAGAGAAAATATAAATGACTTAACCAGGGTTACATAATTAATAAGGATCAGAACTATGACTTAAATCTGGGTCTAACTCCAAGAACAATGTTTTTTTTCCCTATTGATTTAGAAGTATGAATGAATACACAAATTTTATTTTTATTTTATTTTAAATAGGTTTTTATTTTCAAAATATATGCAAAGATAATTTTCTTTAAAAATTATTTTCAAAATATAACATGGATAATTTTTGATATTCACTCCTGTAAGAGCCTATTTTCTATTTTTTTCCTCTTCCTTCTCCACCCTCCTCCAGTAGGCAAGCAATCCAATATATGTTAAACATATGCAGTTCCTCTATACATATTTCCATAAATATGCTGCACACAAAATATCAAATCCAAAAGGAAAAAACAAATAAGAAAACAAAATGCAAACAACAACAGAAAGAGTGAAAAATGCTATGTTGTGATCTACATTCAGTTCCCACTGTCCTCTCTCTGGGTGTAGATGATTCTCTTCATCACAAAATCTTTGGAACTGGCCTAAATAATCTCATTGTTGACAAGAGTCACATCCATCAGAAGTGATCATTGTAAAATCTTGCTTTTGCCATATACAGTCATCTCCTAGTTCTGCTCATTTCACTTAGCATCAGTTCATGTAAGCCTCTCCAAGCCTCTCTGTAATCATCCTGCTGGTCATTTCTTATAGAACAATAATATTCCATAACATTCATATATACCATAACTTATTCTGCCATTCTCCAACTGATGGACATCCACTCAGTTTCCAGTTTCTTGCCACTACAAAAAGGCTGTCACAAACATTTTTGCACATTTGGGTCCCTTTCCTTCCTTTAAGAAGATGTCTTTGGGATATAAGCCCAGTAGAAACACTGCTGGAACAAAGGGTGTGCACAGTTTGACAACTTTTTGAGCATAATTCAAAAGTGCTCTCCAGAATAGTTGGGTCCATTCACAGTTCCACCAACAATGTATTAGTCCCAGTTTTCCCACATCCCCTCCAACATTCATTAATTATCTTTTCCTGTCATCTTAGCCAGTCTGAGAACTGTATAGTAGTACCTCAGAGTTGTCTTAATTTGCATTTCTCTGATCAGTAATAATTTGGAGCATAGGGGCAGCTAAGTGGTACAGTAGATACAGTGCTAGACATGCAGTTAGGAACAATGACACTACTTGTGTGATCCTGAGCAAGTCACTTAGTCCTGTTTTCCTTAGTTTCTTCATCTGTAAAATGAGCCAGAGGAAACTACTCCAATATCTTTGCTAGGAAAACCCCAAATATGGTTACAGAAGCGAACAATGACAAACACAAGTCATAGATTGTAAGAGCTTTAAAAAATAACAAAGTGGTTCTGTTGGAGAGTTGAGTTTTGAAGTTAGTAAGTCAAGAGTTCAAATATAGTCTCAGCTAGTGTGTGACATGAGGGGTAAGTCATTCCATTTCCTGATCTGGAAAAGTGGATTAATATGAACTCACCTACTTTCCCAGGTTACAAAGATCAAATGAGATGATTTTGTAAAATGCTTTGCATTCATTAGAACACTACATAAATGCCAGTTGATTAAATTTAGTGATCATCTTGGGTATTTTTTTCCTTTTTTTTAGTACCATAGAATTCTTTGGCAGTCTTATGAAACTTATGGACCCCATTCTTAGAATCATGTTAATTAAAAGAAATGCTTAATTTCATTTAGAAATTAGTGTTATTTTCCCCTCAAACTCATGAAAATCCCAGGTTAATAACCCTTGATATAATCTAAATTTTTCATTTTAATAAGGAGCTAGAGACCTTAGACTTCAGTAGTAGTAGTAATAATAATAAAAACTTTGGGGACAGCTTGTGGTACAGAATGGATAGAACCTGATTTGGAGTCAGGAAGGCCTGAATTCAAACACTTACCAGTTGTGTGATGCTGAACAAGTCACTTCACCTCTGTCATCTCAGCTTTCCTCTTACAAATCAGGAAAAAGATGATTCCAAGGCCCAATCTGAGGTCCAGGTAGAATCAAAGAGCAGTACCAGCAGCTACTGAGCCTAACAGTAAGTTGTCATTGAGTAGGAATCAAGTCATAATGTAGCATATCACGTAGGTAGAGATATGGGGCAGACCTAACTCTGGCAGTTATTTAGAGGTCCTGGCCGCCCTCATCTTTCTAAAGTTTGTATGGTAGCCAAAGTGCAAAGGCAATGGGGCAGGTATGTTGCTGGCTCCAGGCACTTGTAGGAGGGGGAAGCTTTTGGTTAGGTGTACCAGGTCAGAGGGGAGAGCTGAAGGGAAGATAGAGGCACTATCCTCCACCATTCAGAGTGCTTGTACTAATACTGCTCATTAAAAAAAAAATGAATTGGCAAAGAACCCCCCAACAACAGAAACTTACTGTGGGAATAGGGAAGACTGGGGTTCATCTTCAGAGGAGGACAAGGAAGTAAAAAAAAAAAAAAAAGCTTATACCTCAAAGAATAAAGTTAAATGGCTCCCTGCCCAGAGAAAATTTTATAGAATTCAAAAAAGACTTTTAAAAACAACAACAACAAATATATACCCAATAAAAACTCAGAAAAACAAGATTAGGGGGAAAAAGTTTTCCAACTAGAAAAGAGATACAGAATATTTTTCTTTTATTAAGCTTTTTATTTTCAAAATCCATGAATTTTCACCATTCACCCTTGTAAAAAACCTTGTGTTCCAATTTTTTTCTCCTTCCCTTTCTCCCACCATCTCCCCTAGATGGCAAATAATTCAATATATGTTAAACATAAGCAGTTTTTCTATGCATATTTACACAATTGTCTTGCTACACACAAAAAAAAATCAGATCAAAAAGGAAAAGAGAAAACAAAATGTAAACGACAAAAAAAGTGAAGATACTATGTTGTGATCTACACGCAGTCCTCATAGTCTTCTTTCTGGGTGCAGATGACTCTTTTCATCACAAGACCATTGGGAATTACCTGAATTACCTTGCTATTGAAAAGAACTTCATCCATTTGAATTGATTATCAGATATACAGAATCTTATAGATTAAAATAATTCTTTGAAAATTAGAATTGGGCAAAGGGAAGCTAGTGGAGCTATAAGAAACCAAGGAATAACAAAACAATATAATGAACACAAAGAATAGAATGTGAAACATAACAACAGATATGGAGAACAGAAGAAAAAAAAGAAAATATAAGAATAATTGACCTACCTGAAAGCTATGACCTAAAAAACCTTGATACAAAATGCAAAAAATAATCCAAAAAAATTATCTTGAAGTGATAGAATGTGAGGGCAAAGTTAAAAAAAAAAGACAAAATCTACTATTCACCACCTCAGAGAGATCCTTTGTGAAATACACATAGGAATATCATTGCCAAATTTTGAAACCTTCAGATCAAAGGGAGAAGTTCTCAAAAAACAAGAAAAAAATAACTTAAATATTCTGGAGCTACAATTATAATTGTGAAAGCTTATTAGTAGTCACAATAAATGAAGGCAAGTCCTGGAAAAATAGAACTAGGCACTAGGCTTTTGGCCAAAAATGTAATATCCAGCAAAATAAAGGACATTCAAAAAACTTGCAGATTTTCAGGACTTTCACCCAAGCCCAAAGTCAATAGAAAATTTAACATATAAGAGCCTATATCCAAGATTAATTTCAAGGAACTTAACATGGACAAATTATTTGTTTTTCACATGGAAATATATACCATATGTTTAAGATTGACACTAGTAATTGGGTAGCTGAAAAAGATTTCTGTGAATGAAGTCCAGAGGAAGAATAGACAGAGGTATTATTAGTGGGGGACTAGGGCAACACCACTTATATAGCATGAAAGGTATAGTACCATTCAAAATCTATGAAGAAATAAGAAGTGGGGGATTGATGGAGGGGCATGCAAAAGGTAGGGAAAGAAAAGGGAAAGATCCATGAATGGGGGGAGTTTGTCATGGCAAGGCAAGTTAAACAGCAGAATTAGAGAAGAAAAGTTAGCACAGATAGTGTATGTGTCTATATGTAGAAAAATATACATGTCACTCTATGTATGTGTATATAGATATATGTATATGTGTGTGTCTGTAGATGAGTGTGAATGTATATGTATATGTGTGTGCGTACGATGTGTGTACACATGGTATATATATATATATATGTGTGTGTGTGTGTGTGTATGTATATAAATATATCTATGCTTAATTATATAGCCTGCTAAGGGGAAGTGGGGGGGATGAAAGGAGAAAAAAAAGAACAAAGTTAAAAAGTGTGCATCAGAGAACAAAAGAATAACTTACAAGGAAGCAAAGAAAAGATGGACATTCATGGATATAATTTCTTTGACTATTATATATCCTTAAACTGGAAATTTATGTATTTTGAATTTGATGTTCTGTTAGGCACAATGTTCTCTATTATCTTCTTTTGTTTTATATCCTTTTCTGTTTTTTTTTCTGTTCTGTTTTTTAAAAATAGAAAATATTAAAAAAAATAAAATTGTCTCAGCTTTTTGAAAAAGAAAGTATAGATAAGAAGCAGCATTGCGGCAGAGTATTGTGGTTTGGAAAGCTATAGGAATGTTGAATGGATTCACAGAAGAGCAGATTAGCTCATCTTTTGGATTAGAAGTAGTAGATTTGATTTGATTGTTACTCACGAACCAAAAAAGAATGAAGGTTTTAAATGTGGGAGTTTATGTGAAGCACTCAACAATTAGAATAGTAGTATTTCAGTGTCAAAGGTCTCTGGGTAATAGTCTAGTGACAAGTAGGCTGGTGAGATGCCTGGGAATTGAAATGAAACAACGTTGGAGTCTTAGATGCAGTGGCAGCTTATTGGCACAGTGGATAGAACTCTAGATAAGAGTTAGTAAAGACTGAGCTGAAAACCAGTTTACTGGCTGTATGACCCAGGACAAGTCACTTTATCTCTTATGAAATTTCCTCATTCAAAAAAATGGGGATAATAAGACCTATTTCCCAGGGTGATGGTGGTTGTAAGAAAAAAATGAGATAGTATTTGTAATGCACTATGCAAATCTAAAAACACTATGCAAATTCTAGCTAAAATAACAGCTGCAATTATTATCATTTTTATGATGATAATGATTGTGTTAGAAGCCATGTCATCAACTTTCCATCAGCCAGTTGTGAAAAAATAGCTTTATCAAAAAAAAAAAAAAAAAAAAAACCAAACCAAACATTCTTTGTGTTGTACCATGCTCATTCTATAGAGTGTGGCTTAAAAAAAAATGCAAACCACATGAATAAGAGACTTTTTCTTTTTTGGAAAGTTCATCATAGTTGTCTTTGCTCTTTATATTTAAAACGTCACCAGGATATTTTTTTTCTTTTTAAGATCTAATAACTTCTGGCTTAGATGATTATCAGTAAACTTTGGAACCACATGCTGCTCATTTGTAGTACTACAGCAGAAAACAGAACAATATCCTCCCTATGATTGTAGCAATCCAAGGTGCTATTGCATTTTCTCTGAATCTATTTTGATTTTAAGAGTAAATTCAATCTCAATGTCAAGAACATAAAGGTCCAGAGGCAACGGTGGAGAACATAATTTTTTCCTGGGGAAAACTATTACAAATCCTTGGGAAAATACATTGCCTTAGAATCTTTAAACAAATTCCCGTAAAAAGCAGAAGAGCAGAATGATATTCTCAGTGATATCCATGTTCTGAAATAATTACAACAATCTTAAGGCAGTCAAACATGGCAACAAAATTGGGCTTCCCATAGTGGTTGACCTTCCTGAGAGCATCTCCTTGTTATAATAAGAAAAACAGCACAGAGAAACATGAAGATTTCCTTTCATCAGTGACAGTCAATAGTCAAATAGAATCTGACTTGGGACATATAGTCACTCTATTGAAATTTTTATTGGAAAAGTGTTTTTTTCTTTTCCTTTTAGCCAAAGACAAAAAAAAGCCCACAATTATTCCTAGTTGTTAATCACAGAATATTGCTATGGAGACATTGAGAAATGGGAAACAGGTATTAAATAACTGGAATTAGATTACCTAGACTTTAAATCTACCACTTAACTGTTTTATTCTGAATAAGTCACTTAATTGCTTTGTTTTTTCATCAAAATATGGGGTTCTTGAACTCTAGTTCTGATTTTAGCAACTAAAGATAATAATCCATGTTAGATAATTCAACTTTGAACCCTTAATGTTGGATTTTCTAATTAGGGTATTGATACTAGTTGGTTTAGTAATTGATTGAAGCCAAGTGAATGCCTCAACAATTATTAAAAATGATGTGACTCCCAAAGTAAACTTTCTACATAGACAAAATTAACAGGATAATTATTCAACATTCTGTTGGTAGTGACAGAACATCCTAGATTTGTTTGTTTATTTTGCATAAAATATATTTAAAGTAGTTGTAAACTTTTTCACCTGTATAAGAGGGATATATTATTTCCTCCAACTCATAAACAATTGAAGTATTATCTGAAAGAATTAAATGTAAAAAAAAAGTGAAATGAAAAGTTATTAGCCAAATTCTACTAATTGTAGTCATCTGACTACAGATCTTGGCACCATAATTTGCCTGGAAAGAGATGAATAACAAACTAGATATAAATTCTGATCATAGTTGAATAAAGTAGCTTATGTTGAAAAATGTCCAAGCAAATAAATTATGTGGAATCGATAACCAATTTTATCATTACATCCTGACTCTCAAGAGGCAGGTCAAATAGTTTTTTTTTTTCTCTAGGCCAAAGTTAGTTTCTTGTAAATTGGGAAAACTGGATTAGATAATTTCTAAAGTCCCATCTAACATTAATGGTCTTTGAATCTGTGAATTCAGAAACTTCCTCTTTCCAAACTTACCACCAACATATGTGTATGTTTGTGAGCATGTGCGAAACTTTCTGCCCTCAAATTTACCTTCAATGCATATATATACATACATGTACAGGTGTACACATATATGTATCATACAACTACATACACATAAACATACAACATATGAAATATATGTATACATATGCACATATATAATCAAATAAACTTGTTTATGATATATGCATACATATTGGTATTGAGTTTAATAGGAGGGTATTATTTCTAAACATAAGTGTGTATATGTTTATACATACACAACATACAAGCATACACAGGTTTAGGTCCAGTCTCTAACATATACTGCTTGTGTTATTATAGTCAAGTCACTAAACTTTTTAGTACCCTAAAAAGACTAGTTGAACAATTGGAGATCTGTTTGGACTCTTTGTATGTGTGTGTATGTATGCATATGTTAAATGCATATTTAATACATCCATATATTATAGAATATTAATATATGTTGTAATAATAGAATAGTATATGTAAATAAAATAATTATATAATTGCTCCAAATATACAATAACACATCAAAATCACTCACTCATGTGCTATTCTAAATTTATTGTGTGGTGTTTTTGTTTTGTTTTGTTTTTTTTGCAAAGTTCTCAAACTCAGTCAAAACTTAAAAAAATATAATCAATTAATTAAATTCCTACTAAATGCAAAGTATTTTGTTGGATACTGAGACTTTAGGTAAGATACTCTTCCTGATTGCAAAGAATTTACATTCTAGTAAGAGTTCCAAATATACTATTTTGGTACATAGCAAGACACCAAAATAAATAACTATGATACTTAAGATATAATATGAAGGTGAAGGTAAAGGTGATTATCAGCTCAGGGATCACAGAAGGCTTTATGGAGGAAGTGATTTTGGAGTTGGGTATTAAAGGATGAACAACTTAATAATAAAAGATGAACATTCATGAAATAAAAAATATTAATGTAATATATAGAGAGGGAATAATAGAGAATTGTCTAATTTGCCTCAAATTTAGACCTTGGGGAAGTAATATCAGACAAGGATCAGAAATCCTGGGTGGAGTTACGTTGCAAAGGACTTTGAATGCCAAATTTTGAGCAGAGAAGTGACAAGGTTATATATAAAAATCATAATTCTTCCAGCAGGATGAAATCTCAAATAGATGGAGAAAAAAGTGGCACTGTAACCTCCTAAAATAAAACTATGATGGTGATGACTATCCAATGCAGGGTAGCAACAATATGAATAGAAATAGAACAGACTGAAGAAATATTGACTTAATATTGACAGTAGTTTGTATATAACTGATTAGATGTGAAAAGTGAGGGCAAAAGAAAAGTAGAAAAATATTGTAAAGGTCCTACTTTTTGCAAAGTATGGTACTAAGATATAGGTATAATAAGTTGAAATAAGACACAAAAAAATTGAACATCTGGGTTCTCAAAGTTTACAATCCAATAGTGAGAAATAGTGTATGTATGCATGCATGCACATATGTATATGTTTCTGTGTGTATTTGTTTAGTTCTTTCAATTGTGTCTGGCTTGTTGTGACCCAATTTGGGATTTTCTTGGCAAAGACACTGGAGTGGTTTACTATTTCCTTCTCTTACTCATTTTACACTTAAGTGACTTCTCCAAGATCACATAACTAGACAATGCCTGAGGCTGGATTTGAATTTAGTTCGTCTTCACTTCAGGCCCAGTGCTCTATGGCACCTATTTGCTTTACTATCTGGTCTGTGTCTGTCTGTGTTTGTCTGTGCCTGTCTCTGTCTCTGTATGTGTCTCTTTCTCCATAATGCATATATTACATGCATGTACATAATACACATGCATAAAAATTAAAATAAAAGGCAGCATGTACTAAGAAGAAAGAAAAGATCCAAAGTGTTATAATATATTTAAGGGGGAACAGGTTTTTCTTCAGAAGATTTTCTGAAGGAGGCAGCAACTAGGTTGAATCTTGTACCTAAAAGCAGTAACTTCAGAAACTTACTTAGGTAGAAAATATATGCAATGGCTCTTATGAGGCCATTACATTGTTTAAGTCAGAGGAAATGAAGGTCTAAAGTGGGGTGACTGAAGTGGAAATGAGGGGATCATTGCAGAAGATATCATGAAGCTATAACCAATGAGAGGTTTGTAGCTCATTAGGTATAGTAAGCAAGGTAGATTGAAGAGTCATTTGTATAGGGCAAAGAGAATTAGACCTTTATCTCCCTTTCCTTCCCTCCCTCCCTCCTTTACTCCCTTCCTGCTTCTCTCCTTCACTCCCTTCCTGATTCTCTTTCTTTCTCTCTCTCAATTCGGTGTATCTCTCCCTCTCTCAATTCTGTGCATCTCTCCCTCTCTCTCTCTCTTTTCTCTGTCTGTCTCTGTGTCTCTACCTCTGTCTCTGTCTCTGTCTCTATCTCTCTCAATTCTGTGTATCTCTGTCTCTGTCTGCCTTTCTCTCCCCCCCCTCTTTCTTTCTCTCTGTCTGTCTCTGTGCCTGTATCTCTTTCTCTGTCTCTCTCAGTTCTCTGTATCTCTGTCCCTGTCTCTGCCTTTCTTTCCCCCTTTGTCTCTTAACACATACATATTCTTTCATTTTTACTTTCCAATTTTCATTTTCCATCTCATTTTCTCTCATTCTCTTTAATTTTTTCTCTCCTCCTTCCTTTCTATCCCCTTTTCCTTTTCTCTTTCTTACTCTCACTTCACTCCCTTCTTTCTTCTTTCCAATAATTGTCATGGTTTGTATGTTTTATCTGCCCAAATATTTGGTAACTGTTCAGCAACTTATCCAGCATGAAGATTAAGGTCATTTATTCAGGATCACACAACCAGTAAATAGATAGACAATCTGAGATAGTAAATACAGAGGCAGCATTAGGGTCAGTAAGGACTTGGCCAATGTAATTCCACAAAATTGGAAAATCCATTGGGACCAGAGATTATAAATTTGGTTTTGGGCATTGATTTCAAGATGCTGATGGGATAGCCTTTGTAAAATCACAATTTAGATTAAGAGATAAGAGGTGCTATCTCTGTGTGTATTTGAATCTAGCAAATAATTTCAGGGTACACACAAAATGAACACTTAGGTAGAGCAATAAATAGAATGTCAGATCTGGAATCAGAAATTCTTATCTTTATGAGTTCTAATCTGGCTTTGTGATGCTGGGCAAGTCACTTCACCCTGTTTGCCTCAGTTGGTTCATCTACAAAATGAAGTGGAAAAGGAAATGGCAAATCAATCCAATGTTTTTGCCAAGTAAATCCCAAATGAGGTCATGCAGAGTTGGACAAGATTGAAATAACTAAATAACAACAAAAATACAAAAAACCAGTACCAATAGTGGTGATACTATGTTTTGCTTTTGGAATTCTTGGTAGAATCTAAACTTCTTAAAAGTAAAGACTTCCATTTTTCTCTTTGTATTTTTTCTTCTTTTAAGCGGAGATTATGGCATCCAAATTCTTAATAAAGGCATATTGATAGATTCTTATAGACCCTTAAATTATATACCTAGGAAGTGGGGTCAAGATAGCAGAGAGAAACCAGGCAATTGCCTGAACTCTCCCTAGTTTATTTCGGAAACAATGTTAAATCAAGCCTCTAGAAGAATTCTGTGGTGCAGAATTCACAAAAAAGACAGAGTGAAACAATTTTCCTGTCTTAGATAAGTTAGAAGGACTTCAGAAAAAGTCTGTCTCATTTGGGGAAAGGGAATGCATTTCCGCACAGGCAGTGTTTTAGGCAAATCAGCAGGGAGACTCTTAGTCACATCACAGATCAGTCACCTGGGCCCCATTGCTCTTCCTTGGCAGATCACTTAATACTTAATACTTACTAATCTATGTGACCCTGGGCAAGTCACATAACCCCAAATGTCTCACAGAAAAAAAGAAAAAAGTACAAATAACCAAATGGGAAAAAAAAGAGGTACAAAAATTCACCTAAAAAATTCTTTAAAAATTAGAATTAGGCAAGTGGAAGCTAATAACTCTTATTAGACATCAAGACCCAGTTGAATAAAATCAAAAGAATTAAAAAAATATAAGAAAAATGTAAGATACCTCATTGGAACTATAATTGACTTGGAAAATAGATCTAGGACCAGTCAAGAATTATTGGATTACCTGAAAACCATGATTAAAAAAAAAAAGAGCTTGAAACAGACCCAAGAGATCATCAAGGGAAACTACCCTGACATGCCCTGATATTTTATCCTCTAGAATCAAAGGACAAAATAGTCATTGAAAAAATCTATCAATCACCTCCTGAAAAAGATCCCAAAATAAAAATTGCAAGGAATATTGTAGCCAAACTCTAGAACTACCAGATCAAGGTGAAAATACTACAAGCAAGTGGAAAGAAACAATGAAAATATCAATAAGCCACAGTCAGTGACTTTAATAGACTTTAATAGCTTCTACATTAAGGTATTAGGAGGGCTTGAAATATAATATTCTGGAAGGCAGAAAAGTTTGGATGACAACCAAGAATCAATAGCACAACAAAAATGAACAAAATTTTTTAGGGGAAAATAAAATATTCAGTGAAAACAGGGGACTTTTAAACTTTCCTGGTTAAAAAAAACAGAACTGAATAGAAAATTTGATCATGAAATACAAGACTCAAGAAAAGCATAAAAAGGTAAATAGGAAAGAAAAAAAACAGAGGGTATGAGTATAAATTGACTTTGTTGTGATGACAACAAATAAAGGGGTAAGAAAAGTGTTGTACTAGGAGAAGAGGAAGGGGGGGGGAAGAAGGGAGTAAATTAGGTCACATAAAGAGGCATGAAAAGACCTATCAGAGTAGAGGGAAAGAAGGGAGGAAGTGAGCATGTTTGAACTTTACTCTCATAAAATTTGGCTCATATTGGGACTAACATACACATTCAGTTGGGAAAAGAAACTTATCTTACCCCATAGGTAAGTAGGAGGAGAAAAGGGAAAGAAATGTGAAATGATAGAAAGGGGAAGAAAGGAAAAGGGAAAAGGGAGGGGATGGTGGAAGGCAGGGCAATGAGGAAGATAGAAGTCAGAAGAAAAACACTGGTGAGGAGGGAAAAGGTAAAAGGAAAGAAAAAAGTAAGGGGAAATAGGATGGAAATACAAAGTAATCATAATCGTGACTGTGAATGGGATGAACTCTCCCATGAAAAGAAAGCAGAGAACAAAGTGGATTAAAAACTAGACTCCTACAATATGCTATTTTTAAGAAACACATTTGAAACAGAAAGACACACCTAGAGGTAAAAAGCTGGAGCAGAATATATTATGCTTTAGCTGAAGTAAAGAAAGCAATGTAGCAATACTGTTCTCAGAAAATGCAAAAGCAAAAATAGATTTACTTCAAAAAACAAGGAAATTACATCTTCCTAAAAAGTACAATGAAGTTATATCAGCATTATACACATATCCATCAATTTGTACAGTAGCTAAATTCTTAGAAGTTAAGTGAGTTACAGAAAGAAAAAGATAAAAACTATACTAGAGAGGGGACCTCAACTTCCCCCATCAGAACTAGATAAACCTGACCATAAAATAAACAAGAAATTAAGGAGAATAGAATTTTAGAAAAATTAAATATGATAGATCTCTGGAGAAAATTCACTGGAAATGGAAAGGACTATATACACCTTTCTCGGCAGTATATGGCACCCACACAAAAATTGACCATGTATTGGGGCATAGAAACCTCACAACCAAAAAGCATACTTATATGAACTGAAGCTAAGTCAAGTGAGCAGAACCAGGAGAATATTGTACACGAGTAACAGCAATTGTGTGAAAATCAACCATAAGTGGTTTAGCTCTTCTCAGCAATACAATAATTCAAGACAAATCCAAAAGACTCATCATGGGAAATACTATCCAGAAAATGAACTATGGAGTCTGAATGCAGATATTTACTTTTTTCTTCTTTTTGTGGCATTTTCCTTTTATTCTTCTTTTACAACATGACTAATGTAGAAATCTATTTTTTTAAAATTCACATGTCTAAGCAGTTTCCCAGTTCATTATTAAATTTAAGGTCAGTTCTGCTCTTGGCATTCTAAGAGAATCTATTGGCATAATTAATATTCCATTCCTATGAGTGAAACCACAGAGATCTATCTGGTTGTGTTTTCACAAGGATGATGCAATTTTCTATGAGGAAAGGATGATTAATGTATTGGGCATGGAAACATATTTCTTAATAGAAAAACTATATTATCCTGGCAAGCTATTTAAGGAAGACATAGAGTTAGAATCATCCTGTTCAGTTTATACAAGAGTAAGTTTCCAGCCAAAACAGTTTACTGATGTGTAGCAGACTGTTGAAATTGTCTGTTGGGTCATGTTTTTTTCCCACTGTGTTACGAAATTCTCTACTGACCACTCAGACATGCTAGATATTTTTGACTGATAAGAATTTAAAAAGTATTAACCACTTACTTTATGCCAAGTAACTGTGCCTAAGTATAAATACAAAAATGATGCTAACCCCATTTTTAGAAGTTTACATTTTAATAGAAGGAGTTGACAACGTATATAGCAGAGAGGGATGCTTTGGTTTGGACTATCACAGACTTAAGAAGACACATAGGGGAATTCGTGGACAGGTTCTTTCTGGCAATAAGGATATTAATTTGATTGTGGTCCCAGAACTGCAAAGGAGTGAGAGAGGGGGAAAGTTTATGTGAGGTGGCTAGGTAGATGCCAAAGGTCCAGAGGTCCACAATGTGTATACAAGGTATAGTAATAGGCAGGGTATATATAGCATTAAAGCGATTGGAATGAAAGGATATCTTTTAAATGTCAATGATGGGTGAGCTTAGAGGGACAGAATATTTTGCTATTAAAGCAAAATTTTCAGGTTCAACCAATTAGTTTTATACAAGAATAGATATAGATATCTCATTTTGTGACCCACCAACCATATAAAGCATATATGTTATGGTAGAGACTACTAGACTTGCCACTTACTACCCAGGTGACCTTGAGCAAATAACCTAACTTTGAGTCTCATTTTCTGCTTCTGTAAAATAAAGGGGGTCTGTATTATATCTTTAAAATATTTTCTAGCTTTGTGTCTTTGATCTGATAATTTAGCACAACTCATTGTCATCTTCAAATGAAATACTTTTACCTTCTGGCAAAATTTGTTCTCTAGCTGCTCTGATAGCGTGGCACTCTAGAACTCATTCTCATGGTTTTGAACAGATTGTCTCCCATATCAGTAACACACTCCCTCATCATCAATATCTCTTATACTATTGCCCTTCCCTCAAGGTTGAACTCACATACCAACTCCTATAGTCAGCCTTTTGTGATCTCTTCACTGCTGAATTAGGTTATTTTCCTGAAGTCCTACTTACTCTCTCATATACACACACACACGTATATGTATATATATATGTATATAGTAGAAATATATATTTATTTTACACACATATAGCAGAAATACTTATTTGCTCCTATATAGGTAGATATAGGTATAGCAAAAATACATACTTATTTGCATATATATGTATATGTATAATTATGTAGTAGAAATACATATTTATTCCCATATATATATGTGTATATATGTCTGTATTAGAACACATACTTATTTGCTATATATGTATATATATACATATATACATGTATGTATATACAGATATATATGTAGTACAAATACATATTCATTTGCTTTTATATAGATATACATATAACAGAAATACATATTCATTTGCTTATATATAGGTATACACTACAAATACATATTTATTTACTCACATATATATTAATAGAAATACATATTTATTTGCTTATATATAGGTATACTCTACAAATACATATTTATTTACTCACATATATATTAATAGAAATACATATTTATTTGCTTCCATATAGATAGATATAGTAGAAATACACATTTATTTTTTACCTTGCAACTATCATGGGCATTATATGCTTAATTTCTCCACCTCCCACCCCTCCAATCTCCCTAGCTAGAGCATAATTCATAGAGCATTCATAAAGCTAAACTGAACTTTGAATGAATTTATTCAATAAGGAAGGATTTTGGTATGATGAAGTAATTCCTATGTCCCTATGATGAGCAGAGGAAGGGGGATTTGTCAAAAAGATTTGGCCATTGAGAGAGACTTTTGTTCTTGCTCTCTGCTCCTCTCTTCTGCACATGCTTCTTGGAATTATAGGGACCTCTTCCTTAGACTTTCTGATTGGGGAATAGGAGGAACTAGCTATGTGACCCTTGACAAATCCTTGAATTGTTTAGCATTTCTAGATTACCTCCTGAAATTCAAAATGCTAATGAAAGTGAATAGAGCCCTGAGCCTGAAGTAAAAAAAGGACCGAGTTCAAAAATGACTTCAATTTCCTCAACTGTGAAATGGGGATAATAATAATAGGATTGAAGTAAGGCTCAAATGCGGGGTGCTTAGCATAATGCTTGTTACATAGTAGGCACTATATAAATGCTATTGTTATTGATTAGTAATGTGAGACTTTGTGACTCCATTTGGGGTTTTCTTGGCAAAAATACTGAAGCAGTTTACCATTTCCTTCCTTAACTCATTTTACAGATGAGAAAACTGAGACAGACAGGACTGACTTGCCCAGAGTCATATATGTTCATGCATTTCTGAGGTCACATTTGAATTCAGTCTTCCTAACGCTAGGGCCAGTGTTCTATCTACTATGCCATCTAGTTGCCTGTATAACATACAAATCCTAGCTATAAGGTAATCCCTTACCTGAAATACTTGTATCAATGAAACACAGGTAAGAAGGGGGGATGTTTTTTGTTTATTGTTTTTAAAATTTTTTATTTTTAATACACATTGCTCATGAATCATGTGGGGGAGAAAAATCAGAGCAAAAGGGAAAAAACATGGGAAAGGGGGGGAAAAACTGAAAAAAAAGAAATGAATATAGCATGTATTGATTTACATAGTCTCCTTAGTTCTTTTTCTGGATGCAGGTGGCAATTTCTGTCCAAAGTCTATTGGGATTGCTTTGGATCACTGAACCTTTGAGAAGAACCAAGTCTTTCATAAGTGATCACTGCATATTCTTACTGTTAATGCATACAATTTATTCCTGGTTCTGTTTGTTTCACTCAGCATCAGGTTCATGTAAATCTTTCCAAGTCTTTCTAAAATCAGCTTGCTCATCATTTTTTAAAGAGCAATAATGTTATAGTATTTTCATATACCATAACTTATTCAGCCATTCCCCAATTGATAGACATCTACTAATTTTCCAATTCTTTGCTGTCACAAAAGGAACTGCTACAAACATTTTTGCACATGTGGCTCCTTTTCCCTTTATTTTATATGGACACAGACCTAGTAATGGTACTGCTATGCTAGGTCAAAGAGTATGGACAACTTGATAGCCCTTTGGGCATAGCTCCAGATTGCTCTCCAGAATAGTTGGATCATTTCACAACTCCACCAACAATGTATCAGTGTCCCAGTTTTCCCACATTTCTTCCAACATTATCATTATCTTTTCCTGTCATCTTAGCCAATTTGAAATGTGTGGGGTAGTACCTCAGAATTGTTTCAATTTATTTTTCTCTGATCAATAGTGATTTAGAGCATTTTTCCACATGATTATAGATGGCTTTAATTTCATCATCTGAAAATAGTCTGTTCATATCCTTTGACCATTTATGAAATGGGGAGTAACTTATTTTCTTAAAAATCTGACACAGTTCTTTAGATATTTAATAAATGAAATTTTTATCAAAAACATTGGCCATAAAGATTTTTTGCCCCAGGTTTGTACTTCCCTTTTAAATCTCGTTTCTGTTGATTTTGTTTGTGAAAAACCTTTTTAATTTAATGAAATCAAAGCTGTACATTTTGCTTTTCATAATGTTCTTTAGTTATTCTTTGGTCATAAATTCTTTTCTTCTCCAAAGCTAAATTGTTCCTTGCTCTCTTAATCTGTTTATGATTCCAATCTTTATGCCTAAATCCTGTACCAATTTTGACCTTAGTTTGGTATGAGGTATGAGATGTAGGTCTATGCTGAGTTTCTGACATATTATTTTCCAGTGTTCCCAACAACTTTTGCCATATAGTGAGTTCTTATTCTAGAAGCTTGAGTTTGGGGGTTTATCAAATACTAGATTACTATAGCCCTTGATTATTGTGTTGTGTATATCTAATCTATCCCACTAATCCATCATTCTTATTTCTTAGTCAGTACCAAGTGATTTTGAATGACTGCTGCTTTATAATACTGTTTTGTTTGGTACTACTAAGCTACCATTCTTCTTCTTCTTCTTCTTCTTCTTCTTCTTCTTCTTCTTCTTCTTCTTCTTCTTCTTCTTTTTATTTTTATTAATTCCCTTGATATTCTTGACCTTTTGTTCTTCCAGATGAATTTTGTCATGTTTTTCTAGTTTTATAAGAGATTTTTTTTGGCATTTTGGTTGGTATGGCACTGAATAAGCATACCAGTTTAATCAGAATTATCGTTTTTATTATATTAGCTTGGTCTACTTGTAAGCAATTGACATTTTTTCAATTATTTAGTGTAGAGGGCTGAAACTCTGAAAAGGTATGCTTGAATCAGACAAGAGAGCACTGAAGGCTAATTACTTATTCGATGTGAGATAATGGTTCTATATACATATATTTAGATGAGATGGTGATGTTATGGCTCTCCTCACCATTGGTGTTTGCTGAATGTTTGGTGATGAATGTTTGCCTAATTGTAGGCAAGGATGGAGGTCTGAGGGAGAGAACTGGGGTCACTTGGTGGCAGGATGAGGAGGAGAGAGACTGGAGACTCCGGACTTGAGAATACAGGATACATTTTTGGCAAGCGGCGTGGCAGCTTACCTTTCTTCTTCATTTCTCCCTCTAAAAACTAAGAACTTTGATTGAGCCTGACTCTGACTGATCCTGAGACCCTCCAGGGAGCTAGTCCTGACATGACATGATAATTTAGAATTGACTTTATTTGTGTGGAGGAGGAGGATGTTTAAAGAGATGAAGGCTGATCTCTCAAATGAAAGACTATTAGTTTCCTCAGATCATAGTTCAACCCAGGGTTAGTTCTAATAGAAACTGTTGAGAAATTAGACAGCTTGTTTTGGAACCCTAGTCTCCTCACATCAAATTATATAATGTAAATAGCATCTATCTATCTCTATCTATCTATCTATCTGTCTGTCTATCATGACATTTAAAAAGCTTGAGACAATTTCTAGGTAATTAATCATTTTATTAATAAAAGAGGTCAGGGCAACTCTTGATTATCAAAGAACTTTCACAGTTTGGAAGAATAGTTTTTCCTGAGGATGACAACTCTAATTGTTTAGTAATTAATGAGAGAATGAATATTGCAACAAGAGGGGATCCTATTCTGATGAAGGGGTTGGGGGTGCAATGTCCATTGTTATCTACTTCTAAATTACCCTGAGCCTCAGGGCAATCTAATCAAATAATTTATTCCCATCCAAACTTGATCAGAACATAATGGACAGGAATTCACCTAGATAAGGTGGGATACATTTTTGGCAGAGGTCAGTAAAGTCTGTTAGACTGAGCTTTGAATAAGGAACAGGCAAAAAGTCTGGATTCCACCCCCCACACCCCTCAACACTGATTATTAATAATCATTGCTCTCACTATCTATCCTATTTATCTACCTACTTACATCTCCCTTCCCATCCAGTTATTCCTTGACCTCCTCAGATTTCTAGGTTTCATAGCTCTTATTCATGCTAAGCTATAACATTAACATTTTAAAGTTTTTAAATGTCTCTTATAATGATGTTTTAATTTTAAAAAGAATTAAGTGCATAAAGGATTCTTTAAAAAGATAAATGGCTCAGGATAGAAATTCCAATTATAATTCAACAGGTGAGAAGGATTTTATTTTTGATTTATACTTTCCAGGATACTTTAAAAACAACTACACCATGCTAGAAATCATTGGTTACCTGGTGACTGACTCTTATTCCAGTAGAATTACCATTTTAAAATCCCTTACACTGGATCTATAGAAAAAGCCTGATTATATACTTGATTCCGCTAATCTGCCCCAGTGTGCCCTCAAAAATCTTAACTGTAAAAACAGTTCACCAAAATGTTTTCAAATCAACAATTTGATAAACTGAATCTTGTTGAGACTGAATTCCATAAAGGTAATAAAGAAAGATTGTGAAAAAAAATTGATTTTATTGCCAGATTATATGCTGACCTTTCCTCATGTATGCATGGTCTATGTCATGGCTGGTAGAAAGAAAACACTTTGCAAAGACACTGAAAAGATTACCAGCATAGAAAAAAAAATCTCTGGAGGATGGCAAGGTAGTAAGTAATTTAGGAATAAAAGAGGGAGAGAATTGAGCAACTGTACATGTTGAAAATACCAGCTGAAAATATAAAACTAATTCTTTTAAGAAAAAAACTTAATAGTTAAAACTCATTATTTTTCTATTTCAGATAGTAATTCTTTGGGGAAATTAAAAAAAAAGAGCAAGAACAGGTATGAAAGAAAATAGGTAAATGCCATGTTTTTATGCACAGATTCATTAAACTGATCTTGCCATCAAGGAGGCTAACATCTCTAGGTTGTTTTTATACATCATGGCTCAATATATAACTTTGAAAAATTAATTTTAGCCAAATATTTCTCTCCCATATCAATTAACTTTTGGACTGGATCACCCAAAGATGAAGAATTTAGGTGATATAGTTACTCTTCATCAAACATATATATATATATATATATATATACATACATGTATGTGTATATTTACATGTATGTATATATTTACATGTATAAGTAGTTGATATATTTACCCTCCTACAAACATGTGCATATATTTATAAATATATGTACAAATACATTTTTCTTTTTAAAGGCTTATTATATTCTCAAATAGAAACATCTTGATTTGGAGGGGGAAAGGATTAAGCATTCCTTAGTTCTCCTGATCTATATCTGACTACTAGATCCAGATAGCTCTGGAGGGGAAACTGAGGCAGGTGACTTTGCCCAGCCCTCCCTCACTTAAATCCATTTCACTGCATGTTATGGTATCACTTCCCTGATGTTACAATTTTCTTCCATAATGAAGGATAAATAACAAATACTATGTTTCGGGTGCTATGTTAAGCACTTTATTTATATATTTGGTCCTCACAGTAATCCTGGGAAGGTAGGTACTATGTATGTAGGTACAATCAGTGATTTAATAAATTATTTACTCAAGGTTAAACAGATGATGTTAGAAATTGGATTTGAACTCATATCTTCTTGATTCCAAGCCTAGCATTCGATGTAATGTACCATTTATTTATGTATGCCAATTGACTAATAAGTAAATATATATCAAATGAATTTATATTTTTAAATTATATAGGATAAATATTGGTCAGTTGAGAAAATAAATTCAATTAAAGATCAGAATATAATTTTGTGAAAATGAAAGACATTTAAAGTGGAGAGAGCCTTGGTTCTAGTGTCTGAGATTGCAGATTTGAATTCTTTTGTACTCCTTACTATTTCTGTGACTTTGGGGAATTCACTAAATCTCATTTACCTCATATAAAATGAAAAGATTGGAAAAGGTGATAATGAAGATCCTTTCTAACTATAAATTCAATGAAAATTTCTTTTCCATCACCCTTTTCAAAAGGAAAGGACAACCATGAATTCACAGGGTGAAATTTAGCTATCAACCACTAGAGGGTAGTAGAACATTTCTCAAATTAACTGCAAAGGTCCATGTGCTGAGAATTTCTTTTTTTCTCTTTTGAAGTAAAGTGACAGGATTTAAGATTGTGTGCTTTATTTATATAAACTTTTTTTTTTTGTTTTTTAAGGATTCACTTAGTGCACCTTTGTCAATGTGAGTTTCTAAAAGGAAATCTGTTTCCATTTCTTTTTTAATGGAAAAGATAATAATTATGTAAGAAAAATATCAAAATGCCAACAGTATTGATGTTAAAAATCAATTGGAGATAAATAATTTCTAAGTGCTTAAAAAACCCTTCAAAAATTGATATATTAAATTGAAATTTTATCAAGAATTCTGTAGATAGCCATCTTTGAAAAATATTTTGAAAAGAGTTTTATATGATAAAAGTAATAAAAAATAAACTAGCCAGTTTATTTTATTAATCATTCAATAGGAGACTATATCTCAGACCACTGTACCTGAATTATACATTTAGGTCTAGAAAGGAATCAAGAAGACCTCTAATCCAATCATTTCATTTACAGAAGAGAAAACGGAGTATGAAAATCTGAAATATCTTTAAAATAATAAGAACAGAATCTGGTCCTCTGAAAATAAATTTATCGATCTTTACACTGTTCCCCTTTCCACTGTACATTTTCCACTTTTCACCATTTGTGAAAGACACAAAATACAAATCATTGCAAGATGTACCCTGGAAAAAGAGGCACATTAACTTCCTATGAAATAACAATAATTTCCTACTAAATAGCTACTAAGAGTTGAATGAATTTCTTGAATCACTAACACTTTTTTGTACACTGGATTTTGAAATTATTGACTGATAATTTGCATTATTCTTGAAATGCACAATAGTTCAGCTATATCCTCTAATATTTCCGTGGTCATTTCTGTTACTTCCTCAGAACTTCCAATAAACCACATGATTCATCTAATGACCTTATGAAATGAACATATTAAGAATTTTGCTTTGAAATTATTTCCTACTAGGTGGGTATTAGCCCAGCTTCCCTGATTATAACTAAGCATTTTTTGCTTATTTTAATGAGGATATTTTTATAACCAATTCTGTATATAAAAGTCTAAGCTGACTTAAAATATATTAAATCAATGCTTTTATCTTAATGTATTTTAGATTAAAAACGAATCAGTATATGGTAATCCTAGAGGAACTTAAATTAATTTTGTTTTAGATGGTATGTGAAAGAAGCCTAGGATTACATTAAACAGAAGATTAAAATGGACCAATGCCACATGACCATATTTCCTCCCTGAGGAACAATATGCTGTTCCTTCACAAACTGTTTCCCATCTGTCCTTTCCTTTCCACTTCTATAGTTATAAGCCTACTTTAGACCTATATCACCTGTCATTTGTACTTCTATAAAAGTCTCTTCCCTGTCTCCTTGATTTTTTTCTCTCCCTTTGCCAAGTCTTATTCTTTGTCTCATCCCTTCCTCTCTTTCTACTTCCCTCCTTTCCACTTCCCTCTTTTCCTTCCTTCCTCCTTTCCTCCCTCCTTTTCTTCCTCCTCTCTCTTCTTTCTTCCCTCTGGAAGTACCAGGGGTCTAATTCCACTACTTTTGGGAATGGGAACTTCAACCATTTTCATTTTCATCCATGGCTACTTTTTTCTCAGGGTAGTGTTCCTTATTCTTTATGTCAATACCATGGGGATAGAAATAATCCTATTCTATGTTAAAGACTTTAGTGCAGTGCTTAGCATAGAGTATAGCATCTAGTGAAGTGTTTAACAAATTCTCATCGATTGAGTAGGAGTCCCTTGGTGATATTAATAGGTTCAGATAGTACGATTAATTGAATTGTATTTCATGTAAGTTGTATTGGATGACCTCAAAGATTTCTTTCAACTCTGAAATTTTTGTGACTTTTTGAGGGAAGAGACCTTGTCACATATAACTATATATCTAAATAATATTTCATTTCTTCTTCAGCTCCAAACTTGGTCATTACAATTATATAGGGCTCAGTTTCCTCTGTTGTCTTTTTTTTGTTGTTGTTCTTTCTCATTTCATGACGGGAGAGGTAGTCATTGTGTGTTTGTGTGTATACCTATTTACATATGTGTATATAGACATACATGTTTGTACAATATACTTATATATGAATGGTTCTACTTGCTTCATTTTATATCAGTTGATATGCCTCCCAATGGTTTATTGTATTCTTCATTTATTGATAATTTCTTAGAGTATAATAATTCATCAAATTTGTGTGCCACGATTGTTTTTTGTTGTTGTTGTTTTTCAGTTGTTTCTGATTCTTTGTAACCCCATTGGATGTTTTCTTGGAGAAGAACTGAAGTGATTTGCCATTTCTTTCATTTTTCAGATAAGGAAATTGAAGCAAAAAGAATTAAGTGACTTGGCCCTGGCCACATAGCTAGTAAGTATCTGAAGCCAGATTTGAACTCAGGAGATGAGTTTTCTTGATTCCAGACCTAGTACTAGCTGCCACCTAGGTACCCTTAGACATATATCTCAAAAGAATTGTCATTTGTTAATCCATGAGCTCATTGCTCTTCCTTGAAGACCCACGACCAAAAATATAAGAGTGTGGGCTGATTCATTGGAGAAGACATCCACACTAATGAATTCATGTATTGTCTGAAGTACTGACAATTTTGTTGGCTAATTTTACATGTGCATCTCCTTGAAAGTTGGATATCTCTTCATTAATCCTTTGAGTCTCCTTTCAGGTATCACACTCCTGGTGAGAATATTTTAGAATTTCATTTTGGATCTGTGCTCCTCTAAAGAACTCTAAAGACCATTGCTCAAAAGATTATAGTTATAGAACTTAGAGTTACACTTGGTAAATCTGTCCATATCTAATTGGAGAGCAACTAGGTGTCACAATGGAGAGAATGCTAGGTTTGGAGTTAAGAAGATTCATCTCCCTGTGTTCAAATCTTTCCTCAGACACTGATTAACTGTGTGAGCCTGGCAACTCATTAAAACTATTTGCCTCAGTTTCCTTTTTTGTAAAATGATATGGAGAGGGAAATGTAAACCACTCTGGGATCTTTGCAGAGAAAACTCCAGATGGGTTCAAAAAAAAAAATCAGACATGACTGAAAAGACTAAAGAATAACCACAACCACGTCTAATCATTTAAAACTGCATTTTAAAGTTGTGAATATTTTCTATATTTTTTGCCTTGGCTCCCATGTTCGTTTTTTGGAGCCAAAATATATGGTATGTGTCAGTGTCTTTTTTCTTTCCCAGAGCTCTGGTCCTAATTGGGACTGACAGGAGAGCTTTGAACCAATGTAAATACATCGTTAACATTATTAGAATGAATTTAACTGTGCACCCCTAGTCATTTCCTTTCTAAATAAAATGGACTTTTAAAAGTCAATTAATTGTTGCTTTTAGTAATAAAATCTTTTTTATTCTCATTTTCGATTTTATTATTATGATGCATAGACTTTAAATACTGGCATAATTAGTGTACTTAGCCAGAATTTAATAATTTTTTATTTTTAATAATATTTTATTTTTCCAAATACATGCAAAGATACTCAAAACTCATCTCTGCAAATCCTTTTGTTCCAAATTTTTCTCCCTCCCTTATCCCCACCTATTCCCTTAGAAGGGGTGAGAAATGTGAGATAGGCTAAACATGCAATTGTTCTAAACAATTATTATTGTTATTATTGTGTAATTGATATTGTGTAATTATTATTGTGTAGCCTTTTAATAAATAACATAATAAAATAGCTAAAATTTATTTATCATTCTAAGGCTTGAAAAGTTATTTTGTCATTTGATCTTCATAAAAGGATCCTACAATTAGTATTTGGGGAAGAGTTCTATCTCAGGTCTTTTTTTTTTAAATAGTTTTTTATTTTCAAAATATATGCAAAAATGTTTTCACTCTTGGAAAACCTGGTGTTCTAAATTCCCCCCCCCTCCCTTTTCCACCTCCCTATTTTAGACAGCAAGTAATTAAATACATATTAAATATGTTCAGTTCTTCTATACATATTTCCATATCTATCATGCTGCACAAGAAAAATTGGATCAAAAAGGTAAAAAATGAGAAAGAAAAAAAAGCAAGCAAACAACAACAAAAAAGGTGAAAATACTATATTGTGTTTCACATTCAGTCCCGATAGTCCTCTTTCTAGATGTAGATGACTCTCTCAAATCAAGTTTATTGGATTTGATTTGAATCATGTCATTGTTGAAAAGAGCACATTCAGATCTTGATTCCAAGACCAATAATCTCTTCACAATGTCATGATGATTCTATGCAAATATAATTAGTGATGCACCTTTCAACAAATAGAATTTGAGGTTATTATGATTTTTTTTTCCTCAGGAAAGATAAGCAATTCCTTTGAATATCATGGTGACCATTTCAAGTTTCGTTTAAACTAACTCTTACTCCCTTTTTAGTCAAAGGTCATCCACATTCTATAAAAAAAAAAACTGCTGTAGCATTTTCTGAAGTTCAAATTCTTTTTTAAAACAATTGTACAAAAAAAATCCTCTCAGTAAAGGTGGAAAGAACTCTAGGAACTACTCATAATATTTCAAGTATCAGATAACAAGGTGGCAATGACATTTCTGAATTTCAGATAAGTCCCAATCTCTCTAAATCACTTCATGTGTTTAACCAGCTATTCCTTCTTTAAGCACCTTATGATGTTACATGGAAATTTAGCTTCCCCTCCCAGTCATATCTTGAATCAATTTACCTTCCAGGCCTTAATTTTTATATACAAAATAAAACAAGATTTGTAAATATGATTATTTTGTTAAACTTTCGATTCTGTCTCCAAATTTCAGTCTTATTTAATATATAGAAATGTAGAAACACAGGAAAAATATATTGGAGAAGATAAGAGATTTGGAACAAATAAAAGATATATTTAGCTTAGAAAAGCATAACCATAAGGAAGACATAATAGCTGTATTTAAGGTACTTGAAAATCTGTCATCTTGAGGAAGGAAGGATTAAACTTATTTTACCTTACCTCTGGAAGACAAAATTAGGAAGAGTGGGTGGAATTTATAGTCAGACTTTGATTCAACATAAAGATAAGCTTTTAGACAATCAAAGTTATCCAAAAGTTGGATATGCAATCTCAGTGGGTTCTGAATTTTCCATTACTGATGGTCTTCAAGCAGAGACTAGGTGATAATTTCAGATATTATAGAGGGATTTCTTTTCATTGACCTAGATGATTTTTAAGATAACTTAAAACTCTGAGATGATGTGATTCTGGAAAGAGCAAACATTCATTTTAATCCCCTTCTAATCTTAAGTAGAAATAGTTTTTTTATGCCTGCTGGAGGTCTTCTTGACTCCTTTGCTTCCTAGGCTATTCCTCCTCTCCTGGAATTTCAGAGAGTGAACAATTGATTACAAGAAAGGAGGGGATAGCTAATTGTGGAATTAATAGCATCATCATGGAAATTTATGAAAAGTATGAAAGGAGAAAAAGTGTGAAAAAGAAAATTTTAAATAATTAAATATAAGAAGACAACATAATTAAAAAACATGTGGAATGAAATCAAGATAAAGGGAGCAAAGGAGAAATAAAGAAAGCCTTAAATTGTGAAAGAAAGCACATTTGGAAATTTTATGACAAAGGCTGATTTTTATTGCATTGAAGAGGAAGCTTATAAAAGATTATTGAATTAGGAATAAAAAACCTGGGAGCTAGTTGCAGCTCTGATGATTAAACTCTGACCTGGAGCAAGTCTCAATTTCCCTGAGCCTCAATTTCTTCATCTGTAAAAATGAGGAAAAAAGTACTAGAATTGCCTCTGTCCGGAATCAAATCAGATCATAGGATCATATATACAAAGCTGAAAAGGGACTCATACTTTTTTTTTTTTTTTACATATGGAGAAACTGAGACTGAGAGAGGATGACTTTATTCAATGTCACACAGATAGGAAGTAGTAAAATTTAAAATTGAACTCATGTCCTGTTGACAAGGGAGCCCTGAAACTCTCTAAAACTCCTTCAAGGAGAAAGTCTCCTTGAATTTGGCTTCTGTAGGGGACCCTGCCAGAGGGAAACATCCTAACAGCTTCATTCTGTTTTCCTGAGACAAGGGCACCATGCACATGGATAACACTCACTAGGAATTAAGATTAAGCCTAGAAAGACTCATTCAATTCTATTCAAATTCCAGTTCAAGTTGACCAGTCCCCATCTGACACAGGGCTCAGCTTGTAGCTAAGGCTTCTATTATAAAAAGAGCCAATTTTAAACTCCTTGTAGAAGACCTACTATGCCATCCCTGGCATAGCAGCAAACCTCTGCCCCCTGAAATGATATTCTCTTTCAGTGTTACTTTCTCTTTATCCTCACCTATTTCCCTAACAAGACTTTATACCTCTCTGTTGGGATTTCTCTACTAGAAACTTTACTTCTCTGCCAGGATTCCTCTACTACTTTACTCTCCTGTTGGGACTTTGCCACTAAGGAATTCAGCCTTTCTATTCATGCATAGCAAAGACTGACTTCCCAATGCCAATAATAAACTTCTTTTTATCAGTCTAGCTTTTTGGGTCTGTAAATTCCTTTATGAAGGACCTCTGTGCCACCAGAAGGGAGTTCCCATAATTCCCTACCTTGCGATGGATCCTAAGGGAGTTTGGGGGGAGCCAAACCTCTTCATCTGGTTCCCTGAACCCCAAACCTGCCACTAATCTCATCATTTAACTCCCTGATTACCAGGAACCCTAATCTTATCATTTTGGTTCCCTGAATCTAATTTCAACACTATGATGCTATATTCATTTTTTTTTCTTCCACTGCAATATTCTGCAAAGTTTTTTGAAACCCAAAAGAGCTATATAAATATAAGTTTCCTATATCAACAGTCACTGAATTATGTTCAATTTTTAAACACTTACCTTAACTGTAAGCCTCATACTTAAATCTAGAAAATGTGTCTGTTTGTGAATGTCTGTTGGAGTTGGGGAGAGATGAGTTAGAAGGGAGGTCAGTCAATTCTAACAAGCTGTATTTAACCAATAGTATCAATAAAGTAAAATATCAGTTCCTCAATACAAGAAACTTTCAATCATCAAAAATCATAAATCATCATAAATATAAAAATATAAAGTCATAACTTTATAAAAAGGAAAAAAGAATTATTTAGCCTTTGAATCTAGAGATCAAGTACCAAAATTCACCAGCTATTGTCAGTAATTATCACACATCAAAATTTATTTAATATTATTAATTTCTGATATTCTTTTGCAAGATTTTTCTGAATATACAAGAAGAACTCTCAATATAACACACCAGTAATTTTGTTTCCTGGGCTTCAATATCCTAAACAGAAAAGACTGAAACAACTAGAGATGGAATTAATTAGACTGAGGGACTATATAATGCTCTAACATAATGGGAGCATGGAAAAAACAACCATGAAGGTTATTTCTTGGGGTTTCTCATCTTGTCTGGATGTGTATTCTTTACCACAGTTAGCTGGCATAGTTGCTTCCAGTTTGGGTTAATGGTGGATACAGCATAAATGGCTGTTCTGTGAGATCAGCAGGAAAGATCTAATTGATAACATATACATGACCATAAAACAGAAAAAAATACACTTTCCTAATTATCTTAATTTAATATAACAAAACATTCATGTAAAACTTTTAGATGACCTACAGAAGAGCTTGGCAGTGTCTTGTGTTATTTTACCAAGCAACACAAAAGCTTTGGTTCCAGCCATTGGCAAAGAATTGAAGATAGAATAATGACATTAGTGACACTTTTTAAAAACCATTTCATTGAATTATCTTTTAATCAGAAAACATGGCATAATGGATAAAGTCATTAAGATATCATGTTCTATCTCTGACAAATACTAGCTGTGCAGTCATGAATTAGTCATTTAATTTTTTTAGTTCCTTAGTTTTAAGATATAGAAAAGTGAGCTCTGTCTATAAGGAAGAAGTTTATATGCTAGGTCCTTAACTAAGTCAATGAAATCACAGATTTTTTTTTTCTGTCCCATAAAGGAAAAAGTTACTACCTTTCTATTGTTTATCCCTTCTTTAAAAATGTTACTTTTAGATTTGTTGACAAATTTTTCTCAAGAACATTTATTGAATATTGGTGAATCTCTAGCTTTGAGTTTTTCTTGTAGACAAAAAATAGAGGAAAAAACTTTTAACTAATTATTTAGAAATTCTGTCTATGCTAATCAAACTTAATCCAATCCTATTCTAGATAACTTTACACAGTGTTCAAAACAAAAAGTGAGAGAAAAAATGAATATATTTCTATGCTGCTAATTGGGAAAGTGGGTTTTAATGGCTTAAATAACTCATATTGGTTGTCTCTATTGTTCTATTTCAATGTCCATTGTCAGCTCTTTAATTTAATTTATGCTGTGTAGACTGGTAGACTGGGTATTAGAACCTCATGCAAATTTTAGTAAATATTGTGAGCAGCTAATGTAGTGGAAGTTTTCTTTAGATCACTTAGAAAAATGATGATACATTAAAACTGAGACAGAAGTTTGGCTATTAGGATTATTGACTGAAAATTTAAAACTTTTCTTAATTGAATTCTTTGTATCCTCTGGGGATATCTGGAGGAATTTTTAGAAAGACAAAAACAAGAATACTTCCAAGGTAAGATGGAAAAAAAAATAAACCATGCTTAAAGGGAATCAAGCAGTACCTCTTTAACACATAGAAGGGAGAAAGTAGGAGGCTTTGGAAAGAAGGAATAGATTTAAGGAAAGTTAGTCCTTTTAAAAAAATAGCTAGAAGGAAAAAAAAATAAGTTGAACACAGAACAGATCCTGAAGAGAAGAAATTTCCAAGAAAGGAGACTGAGTAAGCAGGGTTACTGGGAAAACTACTGAAGTAAAGGGACAAAAAAAAAATCAACCATTATCAAAAATGATTTTCAGTTTGGAAATGTGACCTTGAGGGATAGGCTTAAGGACCAATCCCCAAAATAAGATAAAAATGGAGGAAATGTTGGAAAAAAGTGGAGAAGACAAGGTTCCTTTTTGTTATAGGAACTCCTACCCAAAGAAATTGAAGATGTTAGACCAAAGAAAAGGTAATAGTTGAGGAGAATTCCTCTAGCCCAGAGGATAGCAGAGTCATATATTTGAAGTTTGAAATCAGTTTTTTAATTAATATCACTGACCCATATTTCTCTATCTACCCAAAATTATTATTCTTTCTCCTTCTCTTCTTCTATACTCTCTCCCTCACTCTACTTCCTTTTATTACTTTTGAAATCATGAGAAGAGAAAAGGTTTCTGATTGTATTTGAACAAGCAGACAGCTGCTTATTGAGCTGAACTCAATATTTATTGAGTTCACTAACAAAGTTTTGTTGTGGCTGTTTTAAATAACAATAATAGCTAGTATAGCACTTTAAGGTTGGCAAAGTTATTTATATATATTTTATTTATTTTATGATATTTATAATTCTAGGATATTGATAATATTAACATGCTTAATTTGCTAGAAATGAGGCATATAAAGGTTAAGTCAACTTACCCAGTATCATACAAATGAGTGAAGCAAGATTTGAACACAGGTCTTCCTGATTTTATGTCTAATACTGTGTACACTGGTTCACCTATCTGTTTATTTAGTGACAATTCTTTGTTCCTAAATAAAGAGAAACCTATTTCAGCTGTTATTTTTCATAGAATCATAAAATATTAGATTTGGAAAAAAGATTTGGGGGGGTGAAGTCAAGATGACATATTGAAGTATCACAACTGCCAAACTTCCCCCCTTCAAAAAATCTTTTCTACAAGATAATTACAGAAAATGCCAAATAAAATTCTGAGCACAAAAGATAACAAAAAAGTCATAATGACTAATTTTTCTAGACCAGGGAAGCTTAGGAAGACAGAAAGAATAGTTCATTTATATTCATTTGGGGACTAGCTAGGAGCAAAAGAATAGCTGGCTACAAGATTGGGAACAATTTTGTAGCTCTGTAGCTTATTACCTAGTTGCAGTTCACAGTCCCAGGGCAGAAAGGAACAATTGTGGTTGAGAGGGACCAAGGACCCTATTTAGGTAAGGACCAAAGGGCATAATAGGAGAATAATAACCAGAACTTTCCCCATATTGTGCCACTTTGCAAGCACTGAAAACTTACAGCTTCTCAGACTGAACGACAGAACTTTAAGTTAGTCATACCCCATGAGAGATAAGCAGAGCATAAAATCAAGAAATAGAGTGGGAAAATGAGCAAACAACAATGACAACAATAACAACAAAAGAACCTGACTATAAAAAGCTGATATGGTGACAGGGAAACTCAAGACACAACTCAGAAAAAGATAGTGACTTGGAAACATCTACAAGCAAAGCTTTAAAAAAATTTGCAAATTGGATAAAAGCCTAACAAGAATTTCTGGAAGTGCTAAAGTAAGATAATAAATAGAACAAAACAAAACATTTTAAAATTATTTTTAAAAAACCCAATATAATGAAGACTAGCAAAGAAAATATTCTTGGAAAATTAGAGCTATGCAAGATAATTATGAAACAAAACAATTAACAGTTTGGTAAAAGAGGCACAAAATATATTGAAGAAAATAATTCCTTATAAATTAGAATTGACCATATATGTTAAAAGAGGTATAAAACCTTACTAAATAAAATAATTTCTTAAAAATTAGAATTGGTCAAATGGAAGCGAATATATTTTTGAGACATCAATAAACAATAAAGCATAGTCAAAAGACTGAAAATATAGAAGATATGAAATATCTTACAGGAAAACCATATGATTTGAAAAATAGATTGATGAGAAATAATTTAAGAATTACCATTCTTCTCAAAACCCATAATTCACAAGAAATTTGGAAATCATTTAGTTCAACATGCTTGTCTTATATATTCCCAACTGTTTGCATCAGTCACTCTGAAAATGATTTGGCCAGGACATAATAAAGGAAACAAAGGTAAGAGTTTGTTGAACAAAACAAAGTTCATTTGGACTACAAGATGTTCCACTGAAGATAAGAAGAAGGGCACAGCAATAAATTTAGGTTTCAGAGTAGTGTGGTTGAAAGATCTGAAGAGGTCAATCCAAATCCCACATCTGATATTTACTCATTGTTTGATTGAGAAAAAATCAGTAAAATTTTTAGAATATCTATAGTCTATGAGATAAATAATAAAGGAAAAAAAGGTTGTGTGTTAAACAAAAAGTTTATCTAGACTAAAAGATGCTCCACTGAAGATGAGAAGGGCACAGCCACAAAATTTAAGTTTCAGAGTAACTGAAAGATCTGAACACTTGACTACAGATCCCAGCTCTGATATTTATTCACTGTGTGATTAAGGGAAAATCAATTAACTTTTTGGAATAGTTATAGTCTATGAGATAAAGATAATTAAACTCATATAAAAGTTTTATTTTAGAACTAAAGGATTATGAAATAAAAGACCAATAATGTTGGATTTTGATATATTCAAATAATATCATACTAATGCTTTCACAAAATTCCATTTCGTGCAAATTCATAAAAATGAATTATTGTTTGATGAAATCGAGGAGTTGAGCAATTGTGTCAGAGTGCTTAGTGTACATAGAAGCATGCATACATGCATAAGTATGCAGATAAGGATTTCTAACAATATATGCAAAGTTTTTCAAGAATTTTAGTGCAATATTATGCTTTAGTAAGAGCTTTAATAAGCTTAAAATGGCACTAAAACTTTTGGGACAAACTGTATATTTGCACAAGTAATATGTGCACAGTGAGAAACTGTGGCACAATGAATAGAGAAGAATAGCTTTAGAGTCAGCATCACCTGACTTCAAGTTCTGCTTCTAACACATACAACTCTCTTAAAACTTATCAATTACAGATGAGTTCATGTCTCCACCAGGGGAAAAACTTTTCAGTCTGGATCCTCCCACAGCAATAAAAACACATTTACAGAACAAATTAAACAAACAAATAAAGAATCACAAGCACACAGTATAGAAGACCAGGAATCTATTGACAAACATTCTAATTCCTGGTCCATGATGATAAATATTAGCTTGGGGAGTTTTTCAAGTCTTTGTATTTCACTTTGTATAGTTTCAAGACAGGAATACAATGAACGTTATAAGATTATAAATTAAGAATAGAAGGGGGTTTTAGAGATCATTTAATTGAAGTCTTTCATTTTACACACGAGAAGACTGAGGTTTATTTTTTTCATTGACCTGTCTAATGACACAAAGGAAGTAGTTCCTTAGTTTCATTGATTCAGAGCAAGAATAGATTTCATTTACTCCAAGTCTCCCATCAATCTGTTAATCAATTCATATTTATTAATTACCTAATATATATATCAAGAAATATACTAAGCTGAGGATACAGGTACAAAGAATGAAGTAATCCCTATTCCCAGTGAGTTTACCTTCCAATTAGGAAGGCAAGAAATACACACACACACACACACACACACACGAATTGGAAAATACAAACACAAAGCTCAGAGAGGTGAATAAACTTACTCAAAATCACACAAGGAGTAGCAGAGCTGTGAATCCATGATATCAGTCACATCCTGACATTTTTATATAAGGGTCAATCAAGAGGTAAGTGAAAATATGTTGAAAAAGCATATAATATAATGTAGTTAATATGATACAAAAGTTAATATATATATGTAGTTAATATAGTTAATAATAGCATATATTATAATATATATTTTATATATTATATACATATAATATATATAATAATAATAACTATATTAATTAATATATAATCTAATAAAAGTTGATATTTAGAAGGAAAACTGATATTTAGAAAGTTCTAGGATATCTTGTAAAAAATGGTAAAGGGTTGAAATATGTCCTCAGAGACATATTTTGCTGATTTCTGCTGAACTATTTCAGTATTCTCTTGTTACTGTAATCAAGCTTTTGATCTTTGATCATGAAAGCTGACCCAACTAATGAGTAAGTTGTCTCTACGGTCCTATTGTGAATTGGGCTGAAGGTACCTGGAAAGATGAACTTTCTCTATTTCTACAATGAATTTGCTTTTCAGTTAAAACCTCTTGATTATCAGTGATGGAGCAACCCTTTTGATTTTTCTATTTTGAGTCAGGATATTGGATCTAATAGTAAGTCTTTCGCAGAGGTTTCCTACCCAGAATTGGATATGAGTCATGCAACTGGCTTTGATTCATTGTAAACCACAGCAAATATTACAGGTTGCCATTTCTGCAGCATGTGCACTTTCATATAGGACTTTGGAAACAGAATTGTAAATTTCATAGAAGATATGTCTTACCACCGACACAGAGAAAAAAAATCTTTTAATATATTCATGGAAAAAAATGAAATGTTGGCAGCTGTGGAGGGTAAGTAGGCATAATTACATGTGGCTTTGAGATTCATTATTTTTGCTGGTTATTTTACCAGCAGAAAAACTACATGGGAAAGAAAAAATATACTTCTGTGAGGCCCTGAACTTTTTGCTTTTTTTATTGGTAATATCTTTTTAGAAATTTTAGAAAAGAGAGACAAAGGAAAGTTATTACATGGCTATTTTGAATGTAACCCAGATGAAGTTTTTTTTTAATTGCAGAAATATTATTGGTTATTTGTTCCTTATTGAAAGCATCTTTGTGCCTAGAATCCTGAATCTGAGGACACAATAAGTGGAAAATAATTATATTGTTAAGTTACCAAATTATATACAATTATAATGATAACATTTCAACTTTGTAGTGATTAATATAATGGCACACTATTTAGCAACTTTGGCCAAGAACCTCCTTACCACTTAAAGGAGTAACCCCACCCCACTCTGACCATTTCTGGCCCTGGGAACAATATTCAAAGCAATACCACTAATGCTACTGGAAAAATATTGGTAATCAACTGCTTCATACCTACATTTACTATCTCTGTGATTATTTATAACAAAGTTCCTTTTCTTGGCCACTCTCCCTCCATCATTTTATTTATATCCTTGTGGGCAGAGCATCTCACTTTTGCAACTGTCTCTCTAGAGACAGAGCTTAGTACTTGACACATAACAGATGGATAATAAATGTTCATTGATCAACTGATTTGTTGAAGTATGAAAAGTCATATAGAGATTCTTTTCCAAAACAAATCAAAGAGGACAAAAAAAATAGAGCCAAAAGAATAATGTTGACACTATGACCATGTAAGAGGAAAAGTGAATGAGATAGAACTAGGAGAGGGATACAGTCCTACATATTCAGCTCTTTGAAAGGATTATAATCACTTACCTTGGGAATTCTGAGTTACAATAAAGCCAACATTGAGCAGACATCTTCATTAAGTCTGGAATCATTTTTTGTGAATCTCAAGATAGGGGTTTCGGGTGATGAGCATCTTGAAGTCTTAGTTTTCTCATCTGTAAAATGGGAAAAAATAGTACCTGCAGTACTCATGTCACAGAGATGTTATTATTTTGGAGATTACATGAAAACACATTTGTAAAAGTACACATAACCTTTCAGATACAATATAAATATAAACTGTTGTTGCTGCTGATATAGTTGGAATTAGGTGTAAGGAACTAGTTTTTTTTTTTTTTTTCTTTTGGCCTGTCTATACAAGCATTGAAAATGACAAGTTAAAGGAAAATTTCCAGAAAATTCAGGAATAAAAATGGTGAGTACAAATTTTGGGGGTGGGGAGGGAGGAGAAAAAAATAAAACAAAAAAACAAAGCACAAGAAAATAATGGGATCTCTGTTTGAATTTTCCAAATTTGTCTTCACTGAAATAACAACACAGGATGAGAGGACCAATAGTAATATCACGTGGAATGAAATAGGCCTCTGCCAAAAGTGTCTTGGAGATAGCATCATCACCATTATTAGCATGTAAGTTAGGAGGGCTAACAGCAGCGGCAGAATGCCACTGAAAATTTAATGTTAATATTTTCTGTCTTCATATTGCTCTTCCTCTGCTGATGGGGATGGAAGATTGGAAAGGTGACAGTAATAGTGGTCAAGAAACTCCTGATTGATTTGTCATTTTTCCTAATGATTTTTTTTAGATGATGTCATATATTTACTACTTCTGCACAAGTTATCTTGAAATTATGTTTGTAAGTCTAAATGTGATTTCCCATCATCCCTTCATTTTTCTTAGTGAAACAGCTTTGGTTCTTCAGAGACTATCGTTCCATATAGCAGTTTCTTAGCCATATAGAAGCATTAAAAAATATGATTCTTCACTTTAATTGATCTGTGTCTCCACTAAAGTGAGTGAGTACTCTGAATATTTAGGGAAAATGTGTATCAGTATCTCCAACAAAAGTATTGAAATAATTATTTCTTAGTTATATTAATAACTAATTATTGAATCAGGAGTAAAGTTTTCTCTCTTTTTTTTTTTATTTTCTCACTCAGAAATCAGCCCCTGTATATTATTCAGATATGTTCAAAAGGAAAAGAAAATTTAATTTAATTTAATTGTTGGATTCTAGCCCATTGTATTTTCTTCAGACAGATCAGGGAAAAATGGATTTCCTCTTTTGTCTAGATTATACAATAGGGGGTGGATAGAGATAAGTCTCTCAGACCAAGACTCAGATGCTCATTAGAATAAATCTACTTCTAATTCTCTTAATTTTTTTTTATTTTTTTAGCAAATCAGAATTGATTATCACTTTGAAGAACACCCTTTTTTTTTTCAAGGGCATATAAGCACTGAGTGGATTCCACTAGTGGTTTTTGACAATTGAGAGTGTGATTGACTTTTCATTAAATCATAAATTAAAATAAGCTAGAATAATTAATAAAATGGCTAATTAACCAGAAACTGTCTCTTGAACAATTATATAAATATATATGATAAAATAACTATTATAAAACTAAAGTCATTTCTCAAAAGATGTGGCCAAATATATAAATAAAAATAATTTTCAAAAACTTCATGTTAAATAACATGTATAAGATGACTAAATTGTAAATAGTAAAAATACAAATCAAAAAACTCATAGGTTTTATTGATATCAGTAAAAAAGAAATGTTAATTTTCAAGACTATAGGAAAAAAGTAGATATTGTTGGTAAAGTTTTGTTTTGTACAAATCATTCTAGATGGCAATTTAGAAGAATGCAGAAAGTGGCAGAACTGCTTATTGCTTTTGTCCAGAGAGCTCATTTCTAGGCATATGTGCAATGGGGTAAAAGACTGAAGAAAAGGCTGAATATATTCCAGAATATTCAGAACAGCACATTTTCAGAAGGCAAAAATCTAAAATGAAATGGATATTCATTAATTGGGAAATGATTGAGCAAATTGTGGTATATGATTATAATAGAATATTTTTAAATGAAAACTGCAGAGGAACATGGAAAGACTTATATACACTACACAACCATTAACCCTACAACCATACAACCATACAACCATTGCTGTCCAACTCCTTACTTAAACTAGACCCTTCTGGACTGAACATTCCAGAAAATTTGTCTTCAGAGCTTGGTAGAATTAGTCAACCTAACTTTTGAAATCCTAACCTGGGACTGTTCTGCCTCAATTTGCAACTGAATGATTATAAAAATGCTTGCTCTATTGTTTTTGGCTGACTCTAGACCAAACTGTGCTTCATATCTTAACCTGTGTTTACTCAGGCCATCTGTCATCTGCCATTTGCCCTGTCTAATATGTGGGGACTTTTAATTCCTCCATCTGCTTTTTGTTCTAGGTATTATAATTATGTTAATATCAACATTACTTCTGGAAAGGGTGTGCTAGTTGACTGACCTGTAGATCAAGTCACCATATTTCTCTGAATTTCCATTAAAAGCAATAAAACACTAAAAATAAAACCTCTCTTTAATGTTTTGCTTTCCCTTGTAAATATGTACATTCCTTAAGAATCAGAACTGCCTTCTTTTTGTATGTTATTTTCAGCAATGAAAATATCACTGAATATTCAGTGGGTAGGGTAGTACTTCCAGAAATTACTGGGATATTTTTAAAAAGGAACAATAAAAACTTTAGTTTAAATAATAAACAGAGAAATGCTGCATAATTTTTCAAATTCAAAATATCTTAGTTTCTTCTACCTCTACAGTCTTGGTCTTATATCATCATCCATGTTCAGTACCCATTCTAAATAGAGATATGATAGCTAAATCACTAGATCACTTATCTAGTTAAATATAATAGGATAAGGAAGAAGAGAATTGCAAAATTTTTTTACCATGTTTTACCTCAAATGTTTTATCTCAAATGTACCAAATATTGGAGAGACTATAGAAATATAAGCATACTGATATCCATTTAATTTTTAAGTTATTAACCTTTCCTGTATAGATGGTTTGATAAATCTCTCTTGTGTGATTGGATTCAAATAAAGACACTCTATTTGGGTGATATTGACAAAATCTTTATTGAACAAAGACAAAAATATCTCTGTACTTGTACCTATTGATGCTTCTTAGATGATTTCAATATACTCATGGGAAACACCTTATCAGAAGAAAATCTTCAACACTAATTTTTTTTTATTAACTAAGGTAAGTGCTTGTTTGAAAAAAAAAATGAACAAGCAAACTGACAAACAGTGGGATATTGTTTGCTTTCTTCTTTTTAATCATTTGTATAACTAAGCAGCTCTGGTAAGCTTTATAGAATTATTTCCAGGTTTTCTCTATTGTTTTTTATGTGTTCATCAAGGATATGCAATATGTCTATAGGATCTAATAAAATAATTCATGGAAGTGAGAAAATAAGGTTGGTTAATTTTTTTATAACTCAATTGCTTTCCACCACATTAATAATGACAAACCTTGTTGTCTCTCTCCCCATCATTAATTATCTTCACCTCTTGAAGATATCTTGGGAAATGATTTTTTGATGGTTTCAAAATCACGTTTTTCCAGCATAGATTTATTTTGTGTATGCTTGGACTTTTTCCTATGCCATTTTTTGAAGAACCATTTTTACTTCCTCAAATAGTTCTTTAGAGACTAAGGATTTATGGGTCAAATGAGACAATTCTCAGTGTCATTGATAAGAATAGATTATATTGGAGTGCTGATAAATCTATTCAGTTTCTGTTTGTTATCTTCTTTATAGTTTCATTGTAAATGCTTTGCGCATTATTTGACTGGCTTGGATCTGATCCATACCAGGTTTTCTGCTACTTCTTTAACTTTGTACTGCTTTTTGTTTTTCTATTATTTGATGTACACAATACTTCTTGTAAATATTAAGCTATCATCCCTTGTGATGTTATTCAGAGAGATTTGTACTCTAATCTGAGTTGGCCCTTAGCTGTTACATCTCTCTGTTTGGCACAGAAATCAGTGTTTGATGGGTTAGGTTGTTTCTATCTTTTTGTTTTAATCTCTTTACTGTGAGAACTCCTTTATGTTGATTAAATTTTCTTAAGAAATGGTGATCAATATCTTTACCTTTATCCACTTCCTATTTTTTCAGCCTCAATTGCTCTTTAAAATACTCAGATTAAAACTCCTGTAATTGTGTTTAATACTTCTTACAATTTTGTGTTGACTTTAATTTTTGCTCTAGCTAATTCATTGTCTAATCGTATAGAAATAGATGATTTAGAAATAATTTCCATATCTGCAAATAGTTATTTTATATTAAGATACAATTTCATTTAAAAATGTTCTTTAGTGGTTGTTTTTAAGGTTTTCAAATTCTCTTTTTGAAGAAGATATTTACTACATACATATGTGAAGCAAACTTCAAGACTCTTTCCTTTTTTTCTTTTAATATTGAAGCACATTTGCCACTATATATATATATATATATATATATATATATATATATTTGATACACTCTCCAGTTGACTTTCAAATTGAAGTCACTGTATCTCAAGTATTTGTTGAAGTATTTCAGAGGATTTCACTAAGTTGTCAGTAAAATTTCTCTTTTTCATTCCCTGCAAAAGATGTTGGGGGGGATAAACTAAACTACATAAATCTTCATATCAGTCTTTTTGCTTATTTCTATCTTGACTACTGCCAGGCAAAATGACTAAAAGGCACACAGAAAGATATTTTTATTACCTTTGAGTACATGATGAAATAAAATTTGCCAACTCCTATGTTTATTTCTCTAAGGTTTGATTCATTTATTCAACTGAAACTCTCGTCTTGAGGCAGGCAGATCTAGAATAGGGGTACAGTGGAGTCAGCTCTGACTGGCTTTCTGAGGTGATTTAAATTTCATTGTGAATATTTGCATTCACAAAGTAGTAAATGCTATAAGTTAGGACTTAATTAAGAAAGTGTTTGACAAAATTATAATATTGAAGATTAAATTTAAAAGTGTGTCATGCATCCTTTTGTTTTTTTCCTAAAGAGCTGATTTTAAACATTTATTAGCACATTGCTGCTTAAAAGCCATCTAGTTCAAACTTGTTATTTTAAGAAAGGACAATTGGCCCAGAGGGGTTAAGGGACTTGCCAAAGGTCACAGAAATAGAAAAATCAGAATTTGAACCTATATCCCTGCCCTCAAATCCTGCACTATTATGCTTTCCCCTATAGTTTATAGTGAGAAAATTCTAATAGAATTCAATTCCTCTAGGAAGTTATGGCTTCATTGTTCCCTGGACAAACTTTTTATATTTGGATATTGACTTAAATGAACATTTATAAATAGTTTAAAAATACTGTGGTTTCCAAGACTTTCTTTGTTTCATTGTAATATGTATAAAATATAATTATTCTTTTGGTCAGAGATAATTAGTGCTTTATGACATACTTTTATGTATTATTTGCTTATGAAGTAATTTAATAAGTATTTTAAGTATTTATATCTCAATATATTTTTATAACACACATTGTGTATCTATAAATATTGGTCTTTTCATTATTGCAGCCTCCTTTTAGGTAATTAAACATAAATAAAAAGACAAAAGCTGAAGAAATGTGTTAAATCTTTATCCCTGGCCCTAACTGGGCTCACCTTCCCTCAAATCTTTTACCTTACCAACATGCCTTTTTAGGGTACAGGTTTCACACAGAATATGGATGTAAAAATAGCTTCCATTATTCCTTCCTAGAAATTCATTATTAATGATCAGATCGAAACTGTAAAACTTGTTATAGCACTTTGAAAACTGGTAGACTTTCTTGGACTCATAATTCAGAAGAAAAGGCTCTGAGAAAGATTTGGATTGCCACAATTTTTGAATCAGGACATGGACTGGTCACTTTTGAAAGGTTTGAAAAAAGAACACATAGTCTGTGTAAGGATAGACTAAGAAGAAGGAGCTGGGATTGCATGAGATGAACCATCACAGTATCATCAGCAGTAATGAAGGTGGGATCCCTCTGACCTGAACCTAATGAGATGAACAGTACAGAAGCAATAGGTGAAGCAATGATGTGAGAGAGAACTTCACTGTTTTCAAGTAATACTCTATGTTTCTGACTGAATACATTATTTCTCATTGATTCATCAGATTTAATGTTATAGCCAATGGACATGAGAGGGTGAATAGAAGAAGGATCCCCTCCTCCCTTTTCCCACAAATTTCTCTTAAATCTGGATTTTCCAACTCTTCAAATGGAACTGGAACATTAATCCAGCTACTTAATGGTCACAAAAGTGTGGTTAGTTTGTTTTTATCTAGCTATTAGCTGCTTATTTCTTGATGCTATCAATAAAGTTTATATCTCATAAAGGAGCAGAGGATACAGACTCTTTTTGCTTACACATTGAACCTTCATCATGTATGACTACATCATGATTACGGTATCTGAGCTGGGTGGGAGGGACTCCTTTTCTCCTTTTATATGATCTTGTGGTTTCAATAAGGAATAACAGATGAAGGTCATTCAAATAAAAGTGTAGGGGGATAGAAAGAAAACTCTCTCCTTTATTTTTTTTATTTCATTTCCTTTTTAGTAATAGTTTTTTTTTTATTTTCAAAATATATGTAAAGATAGTTTTCAGCATTCACTCCTACAAAATTTTGGGTCCAAGTTTTTCTTCCTTTTTCCCCACCCTCTCCCTTAGACAGCAAACAATACAATATGTTAAACATGAGAAATTCTTCTATTCATATTTCCACATTTATCATGCTGCACAAGAAAAATCAGATCAAAAAGAAAAAAAAATGAGAAAGAAAAAAAGCAAGCAAACAACAACAAAAAGGTGCAAATATATGTTGTAATCCACATTCAATCCTTCTAGTCCTCCCTCTGGGTGCAGATGGCCATTGGAATTGACCTGAATCATCTCTTTGTTGAAAATTCTGTCCATCAGAATTGATCATCATATAATCTTGTTGTTGCCATGTACAATGTTCATATAATCTTGTTGTTGCTGTGTACAATTTTCTCTTGTTTCCACTCAGTTCATGTAATCCTCTTCAGGACTTTCTAAAATCATCCTGCTGATCATTTCTTATAGAAAAATAATATTCTATAAAGTAAATATATCATAACATATTTCCCCAACTGATAGGCATCTACTCAAAAATTCATTTCTAGGCTGACTAGAGGAGAAAACTGGTTAATGCAACTTTAAGAATCTTACTTCTTTTGAGTATCAATAAATGACCAAAGAGAGAATATTCCTGGGTAAGACCTATGACCGATAAGTGAGAGTTATAGTTGGTTAAGTAGAATAGAAAGAGGAAAGAAATTAATTGACTTACAGACTTGGAGACAGAAGGAACTTTGATTATTCTCTGATATAACCTTTCAGAGATGAAAAAAGACTTGGAGCTGCATATAATGCAGCTGTTAAGACAGAATCTAAACATATCATGTGTTCCCCAACTCCAAATCCATTGCAACTTCCTACACACCATATTCCTATGTTCATTAATTTGTATTAGGTATAAATTAATAAGGACTCTACAAGAAGAGAATAGAGTTTCCTGTAATCTGAGGCTTTGAATATATTCCTTTGCTACCTGAGTTTTCAAAGATTGAGCCCATTTATGCCCAGATTCACTATGTACTTGTTAAAGTGTCTGTCCCAGATTTTTAGAGAGGATTGTTTTTCTTTTTTAATTTATTTTCTTATAGTCTATTTCTCTATCTGTCATCATTATACTACTTTTGTAAATGCATCTTTCCAAAAGTTAATTTATTTTCCCTGACTACCTGATAATCAGTGGGGAATACCTTGGACAGGACTTGTGAGTGATGGCCCTAAAATATCCTAATTCCTCAAAATTACCTCTTGAACCCTGAAAGGAGTAGTCATCTACTTTCTTTGGACTCAGTCTGCTAATGTGAGTGGGAGGTTAGTGAGTAGGCCACTATTGTGGGTAATTTTCAAGGAGGTGGTTATAGAAAATCTTTATAACAATATGTTCTTTGTATAAGGACCTTCCAAGAATAAAAAAGGGATTATAGAAATATATCTATTGACTTACTCAGCCTACATGATCCATATTTATTTTCAGGGGCCTTGGAATAGGGCTACAAAAATTACTACTATTCCAAAACCAAGTACTATCTTGAAAATAATAAATTACTTGTTATTGGAAACGTATGACTTCCAGAGTGTTGCAGAGACAGTTTTTGCATTCAGTTAGGAATTTTTATTATGTTGTTTTTAAGGTTCCTTCTAACTCAAAACTTCTAGGACTCTATTGGGATAGAAGTAGCCTTAGATTTGGGATGACAGGTACACAAATTCATTCTATGTTATATACAAGGTTCTCTGGTTCATGTTCTCCAAGCTCTCCTCCATGCAAGATTGGCACTATTGAGATTTTTTTCCAGCCTAAGGCAAACTCACACAACTAGCTAAAGTAATTGCATGGTAGGATGTTATTTTTCTACTTAAATATACTTGTGGTCTAGAGAGAACTCACTACTTTATAGCAGTTGTTTACTTTTAGTCTAAAGGGGCCTACATTTTCCATTATACAACACTTAAGAAACTGTGTGGCTACAGTGGGAGCACATGCTGATTTGTCAGGCCCAAGGCATAGATCCTCAGTCTTTCTATAGGTACACATTTTGTAGTCTATGTTCTTTTAAGATACCAATCATATAGTTGTTTTTGATTTATTTACATAATTGTGACTCAGAAAGTCAACTTCCCCTAAAGCCCTAAATATTGATGAATTGTTCATCTTTTCTACTGTAAGGTGAACAAATATAGAGAAGAAAAGAGGACACTGAAATTTTAAGGGAAAGTCATTAACCTAAATACATTTCTTTTCCTAAAACAGAAACAATTATGGAAAGAAATGGAAAATCATAGCTGCAGCAAAGGCAAATAACAGCTAATGGTAATATCTGAATTGAGTATATAGCAATAATATGAGTATGGATTTAGAATTGTTTTTATAGATGAGGGAATTGAAGTCTATTATACATAAAACAAACAAACAAACAAACAAAAACATGGGCAGGATTGTGTAGCTACTAAGAATTAGTGGTAGAATTTGAATCCAGATCTGTTTGACTCCAAGCCCAGCTGTTTATGATACCATATTGCCCAGGAAAAATGAGGGTATTCTTTATATTTTAAAAAGTAATTTCATTACTACCATAAGCATGTATATTATAATTTCTATTACCCAAAGGGGAAATTAAAAGAAGTAAGGGGCATTGGAAAAATAATTATATAGGCATTTCTAAATTTATAGCTAGTCTACATCTATATCCATGTCTTCTATATCTATATCTATGTTCATATTTATTCATCTATGTCTCTCTATATGTTTTATATATGTGTATATATATATACATATTAAGAGGAGAAAAGACTTATATATGAACCTATAAATCTCTGTTATATATAGCTTTCTTTCATTTTATATTTATAATAATTTTTGCTTCTAACCATCAAAACTGTCCTATGAATTTATAAATTTTTTCAGGTCTCTGTTCTGTTCTCTTGTGTTTATCTTTTAAAATTGCTACTTCAATGTTTTTTTATTTTTCCTTCCTTCCTTCCTTCCTTCCTTCCTTCCTTCCTTCCTTCCTTCCTTCCTTCCTTCCTTCCTCTCTCACATGGGAACATGATAGGTCATTGCTTTGATCAGAATATCTAAAACTTTCAAAATTGTTTTGCTTTACAATATAGTTATTATATAAATTGTGTATATAATCCTGGTCAATTCACTTATCTATAAGTTAATAGAATGCTTCTTAAGTTTCTTTGAATCTATCCATGTTATTATTTATTTTTAAAATTTTATTTCAAAAAACAAGAATAGAAATAAGAAAAACAGAAAAACAAAACAAAACAAAACAAAACATTGTCAAGTGCCAATCAGAACATCAGGAAGGATTCAAAATATATAACAATAAATTGCCATTTCAAGAAAGAATATATGATAATAAAAGAAATTACATTTATGAGTATTTATCTTTTCTTTGCTTCATTGTATGTTATTCTTTTGTTCTCTGCTGTGTACTTTTTTCTTTATTCTTTTTTTCCCTTTCATTCTTCCCACTTCCCCCAAACAGATTATAGTTGAACACACATATATATATATATATACATATATCTGTGTTTATATATTTACATATATAAACAGACATACATATATTTATATATATTTACATATATAAATATATACAAATATATAGAACATACATATCTACATATACTCACACACATTATATATATATATATATATTATATATATATAGGTGTATACCCACATATTTGCTCCACACATTGTAAAAATGCATCTAAAACAATATTAGTATGGTTGACATATAATGTAGATTTCTCTCTTGATTAAATCTTTAAGTTTAACTTAATTCTTCTTTCCTATCCCTGCTAACTTTTTGGCTTTAATTCTGCTCTTTAACTTGCCTTGCTATTACTAACTTTCCCTCACCCATGTATCCCTCCCTTATCTTCTTCCCCTATCCTTTACACCTCCCTCTGCCCAATCTTTCTTTCTTTCTTTCTTTGGCAATTGGGGTTAAGTGACTCAACCAGGGTCACACACCTAGGAAGTGTTGTTGTGTTAAGTGTCTGAGGTCAGATTTGAACTCAGATCCTCCTGGCTTCAGGGATAGTATTCTATCTACTATACCACCTAGCTGCTCCCATGCCCATTTTGTTTAAGTCCATCCGATACAATAATAGTTATATTTTTTCTTTTTTTGTCAATATTTTAAATTTGATGTGTGCTAAAAACTCAGAGTTGCATAAATTTTCATTTTTCTAATTATTAGTGATTTTTAACTTTTTATATAGTAGTTGGTAGTAAGGATCTTTTCCTTTTAAAACTACTTGTTTATATCCTTTGACTATTATGGGGGAGTGACTCTTCTTTATATGTGAATAAGGCCTATTGGTTTGAATCAATTCATTATATACTTTGGATTTGAGACTTTCTTTTGGAGAAATTTGCCAAAAGTTATTTATTTATTTATTTATTTTAGTTATTCATTTTTTCTTCTGATTTTAGCTGCACTGGTTTTGTTTATTTAAAATCTTTTATGTATATAATCAAAATTGTCTATTATTACTTTTCAAACCTTCTCTATCTCTTTTTTGATCATGAACTCTTCCTCTATCCATGGATACTAAGGACAATTTCTTCCTTGCCCCTCTAATCAGTTTATGATGTCATCTTTTTTTGTGTAATTCATGTACCCATTTGGAGGTTTCCTGATACATGGCATAAGCTCTTGGTCTATAGCCCACATCTGCCATATTGCTTTTCGCTTTTCTCAGCAGTCTTTGCCAAATAGTGAATGATAGATATCTTTCTAAGGTTGTAATTTATAGATAAATTCTTAACCTATATTGATAGAGGAAGTTTTGTCACCTAAGAATCTTCTTCATTTCTCACCTAAATCATAGGTATGTTTATTTTTTTAATTATATAAACATTACTGAATAGTACTTTAAAACCTGTTAGGTAATATAAAACAAACAAAATTTAAAGAAAAACAAATATTAAGATTCAGTAAACTGAGATAAAGGGAAGTTGGCACTTGTTCAAGGTTACACAGATAATAAGTATCAAAGGGTAACATTAGGACTCGGGTCTTTATTCCGTGTTTGTGTGTGTGTGTGGGGGGACCTGACAATTTTATAGGACTTTTAGGTTATGAAGTATCATATGTGATCCAATTCAATGAGACAGGAATATGAGGATAACAAGATTGTATCCAATTAAAATAAGACTATATGTATAAGTTATTGGTGATGAAAAACAGGCAGCAGAATGTAGAAAAAAATCAACAACAGGGACTAAGTAGAAGGATGTATCAGTCAAGGACAATACCATTTTTTGCAAAACATTTTATAGAAGGATAATAGAAGTTTATGATATGCAGCATGAGGCAATGCTTGGAGCAATAGATAGAAAAAATGAGTTTATGGAAATCCTAATGTGAGACTCCATTAATAGGATCATCCCAACAGCATTTAAAGATGAAGTCTAAAGAGGAGAACAAATGGATGGAAAATTGACTACATTCAGCATTTTCTCTGTAATAAGTTATTTCCCTATGCGTAATGATGGAACTATCATATTCGGACTCAATATTTCAGTGCTTGTTATGATAAAGGAAGAAATGCAAATTTGCACCAAAGGTGGCAAATCCAAACCAAACAAAAAAACCTCTGATACCTTGACCAGATTAAATATCTGGAGGAAATCTATGCTGTAAGTGAATATTTCTGAAATTACTGAAGGATCAGTTGTTAAGATATCAAAAGTCACATATTCAGGGGCATTGCAGCTGGTCAGAAATGCTAGGAAAGCTAATTAAGACCATCCAGCTGGTCTCTCAGTTGAAGCAGAATGAATAGATTATGAATATGATGATCTAAAGCCATATTAAAGTGACGTTCTTGATTGTTAATTTCAGTCATTGGAATCATAATACATTAATTACCTTAGCATACAATTGACAGGAATATAATTGAAAGAGTCAATTGAGATTAATTTTGGAATAGGGACCTGTGCCTTGACACTGAAATCTAATGACCTGGAGGAGAGGGTGAGGCTGATTGCTTTGCATTGTCCTGCTTCACTTAAGTCCAATTCATTTACCAAATTAAGAAATCGGTCTTCAGATGCCATTGGTCCTCTTTTAGAACAGAGGATGAACAAAAAAATCGTGGCGTAATAAAGATACAATTTCAAGATCCAGCTTTAAGCACATATTATCCACAAGATACTTGATAAGTCAATAGACTTTTCACAACTCTCCACCAAGTTTCTAAGACTATAATTTGCAAACAGCTTATGGATCTCATCAGCGGAAGAAGTTTTCATCCTGGGAGATCCATAATTTCATAAAACTGAAACATGTATTTCAGATGATGGTTTTAACTGTAACAAGTTTCATATTTTGTTTATTCCAGCCAATGAATATTTCTAAATGTGCTCATTGTAAACTTAGCTAATCTTTTCTATTTGAAGATATTAACTCCAAAGATCAGTTGTGTCAAATATTTCATCTAGTAAAGGAAGCATGTACAATATTACTTTCATATAGAACAGAAACAAGTTTTAAAAAACTTCTAGGGTCATTAAAGGATGGTAACTTTGCACCCTTCCTCACTTCAATTTACTTGCATGTCATGGCATTACTTCCCCAATGTCATGATCTCCAAGAACACGGGATAAATAGCAGCAATAATACCATCTTGGTATGGCTGTTATGTTTGACATGACAACTAAATCTCTTTTCTGTGAGTGTGTGTGTATGTGTGTGTGTCTTGCCTTTATACTACAGACCTTTAGGGTTTTCCTAAAGTGGATAGAGGGGCAGTAATGTGTGGAGTACAGGCTTGTTCCCTGCAGGATCTTAGGGTCAGCCAGAGTCAGGATAAATTAAAGTCCTTGGTCTTTAAGGGGAGAAGTGAAGGAGGCAGATAAACAAAATCCTGGATTTTGGAGTCAAGTCACCAGCCTCTCTTCTCCTTGTCCTTCAGCCAAGTGCCTCTGGCCCCTTTTCCCATGCCCACCCATTCTTACCTACTATTATCTTAATACCAAACATTCAGCAAGCACCAACTGTGAGAAGAGCCATTTATCCAAATATATGCTAATAGAGTCATTATCTCACATTGAATAGGTAATTAGCCTTAAGTGCTTGGTTGTCTGATTCAAGCATACCTTTTTGGAGTTTCAGCCCTCTACAGTGATGTCATAATCACATGGTTTCAACTTACTTTTAAGAGTCCTAGAAATAATTCTGATTTGGAAAGGTAGTGATATATTTCCATATCTCTTGATATTCCATTGATACGCTTTCCATTTACATTAATCATAACATTATTACCTTGAAAAACTTATTTTATTCACTGTTAGAAATTCTCTTACTCCTGCCTTTTCCACCCACTTAGAAGGTAAAAAAAAAATCCATTATGATATCATGCAAAATAAATTCCCACATTAACCATATCCAAAAATAACAAAGAAAGAAAAGAAAATATGCTTCAATTTGTACAGTGTCTACTAGCTGTTTATTTGAGGGTGAATATCATATTTCATTATGAGTAGTTTGAATTGTGGTATGTCATTGCATTAACCAGAATTCCTAGGTCTTAAAAAGTTCACTATCTTTATAATATTGTTGTTATTATGTAAATTTTTCTTCCAGTTCTTACTTCACTTTTAATTAGTCCACATAAGTATTGCCATCATAATTGTCTTTAAAATTTTTTATTTTTAATTTACAAAATAACAATTTATTGAAAAATAATGTAGCACAACAAAAAAGATGTTACATGAAACTGCAAATATAATTTGAACAACTTACCATTCCTTTTAAATATTTGATAAAATTATTATACAAATTTCTTTTTTTTCTCCCCCCCTCCATTCTTTTGGGATGACTACCATTAAACACAAATGTGTATATATATGAAGAATTATTCTATAGTAAGAATTATTCTATAATACTTGCAATTTATCTGTTTTTGGATGTATATAACATCTTTCTTCATATGTCTTTTATAGTTAATTTGGATATGTGTAATAGAATAATTTATTTGCTCCAAGTTGTTCTTTAAAACAATATTGCTGTTATATATAGCCATTAATTCTTTTTTCTGATAATAGCTTTTTATTTTCAAAATACATATAAAGACAGTTTTCAACATTCACCCTTACAAAACCTTGTGTTTCAAATTTTTCTCACATTCCACCCCTAGACAATAAGCAACCCAACATATGTTAAACATGTGCAATTCTTCTCTACATATATCAACATTTATCATGCTACATGAGAAAAATCATATCAAAAAAGAAAAAATGAGAAAGAAAAAAAAGCAAGCAAACAACAACAAAAAGATGAAAATACTATGTTGTGATCCACATTCAGTCTAAATAGTTCTCTTTCTGGATGCAGATGTCTCACAACACATCATGAGTCTATTAGAATTATCCTGAATCACCTCGTTGAAAAGAGCCATATGCATCAGAGTTGATCATAATATTGCCCCTGCTGTTCTTTTGGCTTTACTTATTTTATTTAGCATTAATTCATATAAGTCTCTCCAGACCTTTCTGAAATCATTCTGATCTTTCTTTCTTTGGCAATTGGGGTTAAATGACTTACCCAGGATCACATAGCTAGGAAGTATTAAGTGTCTGAGGCCAGATTTGAACTCAGGTCCTCCTGACTTCAGGGATCTATCACCATACCAACTAGCTGCCCCCTGATGATTGTTTCTTATAGAATAATAATGTTCCATTACATTCATATACCATAACTTATTCAACTATTCCCTGAATAATGGGCATCCACTCAGTTTCCAGTTCCTTGCCACTCAAAAGGGACTGCTACAAAACTCCAAAGTTAAAATATTCATTAAACAAGAGGGAAAAAACAGAAATGAAAAAATCTAAAAGTCCACCCATAAGCCTGGATCACATTCTCCCAGTAATGTACACAATGCAGTGTGTGTGTGTGTGTGTGTGTGTGTGTGTGTGTGTGTGAGCGCACTGATGAAGGGAAAGAAGGCAGAAAGTGAGTCCTAACTTATAGAAACCTAGCATTGAGAAACATGTGCTCAGACCAACTCCTGACTATTGACCAAAGGCCATTCTATCTCTGATCTTTTTAAGGATCTGTTTGCATCACATATCACCCTTTGCTAGGCAATAACACTTTTCTATCTGTTGCCCTTCTTTAGTTCCTCATAGCTTTCCTGTTAGCTAAAGTCTATTTTCTGCTAGTTGAGATAGTTGCATCAGTATCAGTTCCCGCTAGCACATAGTATTTTGTCAGGGCACTGCAAAATGTTTTTTTTTTTTTTCCCTAGCTAAATCATCATAGCATCACTAAAGGAAATGAACTCGAGCAGCGCTTCAGTTTCCTATAATCAGCTTCCAGCCCTCCAGTAGTTATTTTTTTTTTTCAGTCAAACATCTTCCTACATCATCAAAATTTCCTATCAATAAAATTATGAAATTCCATTTTTTATAAGTAGCTTCTTTCATTGCCTTTGATGTGTTCTTTCCCTAGAATCTTCCAAATCCTGTGCTCAGCTTCTCATATCCTAGAGCTACTAATGCCTCAAATCTGGGCATCATGTTTGATAAGTCACATCCACCTTATGAAATGAAGATCAAAAGTTTCTACCTCTCATTCAGACATGACCCAACAATCTTTATATAATTGCCCCATCACTTCCAAATCCTTATTTAATATAGTGCCTCAATTATAACCATCAAATCCTGAAGAGTCCTATGTTAATGAGCTGATGGATAATAATGACTCTTGATTAGTCATTATAAATATTATAATACATTATAATTAATGTATAAACATTATAAATATGTTATATACATATGCATATATATAATAAATAGTGATCTGTTATAAATAATAGATCTTGTATCTATCTCTATATTCAGTCTCTTTCCTCTAAGAGAGAATGTTTTCTCTGTTTCTCTCAGAACAGTTTATATCTCTCTTCAGTCACTCTTATCAAATGGCCTAAGTTTCTCCTTAAGCTGAATTCATGTTGGCAACCAAAATGTCTTCATATTAAAGAGGCAGTACCTTATGAAAGGATCATAGATTTAGAGCTGATATCATCATCATAATCATCATCATCATCATCATCATCACACTTATATTGCACTGAACACTTTACAATTTTCTTATTTGATTCTCACAACACAATACAATAGGAGGTATATTATTATCCTTATCCTTCAAATGAGGAAACTGAGTGGTAAGGGAGGGTAAGTGATTTGCCCATTGTTACAAAGGTAGACTTTCTTCTTTGGGAGAAACACAAGAGTTGAGCTTTGTTAGCTGAAACATGTTAGTTTGTGATGGCCCTAGCTTCCTCAGTATCTTGTCATAAAACTTCTGATAAGAGCTAACTTGAGGGATTTAAATCACCTGAGTTGTATTCATCAATAATTAACTTCCTTTTTCTTTATTTGCTTAACTAAACATAGACGAAAGAATCACATTTAGGTGTCCTGACACTTGAAACACAGTACAGGAAAGAGTACATCAATTATCTCAGAGAATGAAATCAATGAAACCCAATATTTTTGTGTTGGATCATCCTGGTAAATTATCTTAACTCTCCAATTCCACTTTTACTGATGTTACACAGAGTCAAATGAGGGCAGAAGAGACCCAAACTTTTTGGCATGATTCTACCTAGAGACAGCCTGTTAGGTGATGGATTTAAGTTTCAGTTTTAAAACTTGCTGGTGATTAGAGAAAGTCACTCTTCTTGAGCCTTACCTTCCTTATTTATAAATAGAATTTAAAATGATTGCATCATTTACCTCCCTGCATTTTTGTTATGAAAACGATATTTAAAATTGAAAGCAATACATAAATGTTTATTTTTTAATAAGTAAAGTATGGATACAGTAATGGGCTAGAGTAAAAAAGACCAGGATTCAGATTTTACTATTGTTTTAACTTGGACAAGTTACTTACCTTTTCAAGTTTCAATTTCATCTATAAAATTAGAGGGTAATACTATTAGCTAACCTTCATATAGTACTTATAGGTTTGAAAAGCATCTTACATATATCTTATTTTATCCTCCTATCAATTCTGGGAGGGAGGTATTATTGTCCCCTTGATACAGATGAGGAAACTGAGACAAGCTGAATTTAGGAAACTCAATCAGATTAACACAACTACTATCTATCTACTATCTATCTGAGCCAGTTTTTGAACTAGACCTTGATTTCAGGTCCAGTGCTCTATCCATTGTATCACCTGATCCTTTTATAGATGAGTAAATCGAGAAGGATGCAGTGGAAAGGAAACTGGATCTGTAGTCAGAAGATAAGAATTCACATTCTGCTTTGTTGCTTATTACTTGTCAAGTCACTTCTATGGATTTCAGTTTTCTCACTGGTAAAATTGAAGGTTTAGACAAGGTGGATTCTAAGGGCTCTTCTATTTGCAAATCTTTAATCCAATAAAGATCATAAGAATACCTCCCCAGCATCCCAGTGTCAGAAGCAGAATTCAAAAGGCCTTTTGATTCAAGTGCAGCACTCTACTACCTTGACATTTGCCAAATGGATGACCTAGAAAAAGTAACTTTGTATCAAATAGTCAAATTGATATTCACTCAAAGTTGTTCTTAAAACAATATTGCTGTTATTGTGTACAATGTTCTTTGGGTGCTGGTCAATATTGCTATTACTGCATACAATGTTTTCTCAGTTTTGCTCATTTCGTTATTTCACACAAGTATTTTTAAGTTTTTCTAAGATCATCAAGCTCATCACTTCTTATATCAGAGTAGTATTAAATCACAATCATATAACACAATTTATTCAACCATTTCCCAATTGATGGGTATCCCTGCACTTCTATAAGATTCATAGAATCATAGATTTAATCACTATTGATTAGAGAAATGCAAACTAAGATAACTCTGAGGTACCATTTCACACCTCTCAGATCGGCTAAGATGACAGGAAAAGATAATAAATGCTAGAAAGGATATGGAAAAACTGAATAACTAATATATTGTTGATGGAATTGTGAACTGTTCCAGTCATTCTGGAAAGCATTTTAGAACTATGCCCAAAGGACTATCCAACTGTGCATACCCTTAGATCCAGCAGTGTCTCTACTGGGCTTGTATCCCAGAGAGCATAAAAAATGTGCATGTGCAAAATGTTGGTAGCAGTCCTTTTTATGATGACAAGGAGTTGTAACTGAGTGGATGCCCATCAGTTGGAGAATGGCTGAATGACTTATGGTATATGAATGTTGTGGAATATCATTGTTCTATAAGAAATGATCAGCAGGATGATTTCAGAAAAGCCTGGAGAGACCTACATGAATTGATGCTAAATGAAGTGAGTAGCATCAAAAAAAAAATATTGTACACAACAACAAGAAGATTATGCCATGATCAACTGTGATAGACTTGGTCTTTTTAACAATTTTGTGATTCAGGTTAGTTCCAATGAATTTGTCACGAAGAGAGCCATTTGTACCCAGAAAATATTGTGGGGATGGAGAGTGGATCACAACATAGTATTTTCATCTTTATTTGTTGTTGTTGTTTGCTTGCTTTGTTTTCTTTTTTCTTTTTTCCCTTTTTATCTGATTTTTCTTCTGCATCATGCATGATTATTGTGGAAATATATATAGAAGAATTGCACAAATTTAACATATATTGGATTACTTGCTGTCTAAGGAATGGAATGGGGGGAAGGGAGGGAGAAAAAAATTTAAAAACAAGCTTTTGCAAGGGTGAATGTTGAAAACTATGTATGCCTATATATATGTATACACACACACACACACACACATATATTTTATTAAGTTTTTTCTTTTCAAAACATATGCATAGATGCATAGTCCTAAAAGGCTATCTAATCCAATTCCTTCATTGTAAGAATGAGACTATGGAAGTCCTTGGAAGTAGGTTAACTTGCTAAGAAAATACAAATAATAATAAATAATCAAGATTTGAATTTATATCCTCTATTCAAATGAGTCTATAGTTCCAAGGTTATTTAAAGCTTTCAAACATATAAGATCCAGAATACTTCTGTCTGACTCAATAGAGGCAGGCTATGAGATCAGGGTTTTTGCTCTCCTATTAGTCTATGTGTTTAACATCAATTACTCAGGATCAAATACCTTTCTTTAAATTGCATCTTTTGGATAAATTGATCACCTAATTTAAGTCTCTTTGTTCCCTACTTCCCTTGCCTATGTATCTCTGTTTTTATTAGGTACATAGTAAAATCTTTAAAAAATTGTTGATTGGTTTAAATGCAAATAATTATTCTAAACCATATTATTATTAATAAAATAATTCAGCTATGTGTTTTTTGAAGCCTAAAAAACAGAATTTGGGAATATATATTGGAATTTATTAACAAAAGTTTGATCTTAACTTAAAATGATAACCATTTTCTTCTGTTTGATTATTAGAAAATCTCAATGAAGAATGAAGTAAAGCCATTTATTATACAACTAATTGACTTCAAAAAAGAAAATCTGAGCTGAACTCATAAATCACACTAGGGCAGCAATGATATGGAAATTTTTAGATCATATGAACCTAAATAATTTTTTTAAACAAAGGAAACAAAATTTTAACAACCAAATTTAAAATGGAACAAATACTATTTTATTATTTAATTAGTTTTACGTCTTTCTAAAAATTCAAAATAGAAAATTCTATTCAAGGCCTTTAGGCTACACAAATCAAGATTTAACATCATGGACTTAAAAAAAATTGAAAAATAATATAATTTCATTCCAATAAAGGCCAGACAATCAGTTTTCAGAAAAAAAATGGTCTCTTTTTGCTTTTTATTTAATTCCCCATATGTGACCAGGGATATAAATATTTTATATTAGGATGAACTTTGTAAAGGAAAAAAGGTTATATATGGTATTCCTTCATCTCTTTTCACTAGAATCTTACTGTTATACTATCAAATTCCAATTTTTATTTATTTCAAATGTTGTATTTCAAGTGCCATTTATTCCTACCCTTTCAGGTCATTGGCTTTTAAAAAAATTCTTCTGTTCATTAGTTGGAGATCTTTCAAGTTTACAATCTAACCACTTTACTTTTAATTATTTTTCCAATTTTAACAACACACATCTCTATATGAAGCATCTTATGTCAACTCCATCATATAGTTTAGTACCCTTTGATGGGTCTTAAGTTTGATGTAAACCTGCTCCCTTTTATTTCCTTTTCCCCTTGTAAATTGTGTTTCATTTCATTTTGGCAAAGCTGGTTCTGATTTGGATTTCATTTATATATATATATTTCATTATTTTCACCTTCTAAACTTTTTTTTTGGTCTCTTAACTTCCCGTTTTTCAATTCTTTCCAACTTATCGTAACATTTACTTATTCTTTTATTATATTAAATTGGATTATTATGTTGGACTTTTTTTTTTTAATTATCCTTTGTTTCTCTTTCCCTGGCTAGTAAGAAGCAATTTAGCTTGCTACCAAAATGTCTGGGGGAAAATGTCATAAGTTATTCAGATATTTAATTCATACAACACCAAAATATCTAATGTTTTGATGATGTAAAAGATCTGATATTGTGATGATGTAATAATGAAGGAAACAAATAATTATTAAGTACCAACTATGTGTTAGACACTGTATTAAGTGCTTTATAAATAGAATTTTGTTTGATCTTCATAACAACTCCATAAGGTAGGTGCCATTATTGTACTGAATTCACAGTTAAGGAAACTAAGGTAGATGGAAGCTATTTCATCAGGATCACACAGATAGTAAATATATGAGGCTAGATTTGAACTTATATTTTGTTGATACCAATTCTTGCATTCTATCCATCGCTTTACCCAGCTGCCTCTATGTAGAATACATTATAACAAAAACAAAAACACAAAACTCAGACATGATTAAAGTTAAAAAGATGAATTCAAAAGACAAATCTATATTATATGTCATCTATATAAATATTGTTTCAGATGTATCTTTATGTTTATATATGCATATACATGTATTTATATATATTTATGTGTATGTGTGTGTATAAGTGTATATACATATGAATACATAAATATATCCATGTATGTAGCCTGCTTGGGGGAGATGGGGAAGAGGAAAAGGGGAAAAAAAGAATAAAGTACAGAGGACCAAAGAAACCTACAAGGAAGTAAAGAAAAGATGGACAGTTCTGAATACAATTTTTCCTATTATTATATATACTTTCTTGAAATGGAAATTTATTGTTACATATTTTGGATCCTCCCTTATATTTTGCTATGCACAAGACAATATTATTTTCTTTTTTCTGTATTATTTCCTTTTCTATTTTGTTTTTTCCTATTTGTTTTAAAATGTAAAAAGTCTAGAAAAAAAGACCAATTGCATTTTTAACTTACTTTTAAGAGAATCTGTTGTTGAATCCTGCCTTTATCACTACCATTGTGACTTTTAAAACATGACAACTTTCTGGGATCCAGTTTCCTCATATATAAAATGAAAGTGTTGCTTAACACCCTACATACCAAGATAAGATAAGAACCAAAATGAGTTCGTGCCTAGGCATAAAGAATGAGATTATAAATTAATTAGAGGAACACAGGATAGTTTACCTCTCAGACCTGTGGAAGAGGAAGGAATTTATGACCAAAGAAGAACTAGAGATCATTACTGATCACAAAATAGAAAATTTTGATTATACCAAACTGAAAAGTTTTTGTACAAATAAAACTAATGCAGACAAGATTAGAAGGGAAGCAACAAACTGGGAAAATATTTTTACAGTCAAAGGTTCTGATAAAGGCCTCATTTCCAAAATACATAGAGAATTGACTCTAATTTATAAGAAATCAAGCCATTCTCCAATTGAAAATGGTCAAAGGATATGAACAGATAATTCTTAGATGAAAAAATTGAAACCATTTCTAGCCATATGAAAAGAAGCTCCAAGTCATTATTAATCAGAGAAATGCAAATTAAGACAACTCTGAGATACCACTAAACATCTGTCAGACTGGATATATTGCAGAATGTTGGAGGGGATATGGGAAAACAGGGACATTAATACATTGTTGGTGGAATTGTGAATACATCTAACCATTCTGGAGAGCAATTTGGAACTATGCCCAAAATGTTATCAAACTGTCCATACCCTTTGATCCAGCAGTGTTACTACTGGGCTTATATCCCAAAGAGATCATAAAGAAAGGAAAGGGACCTGTATGTGCATGAATGTTTGTGGCAGCCCTCTTTGTAGTGGCCAGAAACTGGAAACTGAGTGGATACCCATCAATTGGAAAATGGCTGAATAAATTGTGTTATATGAATGTTATGGAATATTATTGTTCTGTAAGAAATGACCAACAGGATGATTAAAGGCCTTTCAGAAAGGCCTAGAGAGACTTACAGAACTGATATTGAGTGAAACGAGCTGAGCCAAGAGATCATTATATACTTCAACAACAATACTGTATGATGACCAATTCTGATGGACCTCACTATTCTCAGCAATGGGATGAACCAAATCAGTTTCAATGGAGCAGTAATGAACTGAACCAGCTACACCCAGCGAAAGAACTCTGGGAGATGACTAAAAACCGTTACATTGAATTCCCAATCTCTATATTTTTGCCCACCTGCATTTTTGATTTCCTTTGCAGGCTAATTGTACAATATTTCAGAGTCTGATTCTTTTTGTACAGCAAAATAATGGCTTGGTCATGTCATGTATACTTATTGTGTATCTAATTTATATTTTAATATATTTAACATCTACTGGTCATCCTGCCATTTGGGGGAGGGAGGAGCGAGAAGGAGGAGAAAAATTGGAACAAGAGGTTTGGCAATTGTCAATGCTGTAAAGTTACCCATACATATAACCTGTAAATAAAAGGCTATTAAAATAAAAAAAAATGAAAGTGTTGGAATAACTTCTATGACTTGTTACACTTTAAATTATGATCCATAGCCAATGACTAACTTGCATTCTCTTGATTTCTCTGCAACAATAATCTATTTTCATGGTTCAAAGGTGAATTTGAGAGTTTGGGGAAGGGAATAAACATTTATTTAGTGCCTAATATGTGCTACACATTTTGCTTTACTTAAAAAATATATTTTCTCTTTGTAGTGACTAGAAACTGGAAACTGAATAGATACCCATCAATTGGAGAATTGATTATTGAATAAATTATGGTATCTGGATGTTATGGAATATTATTGTTCTGTAAGAAACGACCAGAAGGATGATTTCAGAGAGGCCTGGAGAGACTTACATGAATTGATGCTAAGTTAAATGAGTAGAACCAGGAGATCATTATACATGGCAACAAGAAGACTCTACGAAGATCAATTCTGATAGATGTGACTCTCTTCAACAGGGAGATGATTCAAACCAGTTCTAATTGTTCAGTAATGAAGAGAATCATCTACACCCAGAGAGAGAACTAGGGAATTGAGTGTGGGCCACAACATAGCATTTTCACTCTTTCTCTTATTATTTGCTTGCATTTTTGTTTTCCTTCTTAGGTTTTTTCTTTCTTTCTATATCTGATTTTTCTTGTGTAGCAATTTAACTACACAAATATGTGTATATATATTTATACTCTAACATATTTAACATGAATTGGACTACCTGCCATCTAGGAGATGGGGTAGGGGAAAGGAGAGGAAAGGTTGGAACAGAAGTTTTTGCAAGGGTCAATGTTTTGTTTTTTAATAATTATAACTTTTTATTGACAGAACCCATGCCTAGGTAATTTTTTACAACATTATCCCTTACACTCAATTCTGTTCTGACTTCTCCCCTCCCCCCCTGCACCCCCTCCCCCAGATGGCAAGTATCCTAGATACAATATATGTGTGCAGAACCGAACAGTTCTCTTCTTGCACAGGAATAACTGAATTCAGAAGGTAAAAATAACTGGGGAAGAAAAACAAAAATGCAAACAGTTTACATTCATTTCCTAGTGTTCTTTCTTTGGGTGTAACTGCTTCTGTCCATCATTGATCATTTGAAACTGAGTTAGATCTTCTCTTTGTCAAAGAAATCCACTTCCATCAGAATACTCGTTGTTGAAGTATATAATGATCTCCTGATTCTGCTCATTTCACTCAGCATCAGTTCATGTAAATCTCTCCAAGTCTCTCTGTATTCATCCTGCTGGTCATTTCTTACAGAACAATAATATTCCATAACATTCATATACCACAATTTACCCAACCATTCTCCAATTGATGGGCATCCATTCATTTTCCAGTTTCTAGCACTACAAACAGGACTGCCACAAACATTTTGGCACATACAGGTCCCTGCAAGGGTCAATGTTGAAAAATTACCCATGCGTATGTTTTGTATATAAAAAGCTATAATAATAATAACAAAATAAATAAATAAATACAATATTTTCTCATTTAATAACATAACTCATAACAATTCTGGATAGTACATGCTGTTATTACTCCCATTTCAAAAACTGAAAAAAAAAACAATAAAAAAATGAGAAAATGGAGACAGGCAGAGGTTAAGTGATTTACTTAGGGTCAGACATCTGGTTGGTATCTGATGATGGATTTGAACTCAAATCTTCTAATTTTATCACTGTGCCACTCAACTATTTGAATGTATGATTTCATTAGTATGGGACTTTCAGTAAGGAATTTCTCATTTCCAAAGCAGTTCACTAACCTATTTGTGAACCCAGAGTTTTAGATTTTTTCTCTTGCTTTCCAATTTAAGCATCAAATTATTTTTTTTAAAAAGGCACTAAAATATATAGCAGATTTCTTTCTGCCATGAATGCTATCTCATTTCTTTGATAAATTTGGCACATACACTAAAGAATATTTCTGTGTCTAGGCCACTGTCAGATAACAAGTTTGAGAGACTATTTAAAATAACATTAAAGACTGCATTTTGACCATGTGACTTGTTTTAAGTTAAAAAAAAAAAACAGGCTAGAACAAGGCTTGGTCTTGTTCTCAGAGTTTTCAGTTAAAAAAATTATTAAACAACATAGAAGACTGGATCCAAAATTTTGTTTGTTTTCTTATCTAAATTTCTATTCCTATTACTCATTCACATTTTATTTAACTCTATACCAAAGGGAAATCTGGAAAAAAAGCTCTCAAACTCTTTATAATTCCTAGAAGAAAATACCTACATAGAAATTCAGCATGTTATCTGTTGAATAAATGAATCAATGAAAAATCAACCAAAATAAGTATATATATACATAAAATCCACAAAATATATCCACATATACAAAAAATACACAAAAATTGTTTCTGACACTGTTAAGTGTCAGTGATATAAAAACAGCTCATATCCTCAAGAACCTTATTGTCTAATGAGCAAATAGCTATGCATAAATAAGCTATATACAGGATAAACTGGAAACAATATCATACAGAAATTGGTAGTATTAAAGGGTATCGGGGAAAGACTTCTCACAGAAACTCGAATTGTATCTGTAACTTGAAAGAAGTACTAAGCAAGAAGAAACTGGTGGTTAAGTTGAAGGTTAAGGGAAGCCAATAGCCAAAGATAAAGAAAAAAAGAATTACGGAAATGGAGGTCAGTCAATGAAAATGTTAAAATTGGAACAGAGTGTCTCTTAAGAGGAAAAGAAAGAAAAAGATAGTATGGTTGGATTACAAAATACTTGGAAATGAATAAAATATAAGAAGAATAAAAAGGTTGGGAGGAAATCGGTTTTAAAAGCCAGAAAGAAGATTTTATATTTGATCCTGGATTCTGTGGAACTGATTGAATAGAGTGGCTGATATACCCAAACTGTACATACCCTTTGATCTAGTAGTGTCTCTACTGGGTCTATATACCCAAAAATCATAAAAAGGGAAAAGGACTTATGTGTACAAAAATGTTTATAGCACCCTTTCCATAGTGCCAAGGAACTGGAAATTGAGTTGATGCCATCAGTTGGGGAATGTTATGGTATATTAATGTAAAGGAATATAATATTACATAAGAAATGTCAGACAGGCTGATTTCTGAAAAGCCTGGCAAGACTAATATGAATTAATGCTAAATGAAATGAGAAAAATCAAGAGAACATTGTACACAGCAACAACAATATTATGTGATGATCAAGTGTGATGGACTTGACTCTTTTCAACTTGAGATGATTCAAGACAGGTCCAATAAGCTTGTTATAGAAAGAGCCATCCACATCCAGAAAGAGAATTATGAAGATTGAATGTAAATCAAATCATAATAGTTTCATTTTTTTGTTGTTGTTTAATTGCTTTTTTTCTTTCTTGTGTTTTTTCTCCTTTTGATCTGATTTTTCTTGTGCAGCATGATGAATATGAAAATATGTTTAGAAGAATTGTACATGTTTAATCTATATTGGATTTCTGTCTAGGAGAGGGGAAAGTTGGGGGAGAGAGAAAAATGTTGAATATAAGGTTTTGCAAAAGAGGAGAAAGGGGAGGAGAAAGAGCAAAAGGAGGAGGAGGAGGAGAAGGAGGAAGAGAAGAAGAAAGAGGAGGAAGAAGAAAGGGAGGAGGAGGAGAAAGAGGGGGAGGAAGAGGAAGAGAAAGTGGAAGCGGAGGAAAAAGAGAAGGAGGAGGAAGAGGAGGAAGATGAGAAAAAAGAAGAAAGAGGAGGAGGCAGAAGAGAGAAGGATGAGGAAGAATAGAATTGATTGTAATTACTTATTAACTTAAAAACAAGGTTAAGTACAAAAGAATCTGAAGCTGTTATGTGTACTACTTGAACAGTTAAAAAGGGCTAATCTAGGTGGTTCAGATTTTCCTGTTTAAATTCTACATATTGAGATCATTATTGGAGATTACTCATTGTCTGGCATAACAGATATGAATTTTGTATTGTATAGCTGTAACAATATTTTCAATCAATTCATCTTTATAGAGATGAATCCTTGGAGAAATGTTGGAGAATAAAAAATATGATAATGCAAACTTTTCTATTACTTTGTGAACTGTTTCCCCAGACTGTGAGTTCCAATAGGGAAGAGACTACTTTTGTCTCTTTTATAGCCTCAGCACTTAGTATCATATATGGCACATAGTAGACTTTTAATAAATGTCTATTGACTAACTTATTAAGCACTAGCTGATTATAGAGAGCATCAGTGTTGGTAAAAAATTTTAAATGATATCACAACTTTAAATACATATTTCTAATATTTTCACATTATTACTTAGTGAAATGGATGCATCTAAATGGGGAAAAAAACTTTTAAAATATCAAATCCTGAAGAAAAAATTAACATTGAAAAAGGAAATGGATTAAGATGATCAAAATATCTACCAAACTGAGTTTTTTTTTTTTAAAAGCATGCAGCCCTAGAAATATTCAGATAAAAACATGTGGAATTTTTGTTTGTCTTCTATTGTAATCTATTTCCTATACAAATAAATCCCCTAAATTTTTTCTTAATCACTTATCATATCTTAATTTATTTGTTATAAATTGTTTATAAGTTATTTGTGCCTATGTCTTAACACTCTTGCTAGATTGGAAGCTACTTGATGATAAAGGAAATTATTTAAAGGCATTGTGACTTTGTAGAAAGCAATGGAACCGGAGTCAGGAAACAGGAATGAAATCTGACTCCAAGTTCTATTAACTAAACAGTGAATTGAGGTTCAGTATTCTTGTATGAAAAATGAGAGGAAGAGAAGGAGAAAGAGGAGAAGGATCAATACAAAATATACTATTTCATACTGTTTTGAAGGAAATATTTCTTAAAACTTAAAACACTATATTAATATGTAATTATTTTAAGTAGTAGCAACATGGAAAACAGGCTAAAAAGAAGGCCTTGGAATCAGGAATAACAGGTTCCAGTTTCACTTCTGACACACAAATATTTGAATCCTGTCCCTGACACTTACTGCCTGAGTGTCTGAGAGGAAATCATTTAACCACTAAATTTTAGTTTCCTCATTGTAAAGTAATTAGATTAGATGATCTAGAGCAGACCTTCTTAAACTTTTTCCACTCATGATTACTTTTCACTGGGGAAATTTTTATGTGATCCTGAGTATGTAGATATATAAAAGAAGCATATAAATCAAACATTTACTGATAATAAATCATAATTTTGTGACACATTCAGTTATGAGATACCATATGTGGCCATGAACCACAGTTTAAAAAGCTAGGATCTAAAAGACACTTTCCAACTGTAGATTTATGATCTTAGACTATTGTAATAGCATTCTGCATGGTCTTCCTGTCTTAAGACTCTCATCTCTCCAACTATTAAGCTATCAAAAGTGATTGTCTTAATGTAGGATTGACCATGTTTCTCCCCTTTTCAAATAACTCCTGTTATTTCCAGAATTAAATATAAAATCCCATTTTTTTAAATTAAAAAAATATTTCAATAGGATTTTATTTTTTCAATTACATGTAAGGATAATTTTCAGCATTCATTTTTGTAAAATTTTGTGTTCCAAATTTTTCTTCCTTCCCAAGAGAGCAAGCAATCTGACATAGATTATATATGTGCAATTATATTTTCATTTTTTCCATGTGAAGAAAATCAGATCAAAAAGGAAAAAAAAAACTTAAGAAAGAAAAAAAAAACAAGCAAAGAAATGATAACAACAACAAAAAGATGAAAATACTAGGCTTCAATCCACATTCAGTCTCCATCATTCACTCTCTGGATGTAGATGGCATTTTCCCTCCCAGGTCTATTGGAATTGCTTTGAATCACCACATTTCAGCGTTTAATTTTGTAAGATTTTGGGTTCCAAATTTTTTCCACCCTCCCTCTTTTATCTCCTCTTTTCCCAAGACAGCAAGCAATCTAATATAGGTTATGAAATCTTCTATTTCACTTTAAAAGCCTTTCAATACTTGGCTTTTTTTTCTATCTTTTTCTAACTATTTTCTCTATCTTTCCTGTTTTATACCTTACTTCCCAGTGAAGTGGTCTCTTTACTGTTTCTCATTGTCTCTTTTTTTTTTTTTAATTTAATAGCCTTTTATTTACAGGTTATATGTATGGGTAACTTTACAGCATTAACAATTGCCAAACCTCTTGTTCCAATTTTTCAGCTCTTACCCCCCACCCGCTCTCCCAGATGGCAGGATGACCAGTAGATGTTAAATATATTAAAATATAAATTAGATACACAGTAAGTATACATGACCAAAACGTTATTTTCCTGTACAAAAAGAATCAGACTCTGAAATATTGTACAACTACCTTGTGAAGGAAATCAAAAATACAGGTGGGCATAAATACAGGGATTGGGAATTCAATGTAATGGTTTTTAGTCATCACCCAGAGTTTTTTCTCTGGGCATAGCTGGCTCAGTTCATTACTGCACCATTGGAAATGATTTGGTTGATCTCATTGCTGAGGATGGCCAGGTCCATCAGAACTGGTCATCATATAGTATTGTTGATGAAGTATATAACGATCTCCTGGTCCTGCTCATTTCACTCAGCATCAGTTCGTGTAAGTCTCTCAGGCTTTTCTGAAATCATCCTGTTGGTCATTTCTTACAGAACAATAATATTCCATAATATTCATATACCACAATTTATTCAGCCATTCTCCAACTGATGGACATCCATTCAGTTTCCAGTTTCTTACCACTACAAAAAGGGCTGCCACAAACATTTGTGCACATACAGGTCCCTTTCCCTTCTTTATAATCTCTTTGGGATATAAGCCCAGTAGTAACATTGCTGTATCAAAGGGTATGCACAGTTTGATAACTTTTTGAGCATAGTTCCAAACTACTCTCCAGAATGGTTGGATTCGTTCACAACTCCACCAACAATGCATCAATGTCCCAGTTTTCCCGCATCCCTCCAACAATCATCATTATTTTTCTGTCATCTTAGTCAATCTGACAGGTGTGTAGTGGTATCTTAGAGTTTTCTTAATTTGCATTTCTCTGATTAATAATGACTTGGAGCATCTTTTCATATGACTAGAAATAGTTTCAATTTCTTCATCTGAGAATTGTCTGTTCATATCCTTTGACCATTTTTCAATTGGAGAATGGCTTGATTTTTTATGAATTAGAGTTAGTTCTCTATATATTTTGGAAATGAGGCCTTTATCAGAACCTTTGACTGTAAAAATATTTTCCCAGTTTATTGCTTCCCTTCTAATCTTGTCTGCATTAGTTTTATTTGTACAAAAACTTTTCAGTTTGGTAAAATCGAAATTTTCTATTTTGTTATCAGTAATGATCTCTAGTTTTTCTTTTGGTCATAAAGTCCTTCCCCTTCCACAGGTCTGAGAGGTAAACTATCCTGTGTTCCTCTAATTAATTTATAATCTCATTCTTTATGCCTAGGTCATGGAAACCCATTTTGACCTTATCTTGTGTACGGTGTTAAGATTTGGATCAATGCCTAGTTTCTGCCATATTAGTTTCCATTATCTCCAGCAATTTTATCAAACAGTAATTTCTTATCCCAAAGCTGGGGTCTTTCGGTTTGTCAAAGACTAGGTTGCATATTTGTTGACTGTTTTATCCTTGAACCTAACCTATTCCACTGATCAACTAATCTATTCCTTAGCCAATACCAAATGGTTTTGGAAACTGCTGCTCTATAATATAATTTTAGATCTGGTACAGCTAAGCTCACCTTCATTTGATTTTTTTTCATTAATTCCTTGAAATTCTTGACCTTTTTTGTTTTTCCATATGAACTTTTGTTGTTATTTTTCTAGGTCATTAAAATAGTTTTTTGGGAGTCTGATTGGTATAGGCTAAATAAATAGATTAGTTTAGGTAATATTGTCATCTTTATTATATTTGCTCCCCTATCCAAGAGCATTTAATATTTTCAATTGGTTAGATCAGACTTAATTTGTGTGAAAAGTTGGTCTGTAATTTTTGCTCATAAAGTTTTGATTTTCCTTGGCAGATAGATCCTAAATATTTGTATATTATCAGTAGTTACTTTAAATGGAATTTCTCTTTGTAACTCTGACTGTTGGATTTTATTAGTGATATATAAGAATGCTGATGACTTATGTGGGTTTATTTTATAACCAGCAACTTTGCTAAAGTTGTGGATTATTTCTAATAACTTTTTAGTAGAATCTCTGGGTTTCTCTAATTATACCATCATATCGTTGGCAAAGAGTGATAATTTGGTTTCCTCATTTATGCCTATTCTGATTCCTTTAATCTCTTTCTCAGCTCTTATTGCCAAAGCTAGCGTTTCTAACACAATATTAAATAGTCACGGTGATAGTGGGCAACCTTGTTTCACTCCAGATCTTATTGGGAATGATTGCAGTTTGTCTCTATTACATATGATGCTTACTGATGGTTTTAAATAGATGCTGCTGATTATTTTAAGGAAAAGTCCATTTATTCCTATACTCTCAAGTGTTTTTAATAGGAATGGATGTTGGATTTTGTCAAATCCTTTTTCTGCATCTATTGAGATGATCATATGGTTTTTGTTAATTTGGTTATTAACATGGCCAATTATATTGATAGTTTTCCTAATATTGAACCAGCCCTGCATTCCTGCTATAAATCCTACTTGATCATAGTGTATTATCCTGGAGATGATTTTCTGTAGTCTTTTTGCTAATATCTTATTTAAGATTTTAGCATCAATATTCATTAGAGAGATTGGTCTATAATTTTCTTTCTCTGTTTTCAACCTACCTGGTTTAGGTATCAGTACCATGTTTGTGTCATAGAAAGAATTTGGTAGGACTCCTTCATTCCCTATTTTATCAAATAATTTATATAGCATTGGAGCCAATTGTTCTTTAAATGTTTGGTAAAATTCACATGTAAATCCATCTGGTCCTGGGGATTTTTTCTTAGGGAGTTGTTTAATTGCCTGTTCAATTTCTTTTTTTGAAATGGGACTATTCAAGCAATTTGCTTCCTCCTCTGTTAGTCTGGGAAATCTATATTTTTGGAGGTAGTCATCCATTTCACTTAGGTTATCAAATTTATTGGCATAAAGTTGAGCAAAATAACTCCTTATTATTTCTCTAATTTCCTCTTCATTGGTGGAAAGTGCTCCCTTTTCATTTTAAAGACTACTAATTTCTTTTCCTCCTCCTTTTTCTAATCCGATTTACAAAGGCTTATCTATTTTATTGGCTTTTTTCATAGAACCAACTCTTAGTTTTATTAATTAGTTCAATAGTTTTTTACTTTCAATATTTTTAATTTCTCCTTTTAATTTTAGAATTTCAAATTTAGTATTTGATTGGGGGTTTTTAATTTGGTCTTTTTTAGTTTTTTAGTTGCAAAGCCCAATTCATTAATCTTTCTTTTCTGTTTTATTCAAGTAAGCCTCTAAGGATATAAAATTCCTCTTATTACCACTTTGCTGCATCCCACAAATTTTGGTATGACGCTCATCATTGTCATTATCTTGAGTGAAATTATTAATTGTATCTATAATTTGCTGCTTCACCCAATCATTCTTTAAAGATGAGATTGTTTAGTTTCCAATTACTTTTTGGTCTATTTACCCCTAACTTTTTGTTGAATGTAGTTTTTATTGCATTGTGATCTGAAAAGAAAGCATTTAGTACTTCTGCTTTCTTGTATTTAATTTTGAATCTTTATGTCCTAATATATGGTCAATTTTTGAGTAGGTTCCATGAACTGCTGAGAAGAAAGTATATTCCTTTTCTATCTCCATTCAATTTTCTCCAAAGATCTAACATAGTAATTTTTCAATATTCTATTTACTTTTAATTTCTTTTTTATTTGTTTTGTGGTTTGATTTGTCTAATTCTGAGGTGCAAGGTTGAGATCTCCCACTATTACAGTTTTGTTGTTCTATTTCTTCTTGCAACTCTCTTAACTTCCTTTAGGAAGTTGGATGCCTACCACTTGGTGCATTATGTTTAATATTGATATTGCTTCGTTGTTTATGCTACCCTTTAGCAGGATGTAGTTTCCTTCCTTATCTCTTTTAATTAGATCATTTTTGCTTTTGTGATCTGAGATAAGGATGGCTACCCCTCTTTTTGACTCACCAGAAGTCATAATAGATTTTGCTCCAGCCTTTTACCTTTTACTCTATATGTATCTACCTGCTTTAAATGTGTTTCTTGTAAACAACTATGTTGTAGGGTTCTGACTTTTGATCCAGTCTGCTATCTGCCTCCTCTTTATGGGGAGTTCATCCCATTCACATTTACGGGTTAGAATTACTAAATCTGTTTCCTGCCATCCTAATACCCCAAGATTATGCTTTTACTTTTTCTTGCCTCCCAACCCTCTTTCCCTTTTGAACTTATATCCCGACTTGTATCACGATGCTTACCCTCTTTAGAATCCTCTCCTCCCCTTTGAATCTTTTCCCTTCCTTCCCTTATTACTTTTTCTTTTCCCTTTCTCCTCCCCTTTTAATGAGGCAGAGAGAATTTTCTCTAAAATCAAATGTCATTATTTCTTCTTTGAGCCAACTCTGATGAGAGTAAGATTCACAATGTTCTTCTTCCCTCTCTAAATTCCCTCAGATATGATGTTTCCTTTGCCTCTTCGTGGGATGTGGTTTCCATCTTTTTATCCCTCCTTCCCACCTTATTCTGCCATCATCCCTTTTCCACATCTACTTCCCTTCTTTATGTTATATCAGTAAAATCAAATTATCATTATTCTTTTTGTATATCCACAACAGAAATACAATTCTCAAGAGTTGTTTTTACCTTTTCTGCATCTCTTGAGTTCTATGGTTGGAGATCAAATTTTTTGTTTAATTCTGGTTTTTTCCTTAGAAATAAATGGAATTCATTTATTTCATTAAATGTCCATCTTCTTCCCTGGAAGAAAATGCTCAGTTTAGCTGGGTAGTTTATTCTTGGCTGCATCCCAAGTTCTTTTGCCTTTCGGAATATCAGATTCCAGGCCCTTGGATCCTTTAATGTGGAGGCAGCCAGATCTTGCGTGATCCTTATTGTGTCACCTTGGTATTTAAAGTTTTTTTTTTTTTTTTGGCTGCTTGTAAAATTTTTTCCTTAATTTTATAGTTCCGAAATTTGGCCACAATATTCCTTGGGGTTTTTATTTTAGGGTTTCTTTCAGAAAGTGTTCGATGAATTCTTTCAATGCCTATTTTACCTTCTGATTCTATTACATCTGGGCAGTTCTCTTTGATGATTTCTTGTAAAATGGTATCTAGGTCTTTTTTTTCGTCATAGTTTTCTAGGAAGTCCAATAATCCTCAGATTATCTCTCCAAGATCTATTTTTCCAAGTCTGTCGTTTTTGCAAGTAGATAATTCATGGTTTTTCCAGTTTGTCATTTTTTTTTGTTTTTGCTTGACTGATTCTTGCTGTTTCAATGAATCATTAGTTTCTATTTGGTCAGTTCTAATTTTTAAAGAATTATTTTCTTCATTAGCTTTTTTTTTTTACTTCTTTCTGTATATGTCCAATTTTGTTTTTTAATGTATTTTTTTGGTCTGGAATTTTTTTTCCATTTCACTAATTTTTTTTTAGTGAATTATTTTCTTTTCAATTCACAGATCCTACTTTCTTGCAAGTTCTTTTGTCTTTCTCCAATTCACAAATCCTTTTTCTAGTGAATTCTTTATTTTTCAATTCACAATTCTTACTTTTCCTGAGATTTTTTACTTTTTCCAATTTTGTATTTCAGGAAGTTGTTGTTCTCTCTTGTAAAGGCTTCTCTTTCCTTTTCCCATTTATCTTTAACTCTCTTTTGAGACTTTAATGGTCTCTTCTATGAGAGCATCATGTAAAAGAGGACAGTCTGGTGCATGTTTGCTGTTTGCTGTCTCTTCAGGTTTGCTGACCTGCTCTTTTTCTGCATAGAAGCTGTCGATGCTCTTTTCATCTTTTTATTCATGTTTTAAAGCCTTTTTAGGTATGCCTCGCTAGGGGGTTACCAGCTTCCTCTGCAGAACAGGAGAGATGTAAACTGGTTTCTGGTCGAGGTATGGGAGTGCTCTGAGTGAGTTTTCCCTTCCCCAACAGGGAGGTGGATTCAGCACTGGCTGAGCTTGTAAGTGCCTAGTTGGGCTGTGTGCGGTTGCAGTTCCCTAGGCTAGAGACTAAGGGGTGAAAGTGTCACTGCCCCAGGCCAGATCCTCTTGTGGGGCTGTGGGTATTAGCAGATGACCGCAAACAGCCGATTCTACCGGGATTCTGCCCGCCAGTCTCTGCTCCAACGTCTCTGCCCGACAAATCTGCGGCAAGCTCTATAGCCCCAAGCTGAGCCCCCCACTGTGCAGATTAGAGGCTAACCTGGGCTGTGCCCTCCTGCCGTGCAGGTTCGCAACTGCCCCAAGCAAAAGCCCCGTACTGTGGGTTGGGGCTGCGAGCTTGTGCTGAGATCTGTGCCTTCACTTTCGGTTTGAAGCTCTCCTCAGAACCTAATTTCTCTCAGAATCTACGCTGATCTCTCCCCTAGCCCCGGAACAAACTTTTTTTTGTCGAGACTGCAGATTTTCTTCAGCTGGTGAGTTGTTATACTTTTTATCTTTATGAATTGTAGCAGTCAAGACTATTTTTGAGGCTCAATATAATATTGATAAAGAGGGTAAGAGAAGAGCTTAGAAAGTCGCTTGTGCCTTCTCGGCCATCTTGGCTCCACCCCCCTCTCATTGTCTCTTAACAATACATTTTCACTAACTGTTCCTAATGTGTGAACTTCCCCTTTTTAAAAAATTGATTATTTGGTTTCTGTGAAGTCCAGATAAAATCTCACTTCTATAATAAACCTATCCTGATTCTGTTTAATGTTGATTCCTTCCATCATATGCCCTGCAAATAACTTCTTTGTATATAGTCACTTGCATATGGCCTACCCTATGGGCTATGAGCTCCTTAAGAGAAGAGTCTGTTTTATTTTTCCTTTTTTTGTTGTATCCTCAGTAATTAGTACAATTCCTGGTGCATATATAGATAATTAACAAATGTTTATTGTCTTATTAACAATGAATATCTGTGTTCTGAGGCAACTTTTTAAAGAAGATAAAATACAGAACAGTTATTGATATGGATTGGTGGTAGAAATTTCATCATCAGTAGTTGATATGCCCATGAACCCACAGATCTGCTTTAAAAAATTATAATAAAGTTTTTAAAGAAATTAACACTTAAGTAATACTGGTCTTAGTGTATATATTTTCAGAACTATAAAATAACTATAACACATTTGTAATATACCCTAATAAAAGATATACATTACTTAAATAAAAAATCACCATAAACTTCTATAGAAAAGTTTATACTTTCTTTTCAGAAAGGATAAATAAGATTGATAGAAATTCTCAGAACCTGTGCTAACAAATCTAACACCTACAGAAATACTTTTGGAACAAGAAAGTTTTAACTTCACCAAGCACTAGTTTAGGTTGCTGAAAGATATTGGATTTTTCAACTGTATCTGAAAAATGGTTGATCTCGGAATAGAACCCATGAAATTGCAAAAATTTAAGAACTAAATAAGTAATTACTAAAAGTCCAAGAATCAAAGCAGCTGGGTGGCACAGTGGATGGAGTGTAGGACCTGAAATCAGAAAGACTCATTTTCCTAAGTGCAAATGTGCTCTCAGACACTTACTAGCTGTATGATCCTGGGCAAGTCACTTAACTCTATTGTTCCAGTTTTCTCATCTTAAATTGGGCTGAATAAAGAAATGATAAAGCACAGCTTGTATCTTTGTCAAGAAAATGCCAAATAGGATCATGAAAAATTGGACAGGACTGACAATTCAATAACAGGAAGACACAAACCAAAAGGCTTCCATGGGTAACATCCACATGAACTGAATCAACAATGTAGTGATCAAGAAGCACAACAAATGGCTATTATGTTGATTTATTTTTGGAATTGGAGGAATTTATAAGAACAATTCAGGATCAGACCATTATAATCAGTGATTACAGAAGGATTATCCTCAGGTAATTCTAAAATCATCTGTTGCTATGGGTTATTTTTCCTGCATAAGTAGAAGAAATTTCAACATTGGGAATTCTTGGCAGGGGTGAAATTATAGATCCTGAGCCAACACAAATCCCTAGTCTATATCTAGCCTTGAATATAATAGATACTTAATCAACATCTCAAAAAAAATGATGCTTTCAGAGTTATTTCCTCCCCCCCCCCCAATTCAATATAAAAATTAAATTAAGAATATTTAGTGACATAATGGATAGAATATCAGCCTTGGAGTCGAGTCGGGAGGAAGTGAGTTCAAATATGACCTCAAACACAAACACTAGCTGTGTGCCTGGGTATTGACTCCAAAAACAAACAAAAAATAAATTAAAAGTGTTCCAATTTGTTGGAATAACTCCAAAGATGAAATTTTATACATGCCTATATATGTATACAGACATATTTATGCAGATGTTTAATATCTAAAAATCTATTTAGCATCCAGTCCATCTAATTCTAATGAAAACTATATGAAATAATGTAATTCTTACTCCTTTGAATTCTTCATTTTACAATGACCCATTGACAATAGAAAATATAAAGAAAGAAGTTGCTAAAAGCAGTTTGTGCTACTGCAAGGAAAAAACACTTCAGAGTGGATGTTGAAGAGACTTTTCTGAGGAGAGCTGTTGAATAATAGTATCCAGAAAATCCAGAAATGTCATCCAGAAAATGAAATATTTCATGTCTTAGTCATATTTCTCCAAAATGTGAAGCATTAGTCCTTTAAATTAGTACCTATTTCTTATTCAATCCAAACATTGAAAGAAAAATAATATTTATTTAGAGGATAAGAAGAAAATCAGTGATGTGTTCCTTCCTGGGGAAGTTTTTTATATGTGTTAGGAGTGGAGAATTGCTCCAGCTATATCCAGTTATAAACATTTGTTCTCCTCAGCAAACCAGTTGAGGTATATTTGGTTCATTTGTTCATATGCCTCTTCCTGAAGTCCTAGGGAAGCTTAAGCTTTGTTGTCTCAATTATCTTCCCCAGAACTTTGTACTAAAGGATCTGAGAGTGTGGATAGGGGAGGAAGAAGGAAGATGACCCCTGAATCATACATGTGACTGTGATTCTAATTTTGAATTTACCACTGGCCAGCTAAACAACCTCCAGACTTTATCTTCCTCCTTTGTTAAAGAGCACATTGTATTAGATATCTTAGGTCCCTCCCAGTTCTAAAATTCTATGAATCTCACATTTTAAAGCCACATCCTAACGTCATGATCAATTTACATATGAAAGCCATGCTTAATGGTGTGCAGTAGTGTATTTATCTCATTCCTTATCACATTTACAGCTGGTATATAGCTCATAGCAATAATTATGGAGGCAATATCATAGAGAATTTCCATCACTGATAGAGGGATTCTGGTTTCTCTCATTACTCAGAGGAGAGAGAGAGAATGATTTTACCACTCTGTTTCTGAGGGCTTGAAATGTTACATGCCCTTGCAGCACTTAATCCATTAGGAATTTCTTTCTGCTGTTTTTAGCTCAAAGCTTCCATCCAAACCTTGTGACAAAAAAGTGTTTCAATTTCCTGAGAAACTGAATTGAGGGATCTGTCACTCTCAGAGTTTTCTTTTGGGAGTTTGTACAACCATCTGTCAGAGACACCTGAGAATAAATAGGTCCCAGGTTACCATCGTAGATTCACAGCTCTTATGGCTCTGGTTCCCATTTTGAAACCTTGGGGAATACTACACTGGTGTTGAACTAACACCTAGGTCTAAGAATACTGGTCATGATCTAGTAAAAGGAAAATTTGTGGGGGGAAAATAAAGAATAGCTAACTTATATTTTTCTCAACTCCTTTACCAGCCCCCTTCACACCTTGGAGAAATTTTCTCCCTGAGGCTGTGTTCTCCTAATTTGTGACTTCCTTAGTAGGACCCCCTCCTCCAGAGGGGCCCCAGCTATGATTAGTTTACTCTAGGCTTAATTTAGTCTCCAGATTGTTTCTTTGTCATCTTATGTTTTTTGTTTTTGTTTTTGTTTTTTTAGCTCTTCTCCATATACTGTCTTTTAGAATTAAAATGTAGAAACTATCTGTTTTATTTGCTTGTACTTGTATACTCAGCACAATGCAATTTTTAATGCATAATAAGAATTTAATAATGATTGTTTGCTCTTTCCCTCCCCCTTTTCCTCTCTCTCTCCCTCTTTCTCTCTCTCTCTCTCTCTGTTTCTCTGTCTATATATATGTCTGTGGCCTTTCTGTCTGTTTGTCTATAGTGTAGTTAAGTGAATTGTCATCCCCAAACTCAGAGCATTACTATCACTAAAGTATCACTAAAAATCTCTGCAACTTCTCATCTACAAATTGTTTGGGTGAGTGAACAGGCTTTCAGTAACTCTCTTAAACTAGCAGAGGAGAACTCAAATCCTTTCCATCATAAAGCCAGGATTTCCTTTTTTTCCCTTTTCCTTTTCCCTGAGGTTATGCCTCCTCAAGCAGAAGTAGAGAATTATACAGGATCTGGAAAGTGATTTGGGGCTGCATTTAAAGAGGCATAGATTTCAGGCTAAAAAAAGTGATGGTCCCTTTGTACTCTGAACTGGCCAGAGTGCATTTGGATTGCTGTGTTCATTTCGGATGCCACAGATTTGAGTACATTGGTAACCTATGTTACATCGGTAACCTAGAGATATACAAAGGAGGGCAATCAGTACAAGGAAAGGCCTTTAGTCTATGTATCATTTGGTACATGGAGAATTTGGTAAAGGAATAGGACCGTAAAAACCTGGGGAAAAAGAAGACTCAAGCAGAATATTAAAGCTCTCATCAAGGATTTGAAAAGTTACCATGTGGAAGAAATATTATATTTTTCTGCTTGCTCCCAGAAGAAAAAACCTAGGAGGTAGTTTCAAACAAGTAAATTTAGGCCAGCTATCAGAGGAAAAATATCTAATATTTAGATATATTCCAAAATGGAATGGTTTATTGTCCATGACTCCCCTTCACCCATTCTCCCACATAGAATATTTTGTCTCCCTTCTCCAAACTTTTGCAGAGACTGACTTTATGTTTCAATGTAATATTTGCTCACCATTCTCTCTTAAAATAACCAGTCTCCTTCAAGACTCAGCTTAAGTATCACTTCTTTTATGAAGCATTTCCTGCTTGTCTTGGATCCTAATGCTTCCCCCTGCCAAAAAAAAAAAAAAAAAATCATTTGCATTTTATACGATGTTCTTATATATGCACATTTGTCTCTCGTGATAGAATATAAGCTCCTTGAGTTAAAATATCTTCATTTCTGTCTTGGTATCCCTTGTAGCATGTACTACGGCCACACTTGCTAAATTATCTAAAGCAAGTTGAGGGTGACTGACAGGTCACAAATCCATCCAGTGAATTAGGGAATATCTACCCTTAGTATGTGAAGATGTTCCTCAGTAGAATGGAGAGATGAAAGCAATTTGTTCTCATGAAGGCAACTAAAGCAAGGCACTGTGGAGCTCTTGGTCAGATCTGAATATTGATCAGATTTGAAGATGTCAAAGTCATCCTCTGCATCCCAGGTCATCATCAAGTATCTTGACTTTTGCCTTGCTACTGGATTTCAATGACTTTGGAAGAGAAAATGTGGTTGAAAACTTTGGACGACTCTGCCTCACTTAAGTACAATTCAAACCTAAGTTAAGATGGTCTTTGAAAACAGCACTGACAACAAACACAATCCTAGTACTTGGAAAAGAGTGCTCATTGATTGGTTTAACAATGTGTTTTAGGAAATAATAGATTAAAAGTCTTTAAATAGTAAATAATAGATTAAAAGTTTTTAAATAGTAAATTTTATGATCATTTGTTGGGAATGTTATAAATTGTATATATATATAAAATATAATTATATAGAGAGCAAAATAAATTGTCATATGTATACGTATATATATATATATATATAATATAGTTATATAGAGAGCAAAAACAGAATTCTACTATATATATATATGTTATATATATATATATATAATATATATAATATATAGCTATTATACTCCTTTTGCTATGGGGTGGACTGCATAGTCTCTGAAGTTTCTTGCAACTTTTAAAGACTGTATAACAAATCTTCCAAGACTGGAATTCTTGGCCAAAAACCTTGATCACCAGTATCTGGATTGATAGTATGGTATCATGTAGTTTGGTGACTTTCACTTATCCTAAGAACTCATTTGAATGTCATATATATTTTTTAAAAATCTGAATAACTTTATCAGTTGTGAATAACTAGAAAATTGGTATTGCTTTAAGAAGAATTGGGATAGCCACAATTATAGTTCAATATCTAAGTTTCTCTCAAAGACGTGAACATGGTTTGTATTCTCTATGGTCACTGTCCCTGAAAGTGCTTCATACCATAATATTTTTTGCATCCATTGTCATGCTGTTAGATGGTATTTGAGAAAATGACATAGATGTTTACAATATTCTCAGTGCTGCAAAGTGATGATTATGGCTTTATTATGACAGTAAGATTTTTTCTTTCTTTTTAAAATTTTAAATATTTATTGAACTAAATACAAAATAAGAAAAAAACAGAATAGAAAAAGACAGAAAACTAAAATAGAAAACAAACAAAATAAAATATTGTCATGTACTCAGCAGATCACTAGGGAGGATTCAAAGTATATAACAATAAATTTCCATTTCAAGAAAACACACATAATAATAGAAGAAATTATATTCAAGAGTATCTTTTCTGTGCTTCCTGGTAGATTATTCTTTTATTCTTTGTTGTGTATTTTTACTTTATTCTTTTTTTCCCTTTTCATCCCCATCACCTCTCCCAAGCAGTCTACAGTTAAGCATATATATGTATATATTATATATATTTATATTTCTCTCTATATATTCATACCTTATATACATATATTTACATATAAACATATACACACTTACATAGATATATATCAGCACACACACACACTCATAAACATATACATTTATCCATATGTAAACATGCATCTAAAACTATTAATATGGCTGACAAATAATGTAGATTTCTCTCTTGATTGATCTTTAAGTTTGACTTGGTCTAAGATCAATGATTAGTAGCCTTATGTATTTGTAATAGATTCTACTCCTTATTCTTGTTGTAGTGTTTCTATATATCTCTAATTTTCTATCCCTGTTAACTTTTCTACTTTAATTATACCCTTAAATTGACTTGATATTACTTAAGCTCCTCCCACCAAAGGTTTCCTCCCTTATCTTTTCACTCCCTCTTTTTACTCCTTCCCCCTCTTTACTCCTTTCCCATTAATTTACATACCTTGTCCCACTGTCATAAATCTATAAATCCTTTTATACCCCACCCTATACTATTCTCTCTCCTCTTATTTCTTTATAGATTTTGGAGGGTGCTACACCCTTCATGGTATATATATATATATATATATATATATATATATATATATGCAGTGTTACTTATTTAACCTGTTCCTGATCGGAGGTTTTCAGAACCATAAGCTCTCCTCCCCTCTCTAATGCCTCTGTATCTATTCTTCCTCTGTACCTCATTTGTATAATATAATTACTATTTTTACTTTTTCCTAGACAGTTTTTTTTTTAAATCAGGTAATATTCAACTCTGTCACAATATTTCTTTTGAGCTATCCAGTTACTGATATCAGTTTTAAATATATGGTATACATTTCCATTCACAACACACAAATGATTTGTCCATGTTGAGTTTCTTGACATAAATCTTTGATGATGGCTCTTATATGTTAAATTTTTGTTAAGTTCAGGTTCGTTTGAGAGAATTGCCTGAAAATCTTCAAAGTTCATTGAATGTTTTTTGTTACGGATAATTTTTGCTGGATATAATATTTTTGACTGCCAGCTTTGTTCTTTTGATTGTTAATATACACAATTCCAGGGCCTGCAGTTTTTTATTATGACTACTGATAATTCTTGTACAATTCTTATTGTAGCTCCAGTATATTTTATTTTTTTATTTTTTTGGTGAGGCAACTGGGGCAATTGTGACTTGCCCAAGTCACACAGCTAGGAAGTATTAAGTGTCTGGGACCAGATTTGAACTCAGGTCTTCCTGATTTCAGGGCTAGTGCTCTATCCACTGCTTTGTTTTCCTATTCTGTTGTTTTTCTTATAAGATATTTCACATTTTGTTTTATTTTTTCATTCTTAACATTTTTATTTTGTTATTTCTTGGTCTCATATAACTTCATTGGCTTCCTTTTGTTTGGTTCTAATTTTCAAAGAATTATTTCCTTCTGTAAGGCAGTATCTCCTTTGCTAGTTGTTGATGTTGTTTTCCACAATCTTCTTGGTTTTTTTTGAATGGTATTTAGTATTTATTTTTAATTTTCCCTCAATCTCTCTCACTTGATTTTTGAATCTTTTTCTTTCTGAGTTTCTATAAATTCTTTTTGGGCAGGTAGCTATTAAATATTACTTTTTGGGATAGTAGAGTATTTTTTTAAGCTTTAATGTTCTCCTCTGGATATGAACCCTGGTCTTCCCTATTCCCATAGCAAGTTTCTATAGTTGGTTCTTCTTCTTATTTTTAAAATGAGAAGAATTAGTGTAAGCACCTATAATTGGGTGGGAGAGGATGTTGCCTCTAGCTTTACTTCAGCTCTCATTTCTGACTTGAAACCCCAAAACAAAAGCTCTAGCCTCCTGCAAATGCCAGCAACCAGCAGCATCCAAGTCCCACTGCTTCTGTACTAGCTGGGTGCTTGTACCTTCTCATCCAGGATTGTGTCTCTGCAGCACAGCTGAGCCTGAGATTCCTAGACAGTAGAGGTTACTTCAGTCTTCCCAGTTCTCATACTCTAGATTCCTCATGCTCTCTGGGAGGGAACTGTTCCTGTTGTTTGGACTGAACTCCAGCTAGATCCAGGGCTCTCCACAGATTGTTTTTGAGGAGCTAGTCTGGAGGTATTTGCACTTCACACTGATTAAACTCTGTTGTTGGGTTTTTCTACTGGTCTTCTTGAGGACCTCTGTTCTGCCCCACATTTTTTTTCCCCTTGGTGCATGTTCAACCTGAGACTCAAATTTGTTTTGTTCGTGGAGGGAAATCTGCAGAGCTTGAAATCTTCTAATCTAGTCCACCATCTTCCCAGAATTTTCTCATTCTCTCTTTTTAAGGCACATATTTGAAACATAATATGCACATGGCACAAAATGGGAGAGATAGTTACCACATTGGATGATTGAATTAAGATTCAAAAAAGCTTGATAAGTCAGAACATTGGATGGCCATATATGTCATGGGAGCAAAAAAAAAAAAAAGAATTCTACAAGGGCAAAATAGAGAAGATTTGTCTAGATAACAGTTCATCTGAAATGAAGTCTGGGACTTCAAGTGAAGCTGTTGGAATGATATGGTAGTCAAGAAAACTAATGGAATATTATATTTCATTGAGAAACATAGGACAGAGAGTTGATAATCTCATTATACTTTGACTTAGACCATTTCTGGGAGACTGGACAAACTTCTAGGTGTCATATTTTAGGAAGGACAATGATAGGCTACAGATCATGCAGAATGAAATAACAAGAATGATGAAGGGACAAGAGTTTATGTCGTGTGTTTGACCAGATGAATTGAAAGAGAAAATGTTTTTCCTCAAAAAGAAAAGATTGAGAGATGGGAGGAGATAAACAAGAAGAATTTGAAATCTGCTTAAAACATTTTAGGAGTTACTTACTGGAAAAATGATTAGATATGTTCTATTTAGTTGAAGAAAGTAGAATTAGAAATAATTTTGGAAATTTTAGTTTGTTTTTTTAGTTTATTTATTTTTAATTCACAACTTTATGAATTATTTTGGGAGAGAAAAATCAGAACCAAAAGGAAAAACCATGAGAGAGATAAAAAAAAGCAGAAAAAAGAAGTGAACATAGCATGTGTTGATTTATATTCAGTCTCCTTAGTTCTTTTTCTGGTTGCAGATGGCATTTTCTGTCCAAAGTAGTCTACTGGGATTGCTTTGGATCACTGTACTACTGAGAAGAACCAAGACTTTCACAATTGATCATTGGACATTCTTGCTATTATCATGTACAATGTACTCTTGGCTCTGCTTGTTTCACTCAGCATCAGTTTATGTAAATCTTTTCAGACCTTTCTATAATTAGCTTGTTCAACATTTTTTATAGAATAATAATATTATATTACCTTCATCTACCAGTGATTAGATATGTTTTATTTAGTTGGAGAAAGTAGAAATAATAATAATTTTGGAAATTTTAGGTTTTGATTGAGAACAGATTGAATGCAAACATACCTGTTATACTCAGTTGAACAGAGACTCCATAATATGGGGTCTCATAGTTCAACTTCCCAACTCATTTAGTCATCCATTCAGACCATTTGGTCATCTTCTTAAGCACATTCTTGTCTCTCTCCCTATCCCCACCCAAATCTTTCCATATAAAATCCATACTACCATTGTTTCTGGAAAAGGCCATGTCATTTAACTGCCCCATAGTTCCACTTCCCAGTCCTGCATGTCTACTCTCTAGACTCTTTTATTTTGTCCATAAATCCCTTGCATGATTGTCTTGTTGTCTTCACTAATTAGAATAAATATTTCTTCAGGTAATAGAGAACATACTTTATTATTTATTAAAAGTTTTAATCTAGACTTGTATAGTTAAATATTTTTTTTAACTTAAAACTTATGCATAGCTCAGGCTGACCCCAGAGATCATCCCAGAGAGCTGGAGATTGCTTAAAAAATGCTTGGACCCCACCCAAGTCTTATTTTGGATCTACCCTCCAAAATTTATGTTTTGTTTTTAACAATTTTTATGGAATGTTTATATTTACCTGTGGATATTTTGTGCTTTATTTGAAAAGAATTTTTTTTGAAACTGTCTAATGAAGAACACTCAGCTGGTACCTTGTTTCAATTCTATATAATGTAAAACTTAACAGACTATTCAGGGAAGTCAGTCACAGCTTTTCACAGCTTTCTCCTCCGAAGAATCAACTTAATAAAATTGTTTCTAAATCCCCTTTTAGGTTTCAAGTTTCTTCTTAATTGACAGAGGGCAGGAGTTGTCTTAACTTTTCTATTTATATCTTTAGTGCCTAGCACACCTGGCCCAGAGTAGTACTTACTAAATGTTGTTTCTCTTCATTTATTGAAAAAGGTAAAATTTAGACTTTATGAAAGGAAGAACTTCATAGCAATTAGATCAGTCCTAAAGAAAATTGAGTTGCCTTTCACTGAAGTGGATTCTCTCTCAATATATAGTTTTTAATTTTGAGTTGCAAATCCTCTTCCTCCCTTTTACCTCTCCCCAATTCATTAAGAAGACAAGAAATCTGAAAGCCCATTGTATAGATGAAGTTATGAAAAACATATTCCCATGTTAAACATGTTTCAAAAAAGCAAGAAAAATAAAGTGAAACATTATGCTTCAATCTTCACTCAGAGTATATTGGAAATCTTTAAGTAATAGAATGGTTTTGGAGCTAAAAGAGACCTTACAGGCTAGCCTCTTCATTTTATATATAGATGGTTAATCTAGAGAAGTTAAGTAATTTGTCTAACATCACATAAAAAGTAAATAACAGAGCAAGGATGTGAATTTAGGTCCTCTTACTCCTGATGTAGAGCTCTTTTCCTTATGACAACATCTTTTAAAGAAAATACTGCAAGGCCACTATTTTTGATTTGTTTTAGAGTAAATGCTGGGACAGCTAAGTGGTAAAATAGATAGCATGCTGGGCCTAGACTCAGGAAGATCTGAGTTCAAATCTAATCTCAAGCACCAGCTATGTGACTTGGAACAAATCACTTTACCCTTTTCACCTTAGTTTCCTCATCTGTAAAATGGAAAAAATATAAAATGGAGAAGGATATGTAAGGAAAAATTTCCTAGCTATTAGGTCAATCCTGAAGAATAATGGGTTGCTTCTGACTGGAGTCTGAAGATCTTTAATTTAGTTTTTTTTTTTTTAATATTCACTTTTAATTTTGAGTTCCAAATTCTCTCCCTCCCTCCTATCACTCTCCCACTCATTTAGAAAATAAGTAATCATACAGGTGAAGTCTAGAAAAATATATTTTCATGTTAACCATGTTGCAAAAAAACAAAAAGGGCAAGAAAATAAAAAAAAAAACTACTCTACTGTCTTTGCCAAGAAAACCTCAAATGAAGAGTCAGAAGGCAGTAAGAAACATAGAAGGCAGCTAGGAATAAATTACTGGATGTGGAATCAATGACTTCTCTTCTTGAAGTAAAATCTGGCTGCAGATATTTACTAGCTGTATGATCCTAGATAAGTCACTTAAGCCTGTTTACCTCTGTTCCTCTTTCTGTAAAATGAGTTGGAGAAGGAAATGGCAAACCACTCCAGTTTCTTTGGCAGTGAAACTCCAAATCAGGATATAAAGAATTGATAGTGGCTGAAAAATGATTAGACAAAAGAATATATTTTGTTTTTGTTTTTTACTTTTTTCCAATTATGAGTTGGATTAAATGCAACTCAAGTTCCATTCCAACCCTGAAATGTAGTGGTTTTGTGATCCTGTGAATATAGACTCTCTGATATTTTCTTAGTGACTTTTTTGTTGTTTATATCTGATACTGGATACTCTTGCAACATTTTAGTAGCAAGGGCCAGATAGGGCTCTCCTGAAAGGAGAAACATCTCCTCTTATGATAGGAAAATAGAATTTCTCTGAGAATAATGGCATTTTTCTTGATCTGCTCAGAGTGCACATGTAACATCTCAGTGCCTGGACAAAGACCTCACTTTATAGTAAAGCCATGTTTAAGTTAGAGGAAGGGAGGTTAGTGATATTCTCCTATTCTAATATCTTTTCCATATCTGGAAATTGATTTTTCTTTTCCTAAGAATGATGTCTATTCATTTAAAAACCCAATCATTAAAATGGAATTTTGTAATTTAGCCTGATGCTTCTCCTCTCCTCAAGTGTCTGTCTAAAGTATCCAAAAGCTTACATAAGATTGCGTTTCTTTCTTAAAAATTATCATTCATATTTTGTACCTTCCATAGACTTCAAAGCATTCATTGACACTTTTTTCTATAATATAGAATATTGCTTATTTGTGAGAAGATAGTTGGTGTCAATAACCCAGATATTTTTTCACATTCTCTTGATGCTATAACCAGATTTTTATTCCAGTAGAGTCTCTAGTTTTATCATGGGAGCTATCCCTTCATTCTTGTCTAGGATCTTAGCTCCTGACTCTTTAAACTTCTTTCTCTCTACTCTACTGCCACCCAAACCTCACCAACTTTTGATCTTCATTTCATGGTTGTCATTCACCATTAGAATTAAGCTCCTCAAGTGAAGAATGTTTTTTATTTCATTTTGTTTTGCTTTTATTTATTTATTTTTATATTATTTATTTTGCTCTTTATTAAAAACAATAGCTTATATGGAGCTAAATCAATGTTTAACATAGTGCCTGATATGGAATCAATACTTTAATGCTTCTTGACTTGATTAAAGTTTTTTTAATGCTGGCAAATCATTTAACTTCTTTCTGCCTAATTTTTCTCCTCTATAAAATGAAGGAGTTGGAACAAGGGAATTCTGGTATTCTAGATTAGTAAGCATATGGAAAACATTGAAAAGGACCAAGGGGCTAGCACTTGGAAGAGAGAAATATAGGAAAAGTCTAGGGAGAGGGAAGAGGTGAGGATGCAAAAAGATCCCATATGAAGAGAATGCTGGTTTTAACAGTATTAATAATTATAATAAATTGTACCTAGTAATTATATAATACCTTGAGATTTGTGAAGTGCTTTTCAGGTTATCTCATTTGGTACACTAATCCTCTGAGGTAAATACAACTATTATTCCCATTTTACAGATGAGGAAAATGAGATTAAGAGGGGTCAAGTGACTTCGCCAGAGACCCATAGCACTCTATTCATTAAACTATTCACAGGTCTAAAACAAAATTGCTGTTTCATATAGTTTATTTCAATAAAAGAAAAAGAGCCATGAAAACTCCTTATATTCGGAGATACTGAATCTCCGAATTGTACAGCTTATTGTACAGCTAGAGAACAAGTATTTATATCACAGGATCTTTGAATGGTTCATTTTGAGGCTTCTGTTTTGTTTTCCTTCCTTTATATTATTATATAATACATTTTCATTTTCTAAAATGCTTATTTGTTAATGATAACTCAAATTTATAATGCAAAATTATATTTAAAAGATTACCAATATAAGGGGACACTAGGGGAGGAAATACCAAATAACTAATTCCAGGGTTGTTGGGTTTTTTTTTTTGTTTGTTTGTTTGTTTTTTGTGATAGGAGTGACACAGCAATTTTCTGAATAACCTGCCTCAAAACAGATATTCCCAGATGTTTCCTTTCCCTTTTCTCCCTGAAAAGTCTAAGCTAGGAACTACTAAAGACCACTTGCTATCTGTTTTGTACTAAGTATCTAGTTATGTTCCATGTTATTTTCCCCATTAAAATGTGAGATCTTTAGATCAGAATCTGTTGCTTGTCTTCTTTATATTTTCACCATTTAGCACAGTGCCTGGAATATAGTTAATGCTTAATAAATGTTTGTTGATGGATTGACTTTGTCACTAACATTCTTCTAAGTCAGCTTAGGGAAAAGGGGAGAAAATTAAGAAGTCATCACTCGCTATAGACTACAGGGACATGACTAGTCTACAGCAAAATGGAGGAATAGTTGTTTATGAAGAGCAATTAAATTCCTCACAGAATAATTACTTATATACTCTTTGGCAAGAATTTCTGTTGCAGTCACCATGAAGGGGCTCTTCTGCCAACAGACACATTAGGCAACCAAAAAATGAGAATTCAATCTCCCTTGGAATCTTAGAGAAAAATAGAAGGGCTTGGAATAGTTTGTCTCTTTTCTCCAGAGGAGACAATAGTAGCTTCAGTCTGAGACATAGGAAATTCAAGCTGATAATTTCCATACAGAGTCATTTAAAGTACTTTGCAACTGCATCTAGGGAATAATTTTAATTTTAAAAAAATCTGGAATTTTGTGTATCCTATTTCTATTCCCTTTGGAAAATTGACAGAAACCATAATTACTTTAGGGACAAACTCAGGAGTACAATACTAATAACATTTTTTGCTCAATATTAAGAAGTTTAAAAATTTGAAAAAATATGTCAAGCAAAATTATTTCTCATAAACAACATATTTTTCTTGAGTAACACATTCCCAGAAATATTAAAAGACATATATATTATATGTAAATGCATATACACATGAAGATGTATATATGTGGGCAGATATATATGTAATGAACACATATATATGTGTAAATATATGTATATATTTTTGTGTACATGTATAAATTACATAAATCACATAACTACACACATATATGTTCATATATGTGTTTCTGTCTATCTCTATATAAATATATATATATGTGCATATCTCTCTATATGTCTTTATCTTTATCTTTAGCTATATTTATCCTCTGCATATCCAAGAAAAACTTTGGGAAAGAATGAAAAGCACTTTGGCAGAATTTAGATTTAAATCAATACATTACATCAGATGAATATTTGAACCAAATATAAAATATCTCACCAGCAAAAAAAGATGTAGAAGAATGGAGGGAGATGCAATTATGGCTATAGAGAGATTATGATTGAACAACGATGATAACAACATTATTATAATTGTCTCCTAATTACTCTGCCCTCTCTCCAATCTACCCTCCACAGGCACTAAACTAATAATTACATACATAATATTTATTCATTATTTTATTTTATTCATTGTTATCATTGAGTCAATTATTATATTTATATAAACATAAATGTAACAATTATAATATAGTTAAACATTTGTTCATAATAAATATAACATAAATATTTATTAATTTACAAAAATATTTATAATTATAATATTTGTGAAAGAGATTTGACATATAACTATTCAAAAATCTTCAATGACTCCCAATTCTCCGCCTAATAATATTATTATATTTCTCAGCCTAACGTCCCATTTATCTTTTTGGGCTTGTTTCATGTTCTATTCCCATATTATTATAGTCACGTTGACTTACTAGATATTTGCCTAATAAAATATTCCATTTCTTACCCCTAAACTTTTAATTAACTGGTTTGCAAGTTCATAATCCTCTTCATCTTCCCCTTCACCTTATAGAATCCCTAAGTGTCTTCAAAACTCAGGTGACTTGCAGCTTCCAGCATAAGATCTTAATTAATCCCCCCCCCTAATTATTAGCAACTTCTCTTTTAGTCATCATGAGAGATATCTTGACATAGTGGATAAAGTACTAGATATGAAGTTAGGGAGACCCAGGTTCAAACCCAACTTCAGATACTTTTTAGCCATGATCCTAGATAAGCCTTGGTCTTAATTCCTCATTTATTTAAAAAACAAACAAACACACATGAGTCTCTATGACCTCTAAAACTTTTCTGGCTCTTAAGCTATAATCTTATGATCTCTTTGAAAATCTTTTTGTGTATTCTTTGCATCTACTTATTCATCCTCCACAGTAGAATGTAAGATCTTTGAATTTTTTGTCTTTGTATACCCAGTATTTAGTACATTGCTGTATATTTAAGACACATAATAAAGGTAACTTGAATTGAATTCAACTGATGAAGCATAACTAGGAGTTAGATAATATTATAATTTTCAAAAATTAAAAGTATAGATCACTCAAATGACAATGGAGAAGCAGATGATGGCAGGGTGAGTAAAATTTAACATTAAAATAAGCTGAGGCAATTTTCCCAAACAAGATAACATTTTACAGTAAAGTGAAAATAAAATATGTCGGTGGTTGCCTTACTTTCCATCCAAAGACCTTGAGTAAAAAGATAGCTCTCCTTTTATAGGTTTTGGGGAATACAGAATAAAGAATAGAACAGGATAGATGACATCATGGGATTGTGAGCAACATGATTTTGTTACATAGATGAGTCATGAGGAACAGGAACTCACGATTATCTCAACTCCTCTCCCTCCTGTGACCAAGAAGTGCTCATTCTTTGAGTCCACCTTCAAGGTCAAAGATAAGGTTCTAGACTTCTTTAGATAGCAAACTAAGCATCCTGAAGGATAGCTTTGTGGAGTAAAGATATTATGTCCAACTCCTTTTGGCAATCCAGATTCCTCCAATATTGGGAGAAATTCTTGAGGTGATTAGCAAGAAAACTGGATTTCTAAACTAATCCATTACAGAGTGGCTGAATTCTGAATTAAGGCAAAGAATCATGACATAGACAGTTACCAGACAAAATCCATTAACTATAAATAGGATATATAAGAAAATGATACAGGATCAATTATAATCTCAGTGAGCTTGGGTAGGCTGAACACTGTGTATTAAGACTTGCACAAAGAAAAATTGTAGGAAAGATATCATTAGAGCAATGTATGGCTGAAAAAAAGGAGCTGGGCTACCTATGTAGTGAAAATATAAGATCATTAATGGATTGACCATGTGCTTCAATGATATATATGCATATCAGTGAAGCTAAAGAAAGTTCCTTGACATACTGGATAGAACCCATGAGAAGAATTTATGTGAACACCTGGACAATAACCTCATGAGATAAGGAAGTACAGATGGCTAGAAATCTACATAATTTGTTGTAGTATCCATATCATGGACATAAATATCCATAGAAATATTAATTTATTTTACTTGTTTTGTTTCAAGTGATATAAAAGACAGAACCATGACCTAGAGTAGGAAGACCTGAGTTCAAATTCACCGTTGAACTCTTACTAATTAGGTGACTGTAATCTCTGTCTACCTTAGTTTCCTCATTTGAATAATAGGATTAATAACCTGTACCTCCCAGAGTTGTTACGAGGATAAAACTAGGTAATATCTGTAACATATGATTACAAATTTTAATTCTCTTTCTCTCTCTCTCAATAATAATTTAATCATCATTAAATTATTTTGTATTTTTAAGAGTTGAGAAAAAATTGTTGAAACATCACTGATATCATGTGGAGAGTAGAATGGTACAACTGAAACTACAGATGTCAAACCTTTGGCAACCTTCATTATCTAGATCACAACCAATCTGGATGAAAGTGGTTAAAATTGCTGTCACAAAGTCCTGGCACTAAATCCAAAACTTGCTTCCCAGGAAGAAATTTCCAGTTTTTTCTAGTCCATGCATAGATCTTTAGAGATCTCTAAAAAGACTTTAGAAACTCTTTAGAGATTATCTAAAAAAAGACTTTAGAGATTATCTATTATAATCCACACTCTGCTCTTATTCTTTTTATAGATTAAGAAAATGAAGTGGAATGGATAGGCAAATTTACCAACATTGTATAGATAATGAATAGCAGAGCTGGGATTCAGAATTCAGGTCCTTTGACTTCTAATTCAGGCCTCTTTTTCTAAGCCACATTGCCTCTTAAATTAGTCATATTACTTTAGAAAATTTTTTTTTACAAGTTTTATGGTCAGGTTTTCTAGATAATAAAATTCAGCAGAATTGAAGGACCATAGAGTCATAGAATTTTAGAATTAGAAAAGATGTAAGTGTAACTCATACATCAAAAGGAATTCTCATGATAATAATATAGTTGACCAGTGATCATACAGAATTTTCTGTGTGACATTGAATGGGAAAATTCTATTTTCCCTTAAATAGTTTAAACAGTTCTCTTGCAACCTGATGTCCCAGTGACCACCTCCCTCCATCCTTTCTGTCTCTCCCTCTTTCTGTAGTTTTTTCTTATATCTTTGCTCTGTCTGTCTTTCTTTCAATCTTTGTCTCTATATCTCTATCTCTTTCATAGACACACACAGATAAAGGTAGATAAGAATGCTATTTGGGGGTTGTCTAGTGCTTAATGCATCAGTATAGACATGATCACTGATGGAGATTAAGCTATAGGCATTGTCAATGCAAATAGATCTTCTAGTAGAGAGGTCCAGTATTGGAAAACTCCTTCATCCTAGAAGGATAATCTAGTGTAGGTCAATTCTAAGTATCCAGCATTGGGAAGTAGATATGTATTCTTTTCCAGATTTCTTATGATATCTTTAGATAAAGTAATAAATGGAATTTTTCAGTACAGGTATTTAAAATTAGAAGTTGGCAGACATTTATTTCCCATGAGGAGGAAATCACACAAACACCGACATAAACACACACACAAACACAATTTTTTATCAAGGTAAGTTAAACTAACAAGCATTTATTAAGCACTTATATGCCAGGCACTATGTTTATCAGAGAAGTAGGTTGATTTCCTTTCTGATAATACAAAGTTTTATACACAAGACTTACTGAATTGGTTAGAGCTTAAGGCCCCATTCAAAATTAATTTAATACAGAACCTAAAGTTATTGTGATTTTATTCTATTGGGGTGTTTTAAAAAATACATGTTAAGTGCATAGTTCAGCCCTGGCATATATAAACTATACCACATTGAAAAGGTTTTTAAAAGTATTAAATGAGTAAATCACCCCTGAGACATTTTTATTAGTTAACTATAAATTAGAGAAGGACCATAGCTCACTCTGGTATGTTAACAATTTGATTCTGAATATTTAATAAGCAGTTGATTTTCTCAATTAGAAATAAGATTTCTGAATCATTAAAGAGCCAGTGAGCTATAGTTGAAGAGAATAATATATTTGAAACAAGATCTGTATCAAAATCTTGACTCTGCCCTTTACTACCTCTGTGCTCACTTTTCTCAACTTCAGTTTCTTCATCTTCAAACTGAGAACTAAGGTCAACAACTGTCATTAAAGAAGATAGATATATGGATTGTATCAGCGGAGATTGAACTAAATTACCTGTAAGGTTCCATTTAACTCCAAGTCCTATAATCTCTAAGTTTTCCTATATCTCTAAAACCATATGTGCTATTGCTGAACAAAGAAGCCTGTCTTGCTCTTTCTCCTGGGACTATTAAGCTCTACAGTAAGAATTGACCTTAGAAACACAAAAACAACACTACTTTCATTACACAGATTTGGAGATTGTACATCTACCACTGTTCCATTTTACTTGAGGGGAAGTGGTTAATTGATTTTTCAAGGTTAATAATTGTCATCAAAAGAGATAAAGAACTTTGTACCCTTTGAACTAGAAACAAGAATACAGTGGAATGAGGACTGAATTTGGAGGCAGAGGATATGGATTCAATTCCTGCTTCAGATCTGGAGGCCTTAAGTTTCTCCAAATTTAAAATGAGAGTTTGGATTAGATGACCTTTAGCTTGCTTTTTCTTGTTGTTGTTTTTAAGACTGTTTTCACTAACATGTTTGTTCATTGCATTATGTATTTGTATGTGGTTGTTTGTGAGTAAATTGAGAAGACCTAGATAGTAAAGCATATGAGAGAAAAGCAAATTTTTCATATTTTTCAAATATTTCATATGAGAAATGAGAGTGAGGAAGGAAAGAAAATGGAGGTGAGAGGGAGGAAGAAAAAGGGATGGAGGAAGAGAAAGAGGAGAGAGACAGAGACAGAGAGATACAGACATACAGAGAGGAGAGACAGAGAAACAGAGGGAGAGAGAGAGAAAGAAAGAGAGAGACACAGAAACAGAGAGAGACACAGAGATACAGAGAGAGACACACAATGAGACAGAGACAGAGACAGAGGATGAAAGAATCATGGCCTGGGGTCCCTGAATCAAACATGAAAGACAAAAATGAATTAAATTACATTTTGGAATATTCACAGTGCTTTCAGTGATCCTAAACAGATTCTGTATGGTTGTAAAACTCGGAACACCACTATCTCTGAAAAATCAGCTACAGTTTGCTAAATGGCAATTGAGAAAGAATTGGTAGTACCAAGCAAGCTGCATTATTTCCAATAATGAACTTCTATGATATAAAGGACATCAGAGAGAAACTTTATGCATGGAAGATGTGGGGAGGGCTGGTCATATATTAAGAATAAGGGATAACAGATGCAATACAGAATGCTGTATTCACTTTCTATATAAAATATAGAGAAGAAATTGAAAAATGTCTCCAGCCTGTAGGGGAGATCTTTTACACATGACACTTTAATTCCTTTGCTCTTTGTCTATTCCCCAGGGTTGGAATGCTCTCTCTAATTTTTTTCAAGACTCAGCTCAAAGCTCATCTCCTGAGGTAAGATTCCCCTAATGCTAGTAACCATCTCTCAGAGATTACTTTGCATTTACATTGTATATATTTTAAAATATGTATGTTGCCTCCCCATTAGAATATGATTGAGGGGAAGGACTGGATTTTTTTTTTTTCTGTATCTCTAACACTAGCACAATGATTGGTACATTATAGGTGCTTAATAAATGCTTGTCAATTGATTAATTCCATAGAGTATTGCTCTAATTAATGTAATTAAAGCTACAAATACTAGCATTAGCAAAGGGAAAGGAAACAATATGGGCTGTGAATGGTGTCACTGGAAGGTATATTCTTATCAATGAGCTCACACAACCTCTAAATGATAGAAGCACACATTGGAACAATGGAATCATCAGCTGTCTGCATAATAGGTATTTTTTATCCAGTTAGTTTTTTTTCTGCTTAGAGAGTTAATTTCATTTCTTTTGGGCAACAACCATAATAATACATCTAAGTTATTGAATGTCTACAGTCTATAATGGTTCAATGTCATCTTGAAAGGGCCTTTCTTTTAGAGTGCTCTGAGATCTCTGCTTGGTTCTGTGGTATTTAACATGTTTAAAAGAAACTAGAATAAAAAACACAGCTAAAAGGCATATTCCATTTAAAGATGATACAAAGCTAAGAAGGGTAACACATTAACTAACTTGGGATTCTCACTTTCCACACATTAGCATTTCTTACTTCCATCAAAATTTAGCCTTTAGGGCTATCTTCTACAAAAGGTTTTTCCTGATCCTTCCCAGTTATTACTACTCTCCTTCTAAAGTTTCTTTCTATTTATTTTCCCCATATATTTATTTATTTATTTGTGCAGATGCAGTTTCACTCAGTAGAAGATAAGCCTTTTTTTGGAGCAGAATTATTTAATTTCTATCTTAATAAATACTTATTAGTGCTTAATAAATATTTATTTAATTTAATTGGATCTCAACAGTTTAGAAAGAAGGAAATAGATAGGCAATCATTTATTAAGTGTCTACCATGTGCCAGACACTGAGTTAAGAACTTCACAAATATTATCTTATTTTATCCTCACAACCACTCTGGGAAATTGGTGCTATTATTCTCATTTTCCACATGAAGCAACCAAGACAATCAGAGATTGAGTGATTTATCCAGGGCTGAACAGTTAATAAGAGTCTGAGGTCATATGTAAACTCAGATTTTCCTGATTTTGGCTAAGGGTTCTATTATCTACATTACCTAGATGACTTTAATTATAGCAATGGAAAAAAAATCCAAGATTGACATCAAAGAGTTAAGTACAAAGTTTCCCACAGATTCAAAAGTCAACTTCATATATAGAGGATGGGGTAGCCATGGTTAGTTCCAATGGGGGTGAAATTTGTGTCTCAGTTGACTAAGTTTGTATGATCTTATAGTGAGACATGCTTGTTGAAAAAAAATAACAGTCAATAATAATGTTTGTATTGTCATATGTGATGAGTGTATTGTTTACTGCAGTGTGTTTTTAAATTTTTATTCTTTTAAATTTAAATTAAAAAAATTAAAGTGGAGGCTTTTTTTTTTTCACAAGGGAACAGGAAGGTATACATTCAGAAGTGAATATGTTAAACAAAAAAGAAAGCAGGTATCACTATAGGGAAAATTCATTTGATCTCAGGCTGTACTAAAAGACATTCAAGGTCCAGGACAAAGTGGTTTTTAGGTTCATCTATATTGTTCCTTGGGAGATCCGCATTTAGATTAATATTTTCCATTTTTGGCTATTACATGGAAAGCATCCAGGTCAACCATGATGGTAATCAGTTTCATGATTATCAAATTTGAAGATTAAGAGAAACTTTGTGGGGAGTTTCCAGGGGTAAAATCATTTAATATCCAATTTTAAGTTTTGAAAAGATGTCATATAAAGAAAGGCAGAATTAGGAATTGTTTGGAAGTCTCAGAAGGCCAGATTAAGATCTGATTATAACTTCTTTTTAACAATTTGAGCTATCTAAAATGGAATGGGTTGCTTCTAGTGATATTCTGGCAGGTGTTTAACAACCAGTTTTCTAAAAATGCATGCAACATTAAGTTTAATCTGAATTATTAACATTTTTTACCACCATTTCCTTAATAAAAAATCCACCTCTGATTCATAACATTTGCTGATTTTTGTGGTGTTCAACTCATGTTGAAAATTTAATAATTACTTCTAAACCTGGTACAAATTGGCTCTAGAATACTTCTGGTTGATTTCCAAGAAAGTGAGTGCACTTTCAGTAGTGGTCTTTAAGTAAAAACTGAATAAGCACCTTTAGGATATATCTTAGAGTGGATTGTTGTTACTCATGGATGAACTGGACTGATTCTAATACCTTCCAACTCTGAGATTCTTTGATTCTATAGACTAAATTTTCTGAACCTTCATTCTATGAGCTCAATGTTTTCTTCAACCAGGAGTATCAAGATAGTCTTGCTATCTATCAATGATCCCGCTTCCATTTGGGCCCCACAGAAGATTTTCTTTTGTGCTAGTAATGAAAAAACTTTAACAAGTATATGTCACTCTGTTTTATACCTTATGTGGCATAATCTGTGTCTCTGAACAATTATCTTGTGACTGAGTTGATATAATAAAAAAATAGTACTACCAAAGGTAATTTATAAATGTAATTCTATACCAAACTACCAGTATTATGCTTAAAGACCTAGATAGATTGATATACAAAATTAATAATTAAATTCATTTGGTAGAATAAAAATTCTAAAATGTCAAAGGAAATATTGGCGAAAAGGAAGGAAAGGAGAATGGCACTTTCAAATTCAAATTATATTATAAAAGCAGCAATTACTGAACCCATTTGGTACTAATTAAAAAAGGTAGGAAAGCAAATCAATAGAATAGACTATCAAGGGAAAATCAGAAACAATGGAACTCAATAACAGTGTTCAGTAAATTCCAGAATGTAAATTACTTAGGAAAGAAATAGCTGTTTGATAAAAAAAAAAACACTGGGAAAACTGGAAAACAGTCTGGCAGAAATGAGGCTTAGATGAACATCATACATGATTTTCCATAGTAAGTTCAAAATGGATGCATGACCTAAATATTAAAATCATACCATTAAAAAAAGAAAAGTTAATAATATGCCTTTCATAGCCATGAGTAGAAGATGATTTCTTAAGCAAGCAAGGGATCAGGTAATTACTAAAAGACAGATAATTTTGATGACATGAAATTAAAATATTAAATAAAATAAAACTATCTAGGATTAGAAAGGAGGCATTTGATTGAGAAAAAAATATCATCTCAAACACCCATAAAATATATAGACAATTAGCAGAAATATATGAGACCAAACTCCATAAAAATAGTAGCCAAAGGATATGACCAAACAGTTCTCAAAAGAAAAAAAAACAACTATTAATAATGATATGGAAAAATGTTCCAAATCATGCATAAGGAAAATGAAAATCAGAACAACCTTAAGACTTCATCTCACATAAATAGTATTGCAAAGGTGATATAAGGTGGCAATAGCTAACGTTGGAAGGATTTTGGAAAGACAGACATACCAATACATTTTCCTCAGAGTTGTAAATTGCTATAATCATCATGGAAAATAATTGAGAATTTTATAAAATGAATAAACTATCCATTCACTTTGATCTACTTTCCACTGATAGACATATACAGCTAAGAAATCAATGATGAAAACAAAAAAGTTTATTATCTAAAAACAGTTCATTTTTTGTTATATAAAAAAGTGATGCTCATTTATTGGGGAATGACTAAATAAATTGTTGTAAGTGAATGAAATGGAATATTATTGTCCTGTTATAAAGAAATTAATATTCATTGATTCAAAGTGAAGTGAGCTTAGAAAAATGATATAACCAGTGACTACAACAATGTAAATAGAATAATAACCACAAAACAAACAAAACTGAATATTGTGAAAGTGTAAGAAAAAAAAAATTTGCCCCAAAGATATCAGAAAAAAAATCTCTTGTTCTTTTAAGAGCTGGGGAGAATATCCACTGTTGTAGAACATTTAACATCATCATCACCATCATGAAACAACTAACATTTAATTAGGACTTTAGTTTTTGCAAATAATTTTACAAATACTGATTCATTTCCTTTTGATAACAACTTGGAAGCGGGTGCTATTATTATTATTATTATTTTACTGATGATGAAATTGAACCATACAAAGGTAATGACTTGCTGTGGGTAACACAGAAAGTAATTGTCTAAGGTTCAGTATATCAGTTTTTTTTCAACGTATTGATCAGTCTTGTTGAACTTCTTTTCCTCTTCTTCTTAAGAATAAACAAATAAAAAACCCTTTATTATAAAAGATGATCCTCTAGGAGAGGGAAGAAGGATAATACTGGAGGATAAGTATTCAATGTAAAAGAAAAAAATAACAATAAAAATTTATTAGGAAAAAATGTGCCTTTGCCTTTGTTTTTGTAGGACTCTTGAGGTAATGAATGAATGAATGAATGAATAAATAAATAAGAAAGAAAGAGGTATGCATTTTCCTAAATGCAATGCAGCCTGTTTTGGGCCTCCTAATCAACTTTAGTATCAATTCATCTCTCTATATCATCTGTTCCAATTGTTCATATTGATGGACAAGCTTTAGAGACAAGTATTGTAGTAGTAAAATAAATTCATCCTCATTACAAGATATATTCCAGTGTTAAAACATGTTAGATTGTGAATATAAAAAAATTTAACAAACTGGCATTTAATTTATAAATCAATTCATTTAATTTTGGAAACCCAAATATTCAGTGATCTTCAGAGTTTCCTTGTGGTAGAGAATAGAATGTCATAAACGAATAAGTGAATGAATGGGTGAAAGTAACATGACTAATATGGAATTATGTTTTTCATGGCCACACATGTATAACCTGTGTCAAGTTGCTTATTTTCTCAGTGAAGTGAGAACAGGGAAAGGGAGGGAGATAATTTGCAACTCAGCTTTGAGAAATTAATGTTAAAATGTTTTTACATGTAATTTGGGAAAAAATAAAATATTAGCTTAGAAAAGGGAAAAAAGTACAGAGTATAAAAAAATTAAGTGAATAAATGAACACCAATAGTCTACAACATACACATTATATATTTATATGTGTATAGATGCAGAAGCACATGTGTACATATGTGTATATATAAAGGTATATACATACAAATATATGTAGACACATAAATACATATAAATGGATATATGTGTTTGGGGGTCAGAATATCATTTATGATGTCACTGATTCTCTTCAAGAATGAACAATAACAATTTGAATATCCTAAAAAAGATGCTTGGAAGCACTAAAATATTAAATGGGTTGCCTAACTAGCATTTGTCAAAAGGAGGAATTTAACTCAGGTATTCTTAGTCCCAGGCATGCCATATTGTTGGAAAATATTTACTAATATGGAGATATTTCAGTTTGAGATAATGAGACTCAGTGGGAAGAGGAACTAAATACTTACAGAATTATAATTACAATTTTTTCTTCTACTGAATGGCTTGTAGATGTAACTTTCATATACTTCAGCTCCTTCATTTGCTAAAATGAGATGTTTAATTTGAAGATTCCATTCAAAATATTTGGTTCAGTACAGTATCTTTCAACCAATCAGGATCACAATTTCTCAGTTGTTTGGTAGATCATGTTTCAGAGTTTCTAAGGCTTAACAATCCTTCTGATCATAAATCCTTTTAAATTAGCTAATCTGATTCTCAGAGGATACATAAAGTTCATTAGCAGCTCCATATTTGAAACTTATTTTATCCTGCTAGAATGTATGCTGCATTGGTTTAATCTTTAAGAACCAATGGTTAGATTTATGTCATAATTATACATGAGTAGAAATTCCATAAAAATTAATACAAATAAACATTGATTTTCAAATGAATATTTTGGACGTTTAATTTTGGGTCTACTTTAAGGTACTAATCAAAAAACAAGACATTGAAATAATTGCATATGAATCATGAGTACTGCTTCCTATGAAGTAATTTGGATTCTTGCTTCCAATATTTCTCCATGCCTATGAAATTTGAATATATCCTGTTTAACAATGGCAATCAAGAAAGGTTCATTATCTACAAATAACAATATGATGAAAGATATTTACCTTTGAATGTCAGAGTCTGATCATAGATTACTCTTAGGCATACCTTCATAAAAAATAATCCATAGTGTAAATAATTTGAGAAAGTATTATTATTATTATTATTATTGTTATTGTTTGATATATTATAGAAATTAGAATCCAAAGTTAATTGCATGCAATTTTATTTGTTAATGTCTTGATTTCTTGATCTTACTGTTATCTGATTGCCAAGTAGGCTCAGGTCAGGTATTGAAAGAATAGGTTCCTGATCATTTTTCATAACCTCTTTTGATGAATGTTTAAAGAAGATAAATGTACCCATTAGAATAAATAAGATTCAAGAGAAAGATTTTGGCCAGACCCCAGTGCTGCATGGAAGCTCACATAATGATCTGGATGATATAATGAACAGTAAGTTCAAGAGGAGTCAACAGTAGTCAAGATCTTATGTTTCATTAAGAGAAGAATTGTGTTTAGGACCAGGGAGTTAATCATCCCATATAATCCTCTCTGGTTTTATCATAACATGAGCATTGCATTTGGTTCTCAGTTATACACTCAAGAACATGTAGAAAAGAACAATAAAAACAATGCAGGGTGATGAGACCATCCCATATCAAGATCAATGTAAAGAATTCAAAATATTTTGCTTGATAAAAAGAAGAGGGATTTCATCACACAATTTGGATTTTGGAAAGATATATACAAAAGATGGAAGTAAAGACATGGAAAATTAATTTAAAAAATGGAGCATGGTCCATTACAAATAGCACCTCACATGGAAACTCATAATGAGCAGATTTTAGAGAGGAAGGCTGAGAGCAGGAAAAGAATGAATTAAAAAGCAAAAATATTATATTAGGGAAAAAGGGAGATTAACAGAATGCAGATTCCTATCTAGATTTCCAGAATGGAAATGATGATAATAAATGTTTAATTCTTATTTTGTTTCGATTTTCTCTGCTAATAAAGTCTTTGGACTTTAAAAGATAGAAAAAATGATTAAGCTGGGAAAATCTCTCATCCAATAGGAATGGGACCTCTTGGGAAAAGTATACTCATCAGCAGAGTGACATGATGACTGACATGTGATGAATGTCAAAGGTAGGAGATGAAACTGAAGTAAACAATTCATTAGTGTGGTAAAGAAGGTTATTTTTGCTGAATATCACTTTTAACTTTTTCAGGTACAGATTGAATCTTTATAACTTTTCAGGTTTGTTTTGGGCATGCAGACAATCAATGGCATTCTGTGCCAATTTACAATAGATAAACAAATATTTCACAGGAGAGGGGATAGAAAAAGAGGGGAAATGACCCAAAGGAGAAAATGTGAGCATTTGTCATGATTTATAATAAGAAAAAAATCACTCTTCAAGGGCAAGAGAGAAGGGGAAGTAACCAAATACTTCAAAAATTGTTAAAGAAATCTATTTAGACCAAATTTCTGCATTGAGGTAACCATATAGACAAGACTGAATTTGTCTGTTATCCAATAACAACAAGTAGTTCTAACAATGGTTGATGGAACTGTTTGTCTACTTTACCTTGACCTTAAATAATTAGTTATATTTTATTTCTCCTTTAAAAGGAGGTGGGGATTTTGTACTATTAGATTACCATGTGTTTAAGAGTTTTGTACATTTAGGAAGAAAGAAAGAAAGAAAAAAAGAAAGAAAGAAAGAAAGAAAGAAAGAAAGAATAAAGAAGAAAGAAAAAAGAAAGGAAGGAAGGAAGGAAGAAAGAAAAAAGAAAGAAAGGCAGAAAAAGAAAAAAAAAGAAAAAGAATATGCAAAATAGATCCTGGGGAGCTATACTTCAATTTATGAAAGACTCTAGAATGCATTATTAAAAAAGATGACTAATGAACATCAGGAAATGTAATTAGTGATCCCAAAGGGCCAAAATAGCTTCATCAAGAAAGGAACAAGACAAACATTCTCATTTCCTTTTTTTCTTAACACCTTTGATTGAATTGCTAATACTCTTTTTCCTTCTGGCCTGGCTTTCAAAATCTTATTGATGGGTTAACTACTTATTAGTCAAAGTTCATAACAACATCAAAACCAATTGACATTTACATGGGGTACAGTGCTTTATAATTAAGATCTCATTTGATCCTCATGCTCTTCTGGGAATTAGACATTATTATTATCATCATTTTATATACAGATGAAGGAACTGAAGCAAATGAAAATTAAGTGACCTGCCTAGAATTACACAACTAGTAAATATCTGGAATCAGATTTTAATTTAGCTCTTCCAGATATGAATTCAGAGCTTCCAGATTTGAACTCAGACTTTTCTGACTCCACGTATGGTACTCTATATACTGTGCCATCTAATTGACCTCATAAAATAACTTTTCCACTCTATCCCTACCTCACTTGGCTGTTACTCTCTATTATTTTCATATTATCACTGTAGCATTCTAAGTCACCTGTCAAATCCTTTATTCCTTTATTGCAGAAATCCTAAACAAATTAACACTGTCTTTCTTGGATGAGATCTAGCAGTCATTTGCTTTTAGGCTGCACTCAGTAACTCTGGCTATTTCTTGTCCAATACACTGTTTTTTGGCTCATCTCTCTTTTATTTTGTTTTTCCCTATGAAAATAGGGAATATGAAAATATGAGCTTCTTAAGAGTAATGGTTTTCACATTTTTGTATTTGTGTTCCCAGTGTTTAGCACAACATTTAGCAGATAGTAACAACTTACTATTTTCCCTCCAATTCATTCATTTAATCATCTATAGGATAGATAATTGCTATCTATAAGCATGAGGTGTGGTGGAGGTAGGATTTAAGTAGCTAAGCAGTATTTTTTTCTGAAAAAGATGAAGGATTTAAAGGAATAAAAATTCAATATGAATCAATAGAATAATACACCAAGCAAGAAAGCTAACATCAACTCTGACTGCATTAGGAAAATCATGAATTCTAGAACTAGCAAGGCATTAGGACTACTATACTAAATCTTCATCAAACTACACCTCAGGTTTTGTGTTCAGTTCCAACACATTTCAAGAAATATATTGATAAATTGGTGATCATGCAGCAAATGATAAATATAGTAGGAGATCTCAGAATTACATCATACAGAAAGCAGTTGAAAGAACTTCTAACTATTTGATTGAAAAAGAGATGACTTGAATGGAGATAGGATCAGATCACTGCCTTAAATTATTTTAGTGACTGTCACATGAAAGAAAGATTATGTTTATTCTATTTGGTCCCTGGGGTCAAACAGAAGAGTAATGGTTAGATGATATAAAGATAGAAATTTATGCTTTTGGAAAGGAACAATTTCTTAACAATTATAGGTGTTCCAATTGGTATCTACTTTTCACAAAATCCTCATATTTGACTCCAAGAAACTGCAGCCTACACATTATCAGTAAAGCCATCTCTGCAGATGAGCTAAACTGGATTGGGAGTAATCAGCACTCCTCAAAATTATCTGTGAGTTAGGGGATGTGAAATATATGATGACTTCCTTTGGTGGAATGGGTAGTTGAAAACAATTAGTTCCAACATCCATGAAGGCAGCTGAAGCAGATGCTATGTATTTCTGAGCTCTTGGATGGTCAAGATCATCTACTGCATCTCATGTCATTTCCGGTTGTCTTTATTTTTGTCTTGGGTTTTAATGTCTCTGGAAGAGAGAGGGAAGTTGGTGGATTTGTGCAATTTCCTCACTTAAATCCAATTCATAAGCAAGTCAAGATATCATGATGTCATTCTTCAAAACAAAGGGTGAACAAAAATATTCATTTCTAATAGTGGAGATCTTTATAGAAAGACTACATACTCAGATATCAGGGATCATAGAATCATAGATTGAGAGTTGAAAAGCACCTTAGATATCACCCCAGTCTAACACCCCTCATCTCATAGAGAAGGAACTTGAAGCCAAGAGGAGTTTAGTGACTTGTCTGTGTTCACAAGTTGTCAGAGCTAAGATGTTGCCAAGAGAAATCTCTGAAATCATCTGATTTTATAAATTTATGAAGGTCTAAGATAGGCAGAAGCTTTTGAGGACATCTATTTGTGGAGGGTAGTGATAAGAATTAAGACAGAAAGAACAAAGAGGAAAAGAGGAAGACTTTTTTTTAAAAAAAATTTTAAATAGTGTTTTTTTTCTAAATACATGTGAAGATAATTTTCAATATTCACCTTTGCAAAACCTTGTATTTCAAATTTTTCTCCTTCTCTCCACTCCTTCACTCCCTAGACAGTAAGCAATTCAATATAGGTTAAACATACAGTTCTTCTAAATGGATTTCCAAATTCATCATGCTGCAGAAGAAAATAAGATTAAAAAAGGGGGAAACGGATGAGAAAAAACAAATAACAACAACAAAATTGAAAATACTGTTTTGATTTAGATTTAGTCTCCATAGTTCTCTAGATACAGATGGCTCTTTCCATCACAAATCTATTAGAAATGCCTTGAGTCACTTCATTGTTGAAGAGTTAAGTCCATCACAATTGATCATCACACAATCTTGTTGTTGCTGTGTACAATGTTCTCTTGGTTCTGCTCACTTCACCTAGCATCAGATCATTTATGACTTTTCAGGCTTTTCTGAAATTAGCCTGCTTATCACTTCTTATAGAACATTACAGAAAGACATTTCACATTAAAGTAGGAATGTAACTTCATTTGGGATGTTCATTTGTCAACGTGATAATCTATAGTAGGGCTTCTCCTGATGAGAAAACATATAAGGAAAAAAAGGTGGAAATTATATTTAAAAAAGAATAAATGGGTCTGGAAGGGTGTTCTGAGGTAGATTTTTTTTAAACTTTTTATTCTTTCACTTAAGAAGCATTATAAAGATTATGCTCCTTTTGAGAAACATGTGATCATTTCTAGAAAATACATTATAAAAATTTAATTAATTTTTAATAAATAATTTTGCTCCAGGTAGATTCTGAAAAGAGACACTCAAGATAACACTTTGTACTTTCTGGCAGACCCATTGTATACTTCCATTTGGAGATTCACATGTTTTTTCCACTTATTTAAAAACAAACCAAGCCCCTTGTGATTCAGGAACACATGGATATTGCATTGTACTCAAAGACCTTCATCCTAGAGGAGCAGTGTGTTTATTGGCTCCATCTGGATTGACTCTATCTTGTCTCTGTTTCTGACAGGCAAAGTGCTAAGAAGGTGTATGAGTCTGAATAGATGATATCATATTGTCCCAGCTGTGGAGTCCTATTTTACAGATGTTCATTGTTTTCTTAAATGAGAAAATTAAAGTCAGAGCCAGACAGAAAGTGTGTGGGCTGAAAAACAGTTTTTAACTCCAGGGACAAAACCCAACATTTTGTAATCTAAGCTAATTGAACATAGAATTGTAGACATTGTCCTGGACCCTAAGTGAACACTGATGTCATTCTGTTGGAAAATAGGTGACATATAACAAAATAAGTCCTTCTTTAAAAAATGCTATGTTAAGAAGTAAAACTGAGAATTGGAAGACATTCTCAGAAGTGAAGACCGTGTATTTTATAATGGCCAAGGTGTTTAAACCATTGTTCTCACGATTAAAAATAATAATTCAAGTTTCCAAACATACAGGTATATGATGACAAGGGGCTTCAGTCATCATATATTCTAATCCCTACTTGGTTCTTAAATCCTTGCAATATTCTAGCAACAAGTCACCCAAACTCTTCTTCAAGATTAACTCTAGGGGCAGCTAGTTGGCACAAAGCATCGGTTTTAGATTCATGTGAACTTGAGTTCAAATCTAGTCTCAGACACTTGGCCATTACTAGCTGCGTGACTCTGGGCAAGTCACCTAACCTCAATTACCTTATAAAGGAAAAAAATCTATAGTGAATTTACTATTTATTGAGGTAGCCTATTTTCTTTTGGACAGCTTTTCTTGTAAGAAAACTGGAAAAACTTACATGAAATGATGCTGAATGAAGTGATCAGGACAAGGAAAACATTGTACACAGTAAAAGCAAAATTGTGATAAAACTATGATAAAAATTAGCTCTTCTAAGCTATGCAATGATTTAAGATAAATCCAATAGACTTGAGATGGAAAAGGCCATTCATATCCAGAGAAAGAACTAAGGAAACTGAATGTGGATCGAAACATATTATTTTCACTTAAAAATTATTTTATTTATTTATTTATTTATTTATTTATAAATTTTTTTTTTAATTCTTGTTGTCTTTCCTGTTTGTTCCGATTTTTTCTTTCATAACATGATTAATATGGGAAATGATTGTGCATGTAAAAATTATATCAGATTGCTTGCTGTCTTGGAAAAAAGGAGAGGGAAGGAAAAAAAATTGGCTCTCAAAATCTTACAAAAATGACCATTGAAAACTATCTTTACATGTAATTGGAAAAATGAAATACTATGAAGAGATTTTCTTCCAACATGATTCACAAAGCAATGAATATTAAAAATAAATAACTTAATTAAAATAATTTTTAAAAGATTAAAAAAATGAATACAAGGGGAGAAAGAAAAAAAATATGGATTTAAAGTTGGAGAGACTTCAAAAGATATCTAATCAACACATTCATTTAATACATGAGAAAACTGAGACCTCATGGGGTTAAGTGACCTGCCCAATATTTATATAACTGTAAATAGAGAGACAGGATTTGAAGCAGTAGAATATAAACTAATAGAGGATATGAATGGATTTTCATTTTGCTTGTGTAACACTACTACTTCAGCACTTATGACTTATCCATAATAAATTCTTAGAGTCAAGTTCAAATGTAACTAAGACACTTATTAGCTAGATGATTCTAAGCAAGTCACTTAATCTGTTTATTTTAGTTTCCTCAAACATCAAATAGAGAAAGATAATAAGAGCACCTATTTTATAGAGTTGTGGTAAGAGTCAAATGGAGAACTGCATAAGGCACTTGGCACAATGCCTGGCCCATAGTAAGCATTATATAAATGATTATATCCCTTCTTTAATAAATACTTGTTTGATGGGAGGAAGTGTTCTTTATGTTAAGGCAAACTCCATCTTCAGTTTCGTGCATTTGTCTTAATTCTATGCATGGTGATAAAAGGAATAAACCTAATCCTTCCTCATTTAACATGTCTATAGCAGGAAGGTGAGTGCCACATAAAGACAAAGCACTTATTTATTCCAGTAGCCATGGCACAGAATTTAAAAGTCATATGATTTAGATCTGAAAGAAACTTTGGAGACCAACTACTTGTCTTCATTTTCAGAACAGAAAACTGAAGTTCAGAGACATGAAATGATATGATGGCTAAAAAAGGGATGAGGCTTATTTTGAATTGATTAGGGAGTCTGCAAAAATACTTTCATTATCAAGTTCTACTATTGGTTAAGCCAGTAACTTTGAGCAACTCATGAACTTTTAGATGTAAGAACTGTTAGTCTAAGATCTCTTCAAGATTTAATTAATAATGATCTTATTGGATGGAATGTCAAAAAGGACAATTCTTCTGCATGGGGATTCAATAATGAATTATGGGGTAGAAAGGAAGGTAGAAAACTACCTTGGGTAGTTTTAATGAACATAAAATAAATACACCAAATATGCCCCATTAGCAATTATTTTGTGATTTTTTTTCTATTCTCCTCTTTAATGATCCTCCCTCTTCTGAACTTTTGATTTTTTCTTATTTCTTTTTCTATCCTTCTGTGTTTTTCTCTCTTCTCCACAAGTATAAAATGTATACTTTTGGAAAACTAAAAAGGAATATGATATATAATCATTGCCAACTCTGGGGATAAATATCTCACTTGTCATTGAGAACTCAAATAGAAGAATAAATCAACAACTCTATTCCTTTTACCTTGACAGTCTCTGTTAAGTAACTGTGGAATATAACCCAAATTTCAGTCCAATATCTATAAGCTTCAGCTTTTGAGCACCTGAATGTAGAAATGTGAAACATTTCATAAGAAGTAATTTTAAGAAATTGAAGCTTGAAAGTACGAATGAATAATTGAATTGAAAAATCATTAAATGCTATAAACTAAGTTAAATATAAGCACAAATGTACAAATATACAAATATGATTTTGTGCAAATACGAAAGGAAAAAAATAGTCTCTGGCTTCTAGAAGCTTAGGAGATAATAAATGGAGGTGAATAGTCATCAAAGAAAAGTATTTTATTTTGGAATATTATAGGATAGTGAATGAAGTCTCAGAGAAGAAGTTTTATATAACTTTGACAGGAATAATGGTAATATTGATTCTATTTCTTATTCCAGAACTGGACAGGAGGATAAAACCTCCTATTGGTTTTGGAGAGAGGGAAGCAAGATGATTGAAGAGAAGATCCTGGAAAATAAATAATAAAACTGACCAACCAGAGGGCCAAAGTGGGTACCTGGTTATCAGGTAATTTGAAGACATTTACACCCCTTCTTCCTTCTTTTTCTCCTCCATGCAATTATCATCATCATCATCATCATCATCATCATCATCATTATGTGAGGCAATTAGGATTAAGTTAACTTCACATAGCTAGAAAGTGTTGTGTCTGAGGTTGAATTTGAACTCAGGTCCTGATTCCAGGGCTGGTGCTCTATAACCACTGAATTATCCAGCTGCCTCTCCATGCATTTATCTTAAAGGTTAGTCTTGAGTAGGAAAAATTTCCTCTCCTGAGCTGGCAATTTGCTATGCCTGTGGCTAAAGAAAGAACACAGATAGAGATTATATAATGTTAAATCTCTCTAGAAAAAGAATAATAATAATAAAAAAAGGATGGACCAGACATTTAAAGAGAATTACAGAGAAACTGAAGAAGTTATTGTTTCTCATCCATTCCAACTTTTATATAGCTCAAAGAAAAGTAACTTTCCTTTCTCTGTAGAGATAATCTCGTTTGAAAACCCTCTGATCATAAATAAAAGGCAAGGTATAAAACTGGGTGATATTGTGCTTTCTAAAAGCATTCACCACTGAGATGGAGGAGATCCAGCACAGATTCCACGTTGAAGAGGGATTTCCTATGGATTATGAAGTCCTCCAGATGTTCTTGTTTATGGATGACATTGTTCTATTGTGCTGCTTGCCTCAAGCTCCAAAATTTTGCCAAGTCTCATGGAAAAATGAGAACTCAAAAATCTTCTCTCTACCCCAATCATTCCCACAGGAAAAACCAAGTGTGTGAGTGATTTCTGTTGTCTAGGTTATGACATTCATTTAAAGGTATAATCTCCAGAGTTTTCTTATGCGTGTATATATGTGTATTCATATGAATAATTAGCTGGTTCAGAAATTAAACAGGAGAAGAGCAGGCTTAATAATCTGAGAATCTTCCTAATTTAATGACCATAAACATCCCCAAAGGAAAAAAGACTTGCTTTTAAATACTAATATTCTAATAGTGTTGTATGGTAGAAAAGCATAGTACAATGCACTATGGTGTCTGAGGAAATAAAAATGATTATTAAATAGTGGACAATGGTAGGCCTCATGATTAGTTTGATCCATTGAATTTTTTTTTCAAAGAAGAATTTGAATTAAGAATTCATGAGAAATAATATGGTCAAAAAAGAAAGTGGGACTATTGCAATAGCCTTCTCGTTGGTATCCTTGTCAAGTCATATTCCACTGAAGTCTATCCTCCACTCAGTTTTAAAATTGATCTTTAAGCACGGGTTTGATTATGTCACATCTCTATTAAATAAACTCCAGCCTCTGCTTATCATCTTAGGATCAAATGGAAAATCCTCTGTTTGATGTTTAAAGCTCTTCATAATTTGATCTCATTCTAGTTTTCCAATCTTCTTATATTTTCATCTTCTCCAAAAAACTTTGTTATCTATTGTTCCTGATTCAAGACAATCAATCTCTTGATTCCCAGAGTTTTCGTGTCCTATCCTATGAATGGAATTCTCTTTCTTTGCCCCTCCCTCCTTCACTTCTTTCCTCCCTCCCTCTCTCCCTTTATCTCTCTCTCTCTCTCTTTCTCTCTCTCTCTCTTTCTCTCTCTGTGTCTCTGTCTCTCTCTCTGTGTATATATATATATATGTATATATATATATACATATATATATATATACTTAATAATAGGCTTAATAATCTGAGAAATCTTCATAATTTAATGACCATAAACATCCCCAAAGGAAAAAAGACTTGCTTTTAAATACTAATATTCTAATAGTGTTGTATGGTAGAAAAGCATAGTACAATGCACTATGGTGTCTGAGGAAATAAAAATGATTATTAAATAGTGGACAATGGTAGGCCTCATGTTAGTTTGATCCATTGAATTTTTTTTCAAAGAAAAATTCCTATCTACACCTTATTGTACATATTTGTTTGCATGTTGTCCTTCCTTATTTGTGATTTTTTTTTGGCAGTAATGATTGCTCTTTGCTTTTCTTTGTATACCCTCCACTTCTCACAATGCCTCACAATGCTTTTGTTTAAGTTCTGTTGACTGCCTAATCTATAGATGAAAGCAAGAATTTGACAAAGAATGTCAAAGACATATGAAATACAACAGCACTCACCTAGAATCCTCATAATATCAAAAGAAAGTGAAGAAGGTTTCCAAAATGTTTTCATTTGAATCATATATAAGTTACCATTAGCATTGTGGAGAAAAAATTCTAATTGATGAGAACACAGATCTATTTGAGTATTTAATTTAATAAATACCTATATTTATATAAACATTTAAAAATATTGATAATCTTTATCTTTCCACAATAACCTATTGAAGACATATTGTTAAATTAGCATTTTATTTTTCTATATTTTAAGAGAAAAATATTATTTTAAACACTGACTTCATCACAGAAGTGAAACAGATCTCTTCAATATACCAATAATTTCTTAATTTCCAAATCCCTTTCTCAAGACTTAACTTTATCTACATTTCAGTAGGGTTTCTTACTGTTGAGCACTTTTGTAATCCTGGTTGCTCATGTCTTTATGGATTTCCATGCTACTGATCTCAGTTGACTCTCCTCTTACATTGCTGGCCTATTCTTTTTAGACTCAAATGTTGGTGTTTTTTAATCCTGTGTCCAGGGCCTCCTCTTTTCTTATAGATTCTATTATTTATTATAAATTGTTTTGATTCTATATGTTACTATATATTACATATGGCATTTTATATTTTCTATATATTCTATTATTTATTATAGATTGCTTTCTTTATTATATTCTGTAGTATATTTTATATTAATTCCCTTAATGTATACTTTGGTCCAGCCAAATTGGCCCTCTTTCTTTGTTTACCCAAAAACTTGTTTTGATGTTTCTGTGCTTTTGCATAGCTTAATCCATGTTCCTGAAATGGGTTCTCTTTTAATTTCTGCTTCTTTTCTGCCAGTTTCTACTTTATTTCAGGCACTACATACATGAGTACTTTACTGATTCCTCCGTCTAGAAGTATCTTCCTACTGGAGTTAATTTGTCCTAGTACATATTTTTGTATGTATTTATATGGACACATGTTGTTTCCCTTAAAGGAACATATTCTCTGTGAGGGAAGTGCATTTTAATTTTTTATCTTTATATACTCAGGACCTTAACACAATATCTGACACACACACACAAAGTGCTTCATAATTGTTTGTTGCTTGAGTACTTAAGATCTTAGATCAGGAACTAGGAAATAACCTGAAATACCATCTAATCCAACACTCTTCCTATTTACTTAAATTTTTTTTTAACAGATGAAGACATTGAAATCCACAGAAATTAAATTAATTGCCCAAGCTGGCACTGTTGGAGTTATGGGGATATGGAATATAATTTTACAATCCCTGGAGTAAATATGAAACAAGGGAGAATACAGTAAGAGCAAAGGAAAGGTCCATGAATGGATAAAAACATGCTTATTAAATATTTATTAGATTTTAAATGTTGTGCTAGGTAGTTGGGGTACAATAGATAGATAGAAACATTCCATACTCTTTCAACTGATCCTTTCTGATGAGGGAAATGACATCTAGATTTTATCAGGAAACCACTAGACACAAAACCAAATGTACACAGAATGATATGTGATATGAGTTAGAAAAAGTCAAATCTCATAGAAAATTTTAGGAACATAAATTTTGATTTGAAAGGAAAGCTCATATTTTTTCAATCTCATTTTCCAGATGAAAAAACTGTGGGCCAGCAGGTAAAATGAAATCCAAAGCCACATAAGATGTAGCATTTTGGGTATGAATTATAAGTAATTTACTTTATGGTCTTCTGTCCCCTGTATTCCCTATGCTTTGTTATCTCCATTTTCTATATAATTGTTTTGACAATGAGACTTTAACATAAGATTTTTTCAATTATTTACTCAGATAATTATCTTTGCTACCAAAATGTTTTTATTCTTGACATTCCAAATTAAAGGCAAAATATAGACCTTTGTGATGTCTTATTCTACACATGTACACTTGAGGCAAATTTTTAGTAGTTAGGCAACAAAAATATGAGTCATTGTGGAACTCTGTGTGCAAGGAAGTTCTCACAAATTATATAGCAGTTTTACTGATAGTGGGATAGCCAGATGGACACCAGATGAGACTCATTTTAAGTATAATGTAATGAAATTTAATGTACCTGTTATCAGAAATGCTGTTGCAATTTTTGAAGAGCATCCATCCATATTAAAGGCAGAAGTTCTTGATATAAAACTTCATCCTGGATATTCCTTGTTTTAGGGTAACACATGAGAGAAACTGTCATTACTCTGGAATGAAAAGGGATTTTATACCATTCTTGTGTTATGGGATTTTGTTAGAGAAGTGAGTGTTCTCTGTTAGAGAGAGTGAGTATGTTCTAGAGGATTTCCTTTAAAACTGACATCTGTGCAGTATATCTCTGAAGACCCTCAGACTATTGGCTTTTTATTAGAAGGGGGAAGATTTAAGGGTTCTGATTAAAACAAAACCAAAAAACTTGTATGGTTTTGAATTTGGTTTGATACACAACCAAAGACCATATTGGCAGTGAGAGATTTTAAAAAATGAACATTTGTATATATTCTGATGGAAAGTATTAAATCCTTTGGTGAAAGTAATAATATAGGGTTACCATTATTATGACCAGCTAGGGTTCACTGAGCATCCACAGGAACAGATTTCTTTAGGGTACAGGTTTTTTGATGTGATAACTTTGGCATTTAAAGCTTTTCACAACCTGGCCCCTATCTGTCTTTCTAGCTTTTTTATTCATTCCATATTCTCTGCATTCCAGTTGTCCTGGTCTTTATTTTTGTTTTTGTTTTTTTTTTTTTTTGTTTATTACACAATGCCCTCCATCTCTCTCTTTTTTTGTGTGTGTGGGTGTCTTTGTTCTTGCTTTTTTTCTATTATACTTAGAATGCTCTCTTTCCTCACTTCCATGTTTTAGATTCCTTTTCTTCTTTTAAAAATAAACTCAAATGCCACCTTCTCAAGAAGCATTCTATTTTCTCTGGTGTATCCTCCAGCTTCTAGATAATTTCCCCTGAAGATTACTTGCTATCTACTTTGTATGGGTACTCAGGGAGAACTAGCATCTCTAGTGTGAGGATTTACTGTATCTCAGCTCTCACCTGTACAACATACACTCCTTGGTAAAACCATCTTAGCAGAGAAGCTAAATCAGATTAATGCAAACCTATCATTGAGATGGGAAGATGTCTATCCTAAGCAGGTGAAGACTTCCCCTGAGAACAATTTATCCTAAGGGCTATGAAGGTGGCTGAAGCAAGAGCTGTAGGGGGCTTAGACTTGGTCCTATATTGGAGACACCAGGTTCTTCTTCTGCATCCCAGGCCATTGCTAGTTGTCTTTACTGTTGTCATCCCACTGAATTTTGATCACTCTGGAAGACTCACCAAGATCCAATTCATAAGGAAGTCAAGATATTACTCCATGAAACCACTGATCCTTTTCAAAAACAAAGGACAAACAACATCTTATATGGTGTTTTTCCTGCTACAATGTCTGCTTTCCAAGAGTAAAGGCTTTAAAAAATTCTCTTTGTAGTGAGTATGCTTTCTGGATTTATTCTTCCAGTATTAGGCTAACCCTTAAAGTTCTAGGAGATAGCTTGAAGTACTGAGGTATTTTTTGTTATTGCAGTCAGCTGGAGTCCCCATTCTAGATATATACTGGATAAAACATTAGCACCAGTAATTAGCACTAACCAATTAATATCAACTGGCTCTTCTAAAGGATAATTGTACAAAAAATACAGTAGTAAGAAAAGTTGAAATATTTTCTCTTCTTCCTTAACAATTCAGAGGCACAAGCTTCTGTCTGCTGCCTTGCTGTTGTCCAGTGAGTGGGCTCAGACTTAGCATAGTTTGGATATCATAGTGGTCCTAACAAGTTTATATCCAAATGCTTCATCACTGCCTGATAAGGCAGTGCTAAAGATCATTCATTTCTCATCTGGTGATTGATCCCAGGCTAGCTACAAAACTCATCATGGAGTCGACTTTTGGAATCTCTCCTGGCTGATTCTCCTGGCCTTTTGAAACTCGCAATTTATAGGCTCCAACTTCCACTAAAATGAACATGAAGACAGAGAATAAAGCTTCACATTTATGGGACCACAAGTTGACCTCAAATAGGACAGATTTTTTTTAATAGAATTGTCTCCCTTCTTTCATCCAATAGCCAGGAAGAAATCAGCCAAAGAGAAGTCAAATCAAGAGAAAGGGAAGAGGAGGCTTCAGAAAGTTTCCTAAACTCCCCATAATAATGACCCACCAAAGAACTCACTGACTACTACTGCTTTGCTAGAATACTGGAACCAATTATAGAATATCCTGAGCATACTTTTAAAATCTCTTCAAGGTATTTCCATAATATGTTCACATTATTTTCTTGGAAGCAGGATCTCTTGTCTCAACCATGTAAGTGTGATCACATAATCTGTCAAAGTTTATTTCTTTCCTCAAACAATGTTGCTATTACTGTATACATTTTTCTTCTGGTTCTACTTATTATACTCCATGCATCAGTTCATTTAAGTCTTTTCCGTTTTCTCTGAAATTGTTACTTTCACAATTTCATAGTATTTTATCATATCCAAAGGATACGATTTGTTCAGTATTCCCCACTCAATGAGCACTCTTTTATTTTTGCTTTTAAAAAAAGATCTGTAAATATTTTTGTTTATATGTTTCCTTCTCTTTGTTCTTTGATTTATTATGTGAATAATCTGTATCTGTTTTCTGAGTATTACCATTCAAGGATAGAAGACCACTTGTCAGACATATTGTAGAATTCTGTTCATTTATGTATTGAACAAATTCACTTTTAACATAAATTTTGTGAGTACCTGTGTGATCCTGGACAAGTTTACTTTATTATTTTAGGCCTTAGTTTCTCTACCTGTAAACTGAAGTGGTAGTATTAAATGTCCTCTTAGCTTCTATTTCTAATGTTCTATGATTCTACAAAAAGAATCAGAGATGATGAGACATAAAATTATAAATCTTTATTATTACTGAGTCAGCTGACATCATTTGAAAAATGAAGATTACTTTAAAAAAAGGTATACAGATGAACACAGAGGAGAAAAATATATAAAGCCACATATATACATGTATACATTCAGAAGATTTATGTCTCAATGTCATTTAAACCTTGAAGAAAAAAAATAGATTTAGAACAGACCAATATAATTGATGAATTTATTTGTTTAATTCTTTCAGTAACAATTAGTACTGATCCTTCCAACAAAGCTGTCACTATTTGTCCATGTTAATATCATTCATCATCTTGTTGTCCTTCGCTATTCTTTTACTGATATATCCCAGCTGACTCAGACAGTAAAGGACCCACAAAATATTTAGGAGGAGTGCTTTTCTTGGGCCAGAGTTGGCACTGAATAAAGCCAAACCACTCTGCATTCTTTCTTTATCCATTTGGAGGTTTTAACTGAAGGCTATCTATTTGAAACATAAACTAATGCTTCTCTTCTTTAAAGATTATAGTCATTAAAGTAAATGAACATGTAGAATATTGCAAATACTGACATGGAAAATTTAATGGACAGAAAATAGATGAAAAAACAAGATGGGTATGTAGACTAACATATTATTTACCTACCATCATTATTATCTAAAATATCACTACCCAAGCCAACCTTGCTTCCAATGTCATGGGATCAGCAAACTTAAAGGGAATAAGGAAAATATATATATTTTTTTAATTTATCTTCTCTTATGCTTATTTTACAAAGGGAAAATGATATAGTGAATTGAGAGATGACTTCAGAGCCCAGGAGACCTGGATTCAAATATCACCTTGGTCATACACTTTGTTTGTGACAGTGGGCAAGTTACTTAACTATTAAGTTCTTTATGTGACAGTATAAGACGATTAGTTATAGACAGAATACGAACTTGCATTGGTGGGTGGTCTTTCCTTATTTGGGAGTTTCTTGTACTATATAAAATAAAAGCCCAGTCCCTATATTTTTCATAGTTTTAATAACTAGAAGGAACAGGGTCAATGCATTCTAACTATCACATATTAAAGATGAAGAAAAAGACCCAGGTGCATGAAATTAATTGTTCAAAGTCATATTGATAATAGTAACACATTTGTGATTAAATTACAGATCCTGTGATTCAAAATTCAGTACTCTTTTGTTACACCATGCTATCTTTCTTCTTTTGTTCTCAAGCCAGATCCTCCTATCCTCCTTTTAATTGTATCTTCCTACTCATTGGCTAAGCTAAGAATATAAAAGACCATTTTGGTCACTAGTCCTGTATACCATTTATTTTCTTTCTTTTTTCTTCATTTTATTTTTGATTTTGGAATAAAGCAAGCATTTCTATAATTTTAAAAAGATGATTAAACATGAAACTGAAAATCTATTATATACAACTTGGAATTTTAAAAATATATAATAAATTTTTATTTAAATTTATTTTTCCCTGTTTCTCTTTCCATTCCCAACCCCCTATCCTAGAGATGACTAGCATTAGACACAAATATGTGTTTATACATACATATATTCATAGACATACACATATAATCATTCTATACAAGCTTCTATTTCTCAATTCTTTGTATGAAGATAGTGCCTTCCTTAATATGTCCTTTATAATGATTAATTCCCTCAAATTGCATTTAAAACAATATTGCTTTTAATATATACAACATTTTCTTGGTTCTGCTTATTATGCTCTTCATTATTTCATGCAAGTCTCTCCATGTTTTTCTAAGGTCATCAAACTTATCATCATTTTCTATTTATAATCCTTCTCCAGTATTTAGAATTATAGACTTTCAGTCTTGGAGAGATCTCAAAGGCCATCTGGTCAGATCCGCTTCCAAATTAGCTTCTCCTTTACTGTGTATTTGACCAGTGGTTATTAAGCTTTTGCTTAAAGGAATTTTGTGAGAAGGAATCAAGTATCACCTGAAAAAGCCTATTTTAGGAAACTCTAATTATTGGGAAGTATTTTCCCCCATTTTCATTGCATACAAATCTGCCTCTGTTTCCCAGTGTCTATCCATTATTCCCACTTTTGCCCTTTTTGACTAGAGCTAATTTAATATATCTTTCCCATTTTAGCTATTTTAATATTTAAAAACAGAGAAGATATCCTTTCTAATCTTCATTTTCTTTCAGCTTAACAATCCCAGTTCCTTCAACCTAGTTCTTGTGATTCTTCATTATCATGATTATATTTTTCTTGCTTCCTATGTATGTCCTTATTAAAATGTGAAAATCAGTACATAATACTCTAAATATAATATATAATCAGGGCAGAATAAATAGTGGTACTCATCTTCCATTTTCTGGACACTATGGAACTCTGGGTTAAGTGATTTTAAGGTGATTTAAGTTTCATGGCTCTTATGTTTCATTGTTGATTGTCACATTGAGTTTACAATCTATTAATTCCCCTAGATTTTTCTTATAAGAACTCTTGTCTAGTCCTAACTCCTCCATCTTCCTTCTATGTCTTATACTAGTTTGAAATTGTGAACCAAACACTCTGTTACAGTTCTAATAGTTTGCTGTGCTTCCAAGGCTTTACATATTGTTTTTTATTGTCTTGAAGTCCACCATTATTTTAATGCCTGATAATGAGACTGAGAGTACTCTGTAGCAAGAGAGATTACACCAAATGGATTCTCCTAAAGGTGAATGCAGCTAATTATGAGCTAACTTCTCCCTAGTCAATAAGTTACTTTTAGTGATATATTTCATGTACTTAGACGTAGTAAGGGAATAGCTGAGTGCCAAGAAATGGGTAATTATTGAGAATCATTTACACATTTTTTTTTCAAATCAGTGGGATGCTGTTTAAGTGAGTGAAAAGCACCAGTCACAATTTCTGCTGCACCTGTGTGGTCTGATTATTGTTTGTTTAGAGCTTAGGAATTATAACTTCTATAAGATTTAATATTCTTATTATGGAATATTACTGTTCTGTAAGAAATGACCAACAGGATGATTTCAGAAAGGCCTGGAGAGACTTACACGAACTGATGCTAAGTGAAATGAGCAGGACCAGGAGATCATTATATACTTCAACAACAATACTATATGATGACCAGCTCTGATGGACCAGGCCATCATCAGCAACGAGATCAACCAAATCATTTCCAATGGAGCAGTAATGAACTGAATCAGCTATGCCCAGGAAAAGAACTCTGGGAGATGACTAAAAACCATTACATTGAATTCCCATTCCCTATATTTATGCACACCTGCATTTTTGATTTCCTTCACAAGCTAATTGTACAATATTTCAGAGTCTGATTCTTTTTGTACAGCAAAATAACGTTTTGGTCATGTATACTTATTGTGTATCTAATTTATATTTTAATATATTTAACATCTACTCGTCATCCTGCCATCTAGGGGAGGGGGTGGGGAGGGTAAGAGGTGAAAAATTGGAACAAGAGGTTTGGCAATTGTTAATGCTGTAAAGTTACCCATGCATATATCCTGTAAATAAAAGGCTATTAAATAAATAATAATAATAAAAAAAGATTTAATATTCTTAAATATCAAGGGGCAAAGGGAAGCATTTTATTTTTCTCTCAATTGCTTCCTTTCTTATCTCTAGTTGAAATCATTTTGTTGTTACTGAAGGTTTCCAATCTCATATAATACAGATTGTTTTCTGGGACTTCTTCTATTCCTTGTTTGTTAAAGAATTCTAAAGGTTCTCTTTATTTTTAATGGTGTGACCTCTAACATCTAGATATTTTGAGTATGTTGTGGCCTGCTGGTTTAAATGTAATTTTTGCAAAACTTCTCAGTTTTTCCAGTAGTAGATATCTTTTAAAGAGTTCTCCAAAGATTTTGTTTATTGAACACTGAGCCATTGAGTTTATTTGTTGATTCTTCTGAGTCTTCCTTTTTCCAAGGAAGAATTTTATTTTGTTATTCTGCATGACAGATATCATTAGAATGAGTATTTTAGTCAGTCAATAAGCATTTATGAAATGCCTAGTATATTTCAGGTACTATGCTAAATGACATGCTAAATGACAAACACAGATAAAATATAGTTCCTACTACCAAGGAGGGAAAACAATATGTTAACTACACACAAACAAAATATAAATTGGAGATAATCAAAAGAAGGAAGGCACAAATATTGAGAAAAATAAAAAAAAGTTTTTATTGAACATGCCATTTTGTTTAGGACTTAAAAGAAGCAAGGAAGAGAGAGAAAATTCCAGTTAAATGACAGTGAAAATTCAGAATATCTTAGAGCAAGTATCTTAGAATCATCTTCTGGTGGTATGTATAAGAAATTAACTACATTTATGACAATAGCACACAACTCTACAATTGATGCCTTTCCATTTTGTTTGAACTTGCTTAAGAATATGCTCTGCAGTTATTGCCTTTGAAAATCCAAGATATGATGTATATCTTAATAATATGACACTTTGGAGTAGAATATTAGTGTATTACACTTCCCACTGAAGGCAATTAATAACTGTTTGCTTAATTGAGCAATTTATTCTATTGAGTTATTTCTTTATTATGGTTAACATTTATTTTTGCAAAAATGTAATAAATAAGACATATCTAAATATTATTTAATTTAATAATTTAAAATATTATTTTAAATGGAAAACAATGGATTTAAAAAATAGACATTAACATATTATCTTGAGGGAGAGTGAATAAACATATTTTATTGGTCTAGGAATTTTTTTCTTTTTGATGCAAATTCTAACTCATTGACAATTTATGGACTTAGAAAGTTAGCTAGGACACTGAATGAATAAATAGTTTGACTATTGACATGTAGCCAAAATGTACTAGAGACATGATTCTAACCAAAGTCATTTGAAATTACATTTTTGTCCATTATATACTGTGTCACACTATCTTTAATAGTTCTCACAGTTCATATTAAAATTTCATTTAGAGAACTAAGACATTATGTGGAGCCCAGATTCTGCTATTAAATGAAATGTGTTTATACAAGAAATATTTCACCTCCTCTCCATTTCTTTCTTTGCAGAAATGTAAACATCATCTAACAAAATATGAAGTTATTCCACTCTACCTTGGCTGTAGACTCCATTGATAGCTTTCTTCATTCAACTCAAGGAAATTTCTCTGAGACTCCTAGGCTGTGGAGAATACTTGGCTTGTTGCTGAAGGAGTTAAAAGAAGGTGTTTAGTTCTAAAGGCTAGCTAGATGATCTCATAAAACTTATGGTCCTCACAATATTATCATATCACAATTGCTTATCTTTTTTAGAATCCATGAGAGATTCCTTTTAGCTTTAGCTCTATGTTTTAACATTAAGAACCTTAAAATTATTAGTAGGGGTAGGAGCTTCAAATTCAAGTTCCCATCTCTCAATCCATCCACTTACATTTCTCATAAAGAAATTCTTTCCTTTTGAAAAGTGGAAAATATGGGTTATGCATTTACAACATCACGTTTCCAGTTGAAAACTCAGTTACACTTTTAGTTGCTCCCATCAGCACTTTTTTCCTTTTTATTAAGTTGTTTTCATCAAGTTCTCCATTTGCTGAAGATAAGCTTTGCCCCAAATAGCTCATGGGTAATCAAGTTTATAAGGACACTGTGAAAAAGCTAGCCACATCTTTCCTCTCATGCAATGGTAATCAGAAAAAGGATATAAGAATTCAGCATAAAGCACATTTCTTATCTGCATGAAACCCTTCATGACCTTAGATTCCAATTGAATGGAACTAAAAAATTAGCTAAAGCTTATTTTGTATTATGTTTACATTATCACTAGGAGTCAATATTATAAACTCCTTGAGGGTAGGGACTGTCTCAAGTTTGTGTGTGTGTGTGTGTATCTTTGAATTTCCAGTTCCTGCTACAGTACTTGGAATATGGTTTACACTTAATAAATGTTTCCTGAATACATTTTGTTGTATGAGTTGAGTTTAAATAGATACTGATGCAATGACGATAGAGTAGTCACTTATTGTCACTATAATGACAAAATCTTTTCATTTTAAAATCAATTTTCATTAGTTGAAATCTGTTTCATCATAAGATAGTTAAAAAAAGAATATATTATTTCACTCACCATTCATTGAGAATCTCTTCTTGCAAAGAAGACCCTGATTTAAGTTTTTGAGGGTCACAAATATACTTCTTATATATAGCAACTCATTCATCATAGTTTTTTTCTTTAATTCAAATTCATGGAATGAAAAGATTGAAAAATGGTCATTTATATTCTTTTTTCCTAGACTGACTCAATCAACCAACATGGACTTATTAAGTACTTATTATATTCAAAGTATTGTGCTAGATACTAGACCTATAGTTTCATTGAAATGAATAACTCTCAGGTCAGGAAATTCCTTGTACCAATGTAGGCTGGCACTTTTACTGCAATTTATAATCTTAGATAACTGACTATGGGCTCTAGAAGAAAGAAACATGAAGTCCAAAGTTACAAAGCCCATTAGGATAGGTCAGAGGAGTTATCTGAACCCAAGTTTACCTGATGTTGGGATCAGTGTTTTATCTACTAGCTTATGCTTGTTCTCATAGGTTGTACTGGAGACAAAACTGGAAAATGAAGCAATCCTTTCTCTGAGAGAAATTACGTTCCATTGATGCACATATACACATACACACATGTCTATCTAGAATACATATATGCAAAATAAATTGAAAAAGATTCTTGCAATTTTCTTAGATTATTAGTATTAGAGGAAGGGTACTAGCTAGGAGGAGAGAAGAATTCAGTTATGTAAGGAAGATAAATTTTCTCCACATGGTGTATCCATACATTTTATCTTATATTCAGGCAGACCATTTGAAGAATTCAGAAACAGTTGGCTTTTGTTTTTTTGTTTCTTCTCTCTAGCTGAAATGGTTTAATATTGCTTTAAGGTCTTACATTTCTATTGTAGAAACTTTCTTTTGTATTCTTAGCTGTATTCATACTTGAAAATCTTCCTTTTTTATTTGTATGTATCTCTTGTACTTGTCACAGTGCTTTAAAATAGTGCTAAATAAATGCTTTGTTCATGAATTCATTTACTATATAAGGGAGAGGAAAAAATTTGGCCAATTTCTGGTTAATTTCTTTATTATAGATAGAAAAACATATCAAACACATTCACTTTGACTAGCTATATCAATTGTGTTAACTAAACAATTGCTAAAAAAAAAAAAAAAAAAAAAAAAAAAAAAAAACTTCTTCATTGTTCTGGCCCATTCAGACAGACTAAAATGGACTTCAGAGTATATCTTCTCTATAGGAGAATGATTCCATTTTTCTCAGTAAAATCGAATTTCATTTTAAAGAGGAGTCTGTGATGTTTTATCTTGTCAAAGAAGCATTCAATCCCATTTGGTGGAGAAGAAGCATTCATTATACAAAGCTTCAATAAGTTATTTGTGTTATATTGGTGATATTACTTCAAACAAGATAAATTATAAGCAATAAAAATCACCTCCTGCTGTAATCATCTTACTGAAATCATTAAAAAGCATATATTATTTTCTTTGAAATGACTTCATGGTCTTAGCTTAACAATAAGGATGAGATCTGCCTCTTATCCCATATCAAAAGACTATATACTTTATAAAAATATCATAAAAAAGTCATTTAAAAAAAAAAAGGCAACATAGCTTTCCTCCCTTCTTTGCATAGGCAGTGAAAGAACCATGGATATAAAACACTGAATATATTGTCACATATTACTGACAAATAGATTTTTAAAATAAATGTCTTTTTTCTTTCTTTTTTATTCTTGTAAGAGATGACTGGTTAGGGCTTAGGGTTAGGGTTAGGGCTAGATGGTATAGTGAATAGTGCTGGGCCTGGAGTCAGAAAGCCTTATCTTCATGAGTTCAAATCCAGAAAAAACAAGTCACTTCCCCCCCATTTTGCAAATGAGCTGGAGAAGGAAATAGCAATCACCCCAGTATCCCAAATAGGGTCACAAAGTGTCACTCCAAAAAGGGAAAGCTTTCTGGGTATGGAAGGGGATAAAGATGTATTAATAATTGAAGATGATATGAAAATAAAAGTTATCAACTTTAAATATATGAAAAGGCAGTAATGGAAAGAAATTTGATGTCAAAGAACCTGACTTTGAAAACTAGTCTTCTATTGTTGTGATCTTGGGCAAATCATTTAACTTCTTGGCCTTAATTCTTTCATCTGTAAAATGCTAAAGGTCTATATTAGTAGTGCTCAAAGTGTGGTCCAGAGAATACTGAGGGTCTCTGAAACACTTTCAGTGGGTCTAAAAGTTCAAAATTAGTTTATATTTCAAATATGGTAAATATCTATAAATATAACTCACATAAAAACTCATTTGGAGGTATTCCCAAAGGATATGTTCATATAAGTCACCGGGAAAGCAATTTGGAACTATGCCCAAAATGCTATCAAACTGTGCATACCCTTTGATCCAGCAGTGTCTCTATTTGGCTCATATCCCAAAGAGATCATAAAAAAGAGAAAAGTACCAACATGTGCAAAATAGATTTGTGGCAACCCTTTTTGTAGTGGCAAGAATTGGAAACTAAGTGGATGCCCAGCAGTTGGAGAATGGCTGAATAAGTTATGATATATGAGTGTTATGGAATATTGTTGTTCAATAAGAAATGATCAGCAGGATTATTTTAGAGAGGCCTGGAGAGACTCACATGAACTGATTCTAAGTGAAATGAGCAGGAGAATCATTATACATGGCAACAACAAGATTATGTGATGATCAACTGTGATAGACTTGGATCTATTCATCAATGAAATGATTCAGGCCAATTCCAATAAACTTGTGATGGAGACAGCCATCTGCATCCAAAAAGAGGACTATGGGGACTAAATGTGGATCACAACATAATATTTTTACCTTTCTGTTGTTATTGTTTGTTTGCTCTTTTTTCCCCTAATTTTTTTATCTGATTTTTCTTGTGTAGCTTGATAAATATGGAAAGGTATTTAGAAGAATTGTACATGTTTAGCCTGTATTTGATTACTTGCTTTCTAGGGATGGGTTTGAGGGGAGAGAAGGAGAAAAATTTGGAACAAGTTTTTGAAAGGGTAAAATGTTGAAAACTCTGTATGTATTTTGAAAAGAAAAAAATTATTATTAAAAAAAAATAAAACTGGGTTTGGTATTGGAATGGATCTTTTAAGTACAAAGATAAAAGGGACAATCTTCTCTTGGCCTTTCATTCAACCTAAAAATGTAAGTCCCTGTCAAATGTAAGTTCCCGGAGGTTCTGAATTAATCCACCAACAAATATTTATTAAGTACCTACTAAGTGGTAGGCACAGAGAATACAAAGAAAAAAAAAGAAACAACGACTTTTCTCAAAGAGGTTCTGTTTTGAAGGATGAAACCTTTCAGAGAAGGTTGTGAAAAAAGGAGAACTTTGAAGTGAGTGAAGATTTTCTTATCCACAAGCCATGTAGTAGTAGTATACAGTATCTGTCTCAATTATGCTAATAACAACTGACCTTTATATTAATGTACTTATATACATTAAGTTCCAAAAAGTGTCTTTCATATATCATTTTATATGATCCTCAGCACATCTTTGAGAGGATCAAAGATAGCATTCTCTCTGTTTTACAGAAGAAACTGAACTAAGAGGCAGAATAGGAACAATTTTTTTTTACAACATTGCACTACTTCTATAACTCCATCCCTTCATGGTCCCATTGAATCTCTTTTCTGTTCTGTATACATAAAGTAATAAACATGATGATTTACATAGTATATTTACATAGTATATTATAGTTTACAGAGTGCTATAAAATCATAATTCTTCTAGGTATCTTGTGACAGCATTATTATGCCTCTTTTACAAATGTTATAACTCAGAAATAACTCTGACTGGTCTGGTAGGTTTGAGTTTGGAACAAAAAAAGGCACTATTAGATCAGAATTCAGAAAAGGAGCTTTTACTTAGCCATAGAATTAAAAGGAATACAGAGCAGTGGGTAAATTGTATCTCACTGTTACCCGTTTTCATATGGAAATGTGCTTGATTAGAAAGGAATGGTGAGTGATTTTCATGGCTGTAAGATTCATAAGTCTGAGAGCTCTAAAACTTCATAGGCTGAATTCTTTTATGCCCTCATATTACGAAGAAGAGGCATCTAAGAATGGTCTCAAAACTTTTTAAGGGAAAAGAGACAAGAAAACAAAAACAAATTAGCTTATTTGAAGAATGGTCCTGTGAAATGGTAAATCAGATTATGAGATAGGAAGAAACCTGGAAAATATTGTGGTTACAGTAGCTGATGAGATTAAACAGCTTGTCTTTAGTCACATAGCTGTTACAATGTCTGCTACAAGGTGAACAGCTCATGTGTTCCCTTAGTAATCTCTTGATATTAAGAAAATGCAACAGATTATAATAGCGAAAATGGAAAGAACAATCACCATAATATAATAAAAAAACAATGGTGCAAAAAAGAATAAACATTGTTATTTCAGAAGTGAAATGTTAGAATAGATTGTCTCTTATTACATTACAGAGGTGAAAGAAGGGTTCATGAATTTTGTATATATTCTCAACTTTTTTGATGTATTGATTGATTTGTTGATTTTTTCCCTTTCTTTTCTTTTCTTTTTTCTTGTTATATGGAGTAGCTTTCTGGGAAGGAGGAAGAGGGATACAGGGAGAGATTTAGGTTATGTAAATATATAAATGCATGTCTCAAAAAAAAAAAACCTACTTCAAAAATCAACAAAAAAGCCTCGCATTGTAAATTCATGGGAAGAAACTGACAAGAGTCACATAGATTTCGGTAGACATGGGTGAGGTGCAATATACATCATTGGATGGAATACCTGTACCAATAATTATTGATTTATTGGTTTATTTGACTGCCTTGATTCCAGGTATAGCACTATTGTCATTGTGAAATATTGTCACTTAATATTCTAATATAGGCTGATGTTGTATCTTTATGTGAGCTGGTGACATTTTGTGATTATTTTCCTGTGTGAGGCTATTTACTCTCAGGGTATACTCAGTTAAGCTTTTTGTTTATTTCATTCTCTCTCCCTCTTTCTCTTTCTCTCTCTGTGTCTCTGTCTCTTTCTGTCTCTGTGTTTCTGTGTCTCTGTCTTTCTCTCTCTCTCTTTCTCTCTCTCTCTGTCTCTTTCTGTGTCTCTCTCTCTCTCTCTGTCTCTCCCCTTCTCTCTCTGTTCCATATTTGCTCATCTATTTATCTCTTAAAACTAATGATTTTTATTAAATTCACTTGCTATATATTTTAGAGCATTATACAAGTTTTCTATTCTTTAAAAACTTTGAAGCGAAACTTTGCAGAATGCCACAGGCACTCCAAGACAAGTGTTACCTTTCTTTCAAAAGGAATGCATACATGGTCTCTCAGAGAAATATATACATTAGGTTAATGTCCATCAAGTGGCTTGTAAATTGTTGCCCAAGTTGACAGCTCTGCTTTCAACCTAATGATTATTTTCTTTAATCAAAGGATTGTTGGGAAATAAAGAAAGCAATTATCCTTGGGAACACAAGCACATAAGTGCAATTTATCACTTTATGAGGCTTAGTAAGCACTGTGGCAATGCTCTAGAAGCCTATAATGAGGACAGTAGGGATAAATGAAATAAATACACCCTTCTGTTGAACAGAGATATTGACACAGATGTGATCTATTCATTTGCTGATCTTTGATGGATATTAGCCAGTTGGGTTGATGAGCTTTAGCAATGGCATCACCATCTTGCTATTGGCTCTCATTAGCAATTCCCTTAGTCTAATAAATATGTAAATGATACATTTTATCTTCCTTGATGGAACTGAGTGTGTGATTAGTTGCAAAAACCTCTACTGTATTTACAAATTAAAAACAAGTTTTAGAATTCTAAATGGTCAAATACTCCAAAATAGTCACTGAAATGAATTGTAGGCATTGGAATCACAGAAGTTAAGAGCTGGAAAATACATCAGAAGTCATCTAATCCAGAGTATATTTCTACATTTTACTTGATATGGTCATTCACTGTTTGCTTGAAGACCATCATTCACAGGAAACTCTCTGTGGGGAAACCTATTCTATTTTCTAATTGCTCTTACTATTAAGAATTGTTTTTATTATGTCAAGTCTTTGTTGGTCTTTTTGTGACTTTGATCCACTGTTCTTAGTTCTGACCTGTGGGACAAATTCCCTCTTCCATATGACAGATGTTTAATAAATTTAATAGAGATGGCATTTTGTCTTTAAGTTTCTTTTTTTCTGGATTAACCATTACCATCCATTCCTTTATACAACAATCATATATATAGCTTTCTCTATGTCCCCATCTCTCTATCCCTGTCTCTTTGTCTTTTTCCTTCTCTTTCATCTCCCCATTAGATTATAAGCTCCTTGAAAGCAGGGATTGCTTTTTGCATCTTTTTATATCCTCAGTACTTAGCACAGGTCGTAGCACATAGTAGGTGCTTAATACATTTTTATTTATTGATTTATTCTTTGAAGGGATATTCTGACATTCTGATGAAGATAAACTTGTAATGTGCTTATTATAAAACTTCTAACCATATTATTTGCAACTTTATTCTTTGAGCATTTGATTCATTTATACATTTTTTGTTTTTACATTAAATTTATTTCTGAATATAGGCTCTTTCCCAACATAGTGAGTTATCATTCATAATAAAGAATAAAAATATAGGGGAAATACAGTTTAGCACAGTTAATAATATATCATTTGTGTCTTTCAGTATATGTAGTATTCCACAGCCATAGTCCCTCACATCTACAAAGATGGGAGAGAGATACAAGTACTTTATTTACTAGAAGCTCCTCATTCCATTTTATATGATCACTTCAAAACAAAATGTAGTAGGTTTAATAAAAGCAGAATTCCAAAAATGCCTGTCTCAGTCTCTTTCTTCTTTTGAATTGGCTGCTTCTTTGATTTTGCATCATCTTTCTTACTATTCCCAGCTTCAATTTGTGATGTGTATAGTTTCATCAGAGATCTATCTTTCTACCAATTTTCCCTCTCGGATTGATATTTTTTGTCTTAATTATTGCCTAATGCTTAGTTATTGAATGGATATTGCCTCAGAAAAATTGAGACCTGGGAATAACCTTGATTTAGAAGGGCCAAGGTCACACATTGTATCATAGGTCATTGCTAGTCATATTGACTTTTGTCTTGCCACTGGACTTTAATCTCTGTGGAGAAGAAAGTGAAGCTGGCAATCTTGTGCAACTCTGCCTTGCTTAAATTTCACTGCTGTGCAAGTCAAGACATCGCCTGCTGATGTCATTGGTCCTCTTTGAGAATGAAGAACAAATAGCACCAACAATGCATAATGGAGGCTAAGAAAAATAAATGAACAAAGATTTCCTTTTCTCTATATAGTACAAAAGAGATGAAGGTAAAAACAGACAAGGTGAAAACTGGCTCTTTAGTGCATTTAGTTTTCTTTAAAAATCTTTCCTATCCCTTTTTCTATGTGATAGTCCTTTAAATACTTGAAGACAGCTATCATTTCTTCAAGATTTCTCTTGTACAGATTAACCAAGTCCTACTCTTTTGTCATTTCTTCACATGATCTACAAAATGATGAAAAGACATGAACAAAGGTTTGATTTTTCCTTAGGCAAAATAAGATGGAGGATAAAGTTTGAGAAATTGAAATGTGAGTCAATATCTTTGTTACCATTTTCTAAACAATTTCCAAGATATAAATATTCTTTTAAATATATATTCTAAAATATGGTCTTCCTAACAACTGACCACAATATTCTAAATTTGATCTGACCAGTGTCGAAGTTACTACCTCCTCATTCCTAGATTCTACTGTGTCTTTCTTCAAGAAGTTGACTTTGATTAGCCTAGAGGATCAATGAAAGAAATTAATTGAAATGATTAATAAAAGCTTTTGGCAAATAAGGAGAATTAAAAATGAATTTCATAAAAATCATCTCTATTTCAATGTAGTTGTAGGAAAGAGCTATAGAAAATGATGGAAAGAGAAATCCTACTCAAAATAATTATGAGAATTAATCCATCCCTTGAATTAAAACTAGAAAGGTCCCCGGGGAATGTAAAAATGCAAGATAATATTCAATTCAACAAGCATTTATTAAATGTCCACTATATGCAGGAATCCTAACAGGTCCTGAAGGTACAAAGAAAAAAATCAAAACAGCTCATGCTTTCAAGAAATTAATATTCTACTTAGTTATGGGAGGGATAACACATATACAGATAGGTATGTCTGTATACAGATTAAGTATAATACATAATACAGTATTTTTTGTATGTAATAGGATTGAGCATAAGGATCCTAATCATTAATTTTCTTTTCATTCAATTTACAAAATCTGTGAAGGTAAAGAATAGGTAATAGATGCAATGGGGCAATAGTGCCTGAAAACCATCTTAAAAAGAGTTTGCATTTAATTACCTTTTTATGAAACATGATGTTTTCTGATCAAATTGATGGAATTAGGGGGATGATAGTCATTGGTTGACAAAGGATTGCCTTTGCCTTGGTGATCCTTTGAAAAATGTAGTATTCAATAGAGAATCAAAGAAAAGTTGCCTCTGAAAAAGTTGTAATTTGGCAATAGAGGAGAGAGACATGGGAACCCTCTCATTCCCTGGGAAAGGCAAAAGATATTTCTACCATTTCTTTTCCATATTGGCCACAAAAGCTTAGAGTGAAGCTACTGAATAATTAGGAGACATCATATTTAGCAAGGGACAGGCCCAGTTAAGAATTAAGACAAAAAAATTTTTTTTAGGAAATAAAACCTCTATAGTTTGAAAAGAAAGATCTTTCTGTTCCTGGAAACTGAATTATAGAAGGTATCTAGTGAGTGCATTTGAACAATATAGTCAACAGAGACATTGAATTTAGAATGAACTGCATAAGGATATGTGTTGAAGGAAAAGAACATTGGATCCTGACAGTGTAGAAGGTATGAATTGTCTTGTTATATTCCCTAGGTATGTGCCCCTCTAGGACTCTGAATATTTATTCATTCTTTCACTCACATAGTATGGCCCAGGATTATGGGAAATAGAAAATCGTTTGTGGTAGCTAGGTGTCAAAATGGATTGAACAATGAATTTGTAGTTTGAAAGGCCTGGATTTAGATCTTTCTTCAGACATTTTCTAGCTATATGATCCTGGGAAAATCATTTATCTCCTTTAACTTCAGCTCCCTTATATAAAACAGAATTATCATAATACTTGCTTCACAGAATTGTTGTGATGAGATTGAATGAGATCATATATGAGATAATATATGTTAATAAATGATAATTTATTATGATGTTCTAATTTCAAGGAATTTTTTAAAAGAAACATTATATGATATTTTTATTCATAAAAATCCGTAGGCTTTTAGCCTTTTCCTTATAAAATAAAAAAAGGACAATATTTCTTCCCCAAACAAATGATCGCTTTGTTTCCAAAAAAATTATACCTTATCAGTAAAAATAGTATGGTGCACAGTTTTTCTTTCCAGCTTAGAAGACGGGATATTAAACAAGCTATTGGAAAAAATTTTATGCAGGCTACCTTAGATGAGAAAATGAGAACTGTGTTGTTGAAGCAGGGAAGAGCAAAGAGAGCACTCATAAGAAGTAATGAGGCATTTGCTTCCATGATAGATAAAAGAAGGCTGGGTAATGAGCAGGTTGCTTGGTTTAAAGGCAGAAGATCTGATTTGAAATGCTGATCCTTCTACTTACTATTTCTATGACCCTAAGTAAATTACCTCTTTTGGTTTCCTTTATATCTCAAAATGAGAAGTTGGACAAGAAGCAGCATGATTAATAATGCTAGAGAATAAACCTTTGGATTAAATGACCTCACCAAGTCACTTAATTTTATTTTTTTTTACTTCAGATTATTCATCTGAAATATCCCTTAAGGTCCCTTCTAGCTCCAACCAATAAACAATAGACAATAGTTAATAAACATAAACACACACACACACACCCCTGCAGAGTTGAAAAAAGTGGGGAAAGATATCCTCTAGAAGATACCTGGTCCAGGGGTATATATGATTTTCATGGAATTGAACTAAGCAGAATCATTGAGAATTGAAATAAAATTGAAAATTGAGGTGGATGTCTATCAATTCTGTAATGGCTGAATAAATTTTGGTGTGTGATTATGATAGGATATTTTTGTTCTATGGAAAATGATGAGCAAGATGTTCTCAGAAGAAAAAACAACATGGAAAGTATGCTATGAACTCAAGGAAAGTGAAATGTATAGTATATAAAGTAATAGCAATATTCTGGGATGATCAGCAGTAAATGGCTTTGCTATTCTCAGCAGTACAGTGATCCATGACTACTCTGAAGGATCTGAAGAAAAATCCTGTCCATACTCAGAGAAGGAACTGATTGTATCTGAATACAGATTGAAGCATCCTCTCTCTCTCTCTCTCTCTCTCTCTCTCTCTCTCTCTGTCTCTGTCTCTGTCTCTCTCTGTCTCTCTGTCTGTCTCTGTCTCTCTTTTCTCTCTCTGTCTCTATCTGTCTCTCTGTCTGTCTCTTTCTCTGTCTGTCTCTGTCTCTCTGTCTGTCTCTGTCTCTCTGTCTGTCTCTGTCTCTCTGTCTGTCTCTGTCTCTCTGTCTCTCTGTCTCTCTCTGTCTCTCTCTCTTCTCTCTCTCTGTCTCTATCTGTCTCTCTGTCTGTCTGTCTCTTTCTCTGTCTCTGTCTCTGTCTCTGTCTGTCTCTGTCTCTCTCCCTCTTTCTCACTCTGTCTTCTTTCGTAACTTTTTCTTGAGGGCTTTTTTAGGGGGATATTCTTTTTTTTTACAACATGACTTTTATGGAAATATTTGGCATAGCATAACTTCACATAGAGTTTCTTAATAGGAGCTGGAGGTGGGGATAAGGGAGAGAATCTGGAACTCAAAAGTTTAAAAAAAATTTTTAAATGTAAAAATTGCTTTAAATGTAATTGGGGGAAATATTACATAAAAAAAAAAGAAAATGAAATTAACTGAAAATTTCTGAATTCTCTCTAAGAAAAGGTTTTGGGAGGAGTTTATTCTTCTACCTTCTAACCTTCCAATCAGAGGGGAAAGGCAACTGATAGTGCTAAGATTTTGATTATGAAAGCTGGTTCAATCTCCATATTGATAACAATTCAGATTTATAGTTTATCCTGGGGAAGATATAGTATTCCTGGAATGGAAACCAAGCAGAGCAGTGAATGGAAAATGAAACTCTAAATTTATAATTCTATGACTAGATGATAACTAAAGTCCCTTCTAGATCTAAACCCAAAATCATATGATTTCAGCTATTAGAGAGTGCAAATATTTCTAATCTGCTATCTGATATGTGTTTGGTGTAAACGGTATTTAGGTACCAAGAAAAGCCTTTTGAAAAAAGATAAAGTCAACACAATCTCCTATTTTCACAGAATTTGCTAGTTTTTGCTGGCTAGAAAAATCACATCTAATGGTTGATCATTTAGACTTTTCTAGAAGCATTTGCGAAACTCAGGAAAAAAGTAGCACCTCACTCCCTCCAGCAAAATAATATTTAAAACTATTTGAAACTTAATGTTATAAATTATTCAACAACTAACACTCTGCTAAGAGAGTTAGGGGGTGAGGCTTTTAAGAAGAGATTCCATGAGAAGTCACTTTGGATATATTATAGTTGTAGGAAATCACTGAAAAGAAAATTGCCAGACAGTCTGAAATTTGGGGATAAATGTGTTACTACAGATAGCAATCTTCACAAAAGGGCATTTATCACTATTTAAATCATAATTCTGTTTTAAAATTCTCTCATAGGAAAATGCCACATGGAAAAGAGAAGAAAAAACCTTAACCTCCCCAAATTTGCTATCTCTGCAATACAGACTTCCTCCTGGAAACTGGTTGTGGTTTTATTTGATTTAAGCTAAAGCTCTGAGGTTTCCTGTTTCTAACAAAGCCCAAAGAAATTTTCAGGTCAGAAGAATAAAGAAGAAATTCTAGACATAAATTCATAAGGAAAAGTATCTTGAAATTTATTTAATAAGATTGGGATTTTCTTTCTAATTTGCCTGTTTAAATTTTGATACCTCTACTATAACAGTGAAAAATGTAACTTTAGTCATATAAAGTGTCCTTGAATTAAGCAGAGAATTTTATATTCAATATATCTTTGTATAAGCACAGATATATTCTATATTGCTCTCCCTACTTGCTGGAAATGAGATCTTTATCCCTCTGCCTTTCTTATTAGTAGCATTTATAGGGACTTATAATGACAAGCAACTTTAAAACTAAGTTTAGCACTTAGCACAGTGTGTGGTATGGAATACGTGCTTAACAAATGATGTTTGGTTGATAATTGATCAAGTTCTCAATTGCTTCCCTGTTTGCTGGGGTCACCTAAGGAAGGGTTTGCTTATTTGTCAGGCCCCTTTAAAAATAGTATAATTTTCTCAGCTGCCTTTGATTAATGGTTGGATTGGCAATTGGATGATTGGCTGTTGGGTTCTGGCCAAAGCCTAATGCAAACAGAAACTACTCTTTGCTGTTACCTGCAGGAGTGTCTCCAGGAGAATTCTAATTATCTGACACTTTATATCTCTACCCAATTGTTCTTTCTACTTTTGATATCACCTCATTCTTGCTGTTTCCTCAGGCTGCCATACCTTGGATCAGAATATTATACAATCTTATTTAAGTGCCATTTGATTGCAAGACCCATAAGGAAATTTTCAATTCCCAGATTCTGTAATTCTCACATTAGTTATGTGGATAAACATATCCAGAACTTCATAACATGTAGAGCTTGTTTGAACATGGAATAGACATGGTGTATTTGCTGACATTGGAAAGCTTCAGGTAGAGAGTGAATATGCTCTATTTGAGAATATTATTGAGAAGATTTATGATTCAGATAAAAGTTTGAAATATTATCTCATCCCTAGCTGTACCTGATCTAAAATTATATTATAAAGCAGTGGTCACAAAAACCATTTGGTATTGGCTAAGAAATAGACTAGTTGATCAGTGGAATAGGGGAGGTTCACAGGACAAAATAGTCAATAACTATAGAAATCTAGTGTTTGACAAACCCAAAGACCCCCGCTTTGGGGATAAGAATTCACTACTTGACAAAAACTTCTGGGAAAATTGGAAATCAGGATGGCAGAAACTAAGCATTGACTCCCCCCCCCCCCCATTTAACAATGTACACCAAGATAAGATCAAAATGGGTTCATCATCTAGGCATAAAGAATGAGATTATAAATAAATTAGAAGAACATGGGATAGTTTGCCTCTCAGACCTGTGGGGGAGGAAGGAATCTGTGACCAAAGAAGAATTAGATATCATTATTAATCACAAAATAGAAAAATTTTATTATATCGAGTTAAAAAGCTTTTGTACAAATAATACTAATGCAGACTAGATTAGAAGGGAAGCAATAAACTGGGAAAACATCTTTACAATTAAAGGTTCTGATAAAGTCCTCATTTCCAAAACATATAGAGAATTGACTTAAATTTATAAGAAATCAAGCCATTCTTCAGTTGATAAATGGTCAAAAGATATGAACAGACAATTTTCAGATGATGAACTTGAAACTATTTCTACCCATATGAAAAGGTGTTCCAAATCATTGTTGGTCAGAGAAATGCAAATTAAGACACCTCTCAGATTGGCTAAGATGACAGGGAAAGATAATGTGGAATGTTGGAGGGGATGTGGGAAAACTGGGATACTGATGCATTGTTGGTGGAGTTGTGAATATATCCAGCCATTCTGGAGAGCAATTTGGAACTATGCTCAAAAAGTTATCAAACTGTGCATACCCTTTGATCCAACAGTGTTGCTACTGGGCTTATATCCCAAAGAGATATTAAAGAAAGGATAGGGACCTGTATGTACAAAAATGTTTGTGGCAGCTCTTTTTGTAGTGACTAGAAACTGGAAATTGAATGGATGCCCATCAATTGGAGAATGGCCGAGTAAGCTGTTATATGAATGTTATGGAATATTATTGTTCTGTAAGAAATGACCAGCAGGATGAATACAGAGAGGCTTGGAGAGACTTACATGAACTGATGCTGAGTGAAATGGTCAGAACCAGGAGATCATTATACACTTCAACAACAATACTGGATGAGGATGTATTCTGATGGAAGTGGCTATCTTCAACAATGAGAGGATCCAAATCAGTTCCAGTGAAAGACACTGACTGGGAAATGAGTATGGACCACAACATAGCATTTACACTTTTTCTGTTATTGTTTGCTTGCATTTTTGTTTTTCTTCCCAGATTATTTTTACCTTCTTTCTAAATCTGATTTTTCTTGTGTAGCAAGACAATTGTAAAAATATGTATACATATATTGTATTTAACATATACTTTAACATATTTAACATGTATGGGACTACCTGCTATCTAGGGGAGGGGTGGAGGGAAGGAGGGGAAAAGTTGGAACAGAAGTTTTTGCAAGGGTCAGTGTTGAAAAATTACCCATGCATATATTTTGTAAATAAAAAGCTATAATAATAAAAAAGAAATACTATCCCATCACACAATTCAGTAAACAGATTCTATTAAATGTTAACAATGTTCTTATCACTATGCTAGTCCTTTGATATAAAAGTACAATAGCAGAAACAATACTTCTTATAAATATAGTCCACAATAGAGGTTTTAAACATATGATCTGTGAGCCTGAACCAGATTAAAATAAAATATTTAACATGATAAATATAAATAAATAAGAATAAATTTTTATAACTAAGTCAATATGTGGCTATAGTTATCCTTATGTATGAATTAGTGATCCCCATTTCTATTTGAGTTTGACACAAATGGTTTACAATAGTGTATACACTATGACAGAAAGTTCATTGAATCATAGCTCTTTAGCTGAAAATTTCAGAGTTCATTAATCTATTTCAATCATTTTATAAAGAAGTGAAATTAACTGCTCCTTGTCACCAAATAACGACAAGATTAAAATCCAAGTGCTTTAATTCCAAATCCAGATTCTGTGATGTTCCATATACAAAATCTGTTTCCTCAATAAATACATCCTGAAATTTAGGGTCATTGACATATTTGGAATTACTTGGCCCTAGATGGAAGTCCCCTTTACTTAATTAAAAATGTGTATTATCTTGCAAATTCATAGATTATGGAATTATAGAAATCAGAAGCTAACTCCCTCATTTGATGGATGTAGAAACCAAGTCATATGAATTTGCCCAAGGACACACAGAATCTTAAATGTTAAATTTCATTTTGGTCTATTTCTGTTTTTTACTACCTGAATCCCTTTAGATCTTGAGAGTATAAATTAATGCTTATGTTTGTGATTGATTTAAGCAAGTCCCCACTGGAAACTGAGGATAACCTCTCAATAGGAATCCTAATCCTGGCAAATATCATAGCATTAATTTGACTGACTGTATTGCTTTCTTCATAAAGGACATTACAGTAAAGTTGCTGCTTGATTGGTTGTAAGAAGACACTCGGGGTGGCTAATTAATTTCAAGCCATGTGTAATTAGTACCCAAAGTCAAATAAAAGGAAGTGTGCATTATACATTCTGTTTTAATTTGCTGCTGGGAACTGAGTGTGTGTGCATATATGGTGTGCACATATGTGTATTTGTGGTCAGAAGTCAGATTGAGGCAAGGAAAAGTGGGAAAAAGTATTCAGATTATTTGGAAGTATTAAGCAAACCAATGAGTTAAATTAAGAATAAGAAATAAAAAATCAAAACTGGCTTCAAAATATAGGTCTTACTAGGAACAAAGTCATAGAAGCATTCACAGAACTAATAGCTAGAAGGGCCCTCATGAGCCATCTCCCACCTAAGAGGAATTCCTATAATAACATGGAACACTTGAAAAAGACTTCTTGTTCACATGCTCTGCACTGTTTATATGACTCATAATAGTGTTATTACAAGATCCAGAGAGTTTGTTTCTTCCCACTGCTACAGATTCTTAAGCCACAGGCCAATATTCAGTTGATGTTCTCCTCCCCCCAAAAACACAATAATTATGTTTCTCTCCGCTCCCCCCACCCTTTACTAGGGATAGTGCTCAGATGTTATGTGATCAAAGATACTGTCTAGAAAAGGCCTTTGAAAACATAATCTAATTTTCTCATTTTAATGGTGAAGAACATGCAATCCAGAGGAGTTAACTAATTTCCTCATAGTCATAAAAATAAGTGTAAGAGATAGGATTTGAAGCCAAGCATTCTGACTCCAGAGTTAAGAGTTCTTTCCATTGTAACATAATGCCTCCAGCATGTTTTTTGTGGTTCTCAATGTGTTGGGAATTTGATATCTCTCTGACAATCAATAAATTGTTATTTATTTATGAGACAACTATTCAAAGCTAAAAGTTTATTCTTAGGCATTCTAATGTTTTGTAGTGTCTTAATATTTTGTTTCTCTTTACAAAGAAACTTCTAAGCCCATTCTGGAGATCAAATTGTCTTTCAATATCTTTTGGAGGTATCACAAAGGTATCTACCTTTGACAAATTTAGTCTAAAAGATTTGAAGAAAAATGCAAACTTTATATAATAAGAAAGGGGAAAGGGTAGCAATGGATAGAATTGTTTAAATTTTTATGGGTCTAGAAATTCTGTAGACGGAGGTACTAGTCAGAATTTTTGATGATTGAATTTTATTCTATTTGACTATCTTTGACAATAAATAACAGTGTGGTCCTGGGAAAGCCATTTAACCTCCGAGTTTCATTTTCCTCATCTATAAAATGGGACCAGTTAATAGAACCGACCTCACAGAATTGTAAGGATTAAATGACAGGATATGTTTAAGCCCTTTACAAACCTTAAAGTGCTATATAAATATTAGCAATTTTGTTCTATCCAGTTCTAGAAAATTATATTTTGGTGAAAGTGCCAATAAATACAGGAGTGATTCAGTGAACTGGAGCCAGTATTCACTGCAAATACTTGTGTAGATTTTTATCGACATTCATTTACAGTTATATTTGGAAACTTTCATTGACTGTCTTTTGTTTAAGAAATGGAGGACTGAGTCACAAGCCCACCTAAATATTTATTATTGCTAAATTGCATTCATGTCTTGGAAACTATACCAGATCTATTGTTTTAAATTTTAAAGTATTAGATCACAGATTTAAAAACTAAACTCCTTGTCTTTCAATTGATATGTAAAAATACTGAATCCCAGGTTAAGTTTCTAACTATGATCACTTAGGCAAGAAGAAGCAGATTTTGGAACTCAACTTGTGTCTTCTGATGCCAAATACAGTGCTCATCCCCCTCCTCTCCAGGATACTAATTCTGATTTGACTGCTTTTATCATCAGCTGGTGGCTCAGTGGATAAAATTTTGGTCCTCGAATCTCACATACTTATTGGCTGCATGACTCTGAACAAGTCACATAAACTGTTTGCCTCAACTGGAGAGGAAAAGGCAAAGTACTCCAACATTTTTGTTAAAAAAAATTCCATGGACAGTGTGGTCTACAGGGTCAGGAAGAGTCAGATGTTATTGAAAAACAAGTCTAATTTTGGGCTAGTTAGTCAAACATAATTTTCTTCATTGGGGGTATAGGCCTCTAAGATTACATGCAGTCCAAATCCTTGGATCAATTCAATCTTATGACCTGTCCTAATATTATTCATTCATTCTTATTTTTCTTTTTCATTCTTTACTCAACAAGTCATTTAGTATGAATTTACTACATGTCACTTATGTGCTAGGCAGCAGAGAATTGTCTCTGCTTTGCTTGGACACATAGATGTTTTAATAGGAATAGGAACATTAGAACAGGGTCTCATTGCTTGGCTTATAAGGACAAGAGAAGAAATGTTTCAGGGACAAAGATGTCAGGAGGGGGGTGTCAGATCAATAGTCTTCGGGTAATATGGTTAGAGTGCTGGGTGTGCAGTCAGCAAGAACTGAATTCAAGCTTGGCTTCAGACTTTACTACTTGTGTTATCTTAAGGAAGTCATTTATTTTCCGTCTGCCTCAGTTTCCTCATCAGTAAAATGAAGATCCTAATATACTTGCCAGATTTTTTATAAGGATAAAATGAATATTAAAATAATATTAATTAATTTGTAAAGTGCTTTGCAACTTTTGAATCACTATTTAAAGTTGAGCTGCTGATATTATTGTAGTTTTTGTTGTTGCTATTGTTATCTCAGGAGATACCACTTTAAGATAAATAATACTCAGGAATATGAAAACCTTTCATAACTTTATAGCTTATAGCTTTATAGATGGATTGAGTTCATGAATCAGTTATTGCTTGTATACTACAGTAAATAAATGACAGTCTTTAGCTGTGGGTTCCTTAGGAAGAGGGCAGGGTCTTCTTCCTCACTTAACTTTCCACTTCAGATATTACAGGTCAGTGAGGGCCAAAGTATAATAGACATGAGACATGCCAGTTTCTGCTGTGGAGCATTCCAGAGAAAGAATTTTAGCAGTAGATAGATTCAAAGTAGAAGCCACTTGACAAAAGAGAATCTAAGTCCATAATACCTGAGATGTTTTTTAGACTATCACAATGTTAGTCCTTCTTCTTGTGAGAGATTCACATGTTTGACAAGAATCTCATCTATGTGATTATATTAATATTGATTATTAAATTAATAATTATTAAATAGGGTAAGATTAAGGACAGAGAAGAATATCATGGTATTTATTCCTCCTTCTAGATTGAAATAAATCAGTTTATCAACCATACTATTTTGGAATCTCTTGAAGAAAGTGGGCATATTTTATATGAGATTGTGATGCTTTTGGTGGGAAGAAAATGGTATCAAAAGAGAGAAATAGTTTCCAAAAAGAAGAAATACGAATATTCAATGACTACTTGAAAAATACTTTGAAACCATTACCATAAGAATTCAAATTAAACCAACCCTGGTGTATGATCTCACCTGTCAAATGAGCAAAGAGTCAAAGGTCATGATTTCACTGTTGGTGCAACTATAAATTGGTTAAACCTTTCTAGAAATCAACTTAGAATTATGTAAAGAAAGCAATCTTGAATCATTTATTTTCTTTTATACAAAAATCTCACTACTGTGATTATGCTTGAATCAATCAAGAATCAATAGATAAGCATTTCTTAAGTATCTACTATGTATCAAGAAGGGCAGTGAGGTGGCACAGTGAATAGAGTGCCAAGTCTAGAGGAGGAGGCATCTTTTTGAATTCATATCTGGCTTCAGACATATATTAGCTGTGTGATTTTAACAAGTCACTTAACACAATTTGCCTCAGTTTCCTCATCTGTAAAATAAAACAGAGAATGACAAACCACTCCAGCATCTTTGTCAAAAAAACAAAACAAAAACAAAAACAAAAAATTAATGGGCTCACAAAAAGTTAGACATAAACTGAAACAATTGAACAACCAAAACAAAATTTACTAAGAACTAGGCAAAGAGAACATAAAAAACAATCTCTTCTATCTAGAAGCTTTTATTTGGAGGGGTGAAAACTTTTGGGCATATATAATATGTGCATAATATAAAATATATGTGTATACATGTATGTGTATATAGAGTAGTGGGATAGTTATAAAACTAGAAAAGGATTAATGAAGAAATGAGTGCTTAAGGTGAGTCCTAAAGAAAGCAAGTTATGCCAAGAGGCAGACTTGAGGAAGGAATACCCCAAAGAAGTTATTTACAGTTATACCCACATGGATAAAAAATATAAAGGCAATATTTGCTATCAAAATATGCCACCAAAATATGACTAATGATTGGGGAATGACTGAAAATTCTATTGTGCATGAATGCAATGAAATGTTAAGGCACCAAATAGAATGCCAGATATTAATAATTCAGGGAAACTTGCAAAGAGATTTACAATTCAAATGACTACAGGCATGTAAACAAAATCAATATTGGGAGACGACAAAACCTATATCAAATACAATAGATCATTATGGTATTATACCAACAACATTAAAACTCCCTTCAACTAATACTCAGTAAACTAAAAAATGGAGTGGCATGCGTATATCATGATCAGATTATTAGGGGTTTTGCTTCATTGTTTTGGGGGAATGCACTTTGTAGGGAAATACATTAGTTTTTTTGGGGAAGTGTATTATTTCAAATAAATTGTCAATAAATTTTTAAAATTTAAATATAAAAATTGTGGCTTAGAGAGCATTATATACAATTTCATTATGTAAGTAAATATTTGTTACATGTAAATATGTATTATTTCACTATTTATTGATATTTAAATGATATTTTATCAATTAATTATAAGGGAAATTATATAATTTATGGAATTATATGTATGTATATATTATGTATATATAGGTGTATATGTATATCGATGTATATGTGTATGTGTATATATGGGTATATGTGTAAATATGCAAATATCTATTACATGTGTGATATATAATATATAGCTTGTATAATTATATAAATATAATTTGTATAATTATAATTATTTGAGGTACTATCATTTGGAAGAAATATTTGCTTCACTTGGGTCTAATGGTCAGAAGGCAAGGAAATATACAGAAATTGAAAAGAAATAGATTTAGGCTTGATGACAGAAAGAGCTAATAATAGAGATGTCTATAATTGAATTGTCTTATCTTTAAAAGGACTTGATTTCCTCTCTACTAGATCTTTTCAATCGAATGCCAGATAGCTCTTTGTTCTGGAAAAGTCTGAATCAATCTATGGAGGTTGACTACTACTCTTGACTTTTTGTGATAGATGGTTATTTTTAAACTATATACCTCACAAATGCTCATTGATGAGTTTCATATCAATAGTCAGTAAACAGTTTTGAAGAAAGAGAATTATTGAGTTTCCAAAGTTAAAACTGTAGCTAAAATATACTTCCCCTCAAACTTAGGATACATTCTCTTACAAATTCACATAGAGCAGGCTCAGGTTTGAATACAAAATTATGTATAGTGGTATTAAGGAAAATGGGAAAGGTATATCTTTCCCATTTTCCTTATATACATAATATATATATATATATATCTGTCTATGGTAGCAGGACCTTAAAGTTCATTTTTTTAAACAAAATCCTCGTCTAGCTCCCCAAATATGTCTTGCATATGTGCTTGTTCTTAGCAGCAATAAAAAGTATTATTTCCATTCTGAAGTGTGTGTGTGTGTGTGTGTGTGTGTGTGTGTGTGTGTGTAAGAGCAATTTCTAAATTTTCCTTTAGCACTGAATTATATTTGGTCTGACAGCTATAAATGTAGTCCATCTTTCAGTTAAGCTCGCTCAGCAGTGGTTAGCCACAGCAATTGAGTGTTGGGAAGCTATTTTATTCTTTAAATATTTTTAAGTTTAAAGAGAGAATTTCTCAGTTATGAGATTATTTTTTGATTGAGAAATTCATTCTCAAGGCAATAAATTTATGAGGGAAATGATCAGTATGGCCCAGTGGATTCTTCTGAGACCTAAGGAGTTGTACTCATAGAATGACAGAATAGAAAAAAGACTGGATTTTGAAGAGGGAGGCAAGATTCTAATCTTAATTCCATAGTTCATCTAGATTAAAGGATATGAAATGAATATTTTTTATCATTTAAATCCAATTTTCACTTATTTTTGAAACACAACTACATTTTGACTACAGAAATAATACTAATGTCATTATTTCTAAATCACTTCTCTCTATCCACAGAACAGTAACAAGATGATTTGGAGGTATTCTAGTCCCACATGTTCTTGAACTGTAATCTCTCTATAATCTCCCCAAAGGATCTTTGTTTAGCATAACTTTTATTTTCTTCACCATACTGATATCTTCACATTGTGGCACATGGCACCACACTAGTATTGAACAAAATAATAACTTCTGTTTTTGATAGACCTTTAAGGTTTTTAAAGCACCTTTCCTCACAACCATCCTGTGAAGTAGGTAATATGAGTATTATGAGCCCCATTTTACAGACGAATCAACATAAAGGTTAAGTGACTTGCCAATGGTTATACAGCTAGTGAATGTTTAGGGCAGCATTCCAAGCAAGTTCTCTTGCCCCTAGCTCCAGAAACTGCTCCATAAGATCTCTATAGAAAACAAAGATGTCATGAATTTAACAGGATATATTAAAATATTCTAAAGCAACTGTTTTCATACTGTGGTTTGGGACCCTTGGAACTCTTTAAGATTATTTCAGGGGGTCAGTAAGGTCAAAACTATTTTAGAATACTAAGATATTTTAATTTTCTATAAGTTATCAATAGTTATAACCCACACAAATGAAAGCCCTTGAAGGTGGTTTCTCAATAAGTTTTAAAATTGTAGAGGGGTCCTGAGACGAAAAACTAAAAAATGCTATTCTATGGAGTCCTTTAACAAGAGACTGAGTAGAAAAATAAAATTTCTACTATGTAGCCAAGCTAATTAAACATAATCAGTAAAACAACCATTACAATCATCACCTGGTCTTCACCATAATGTTGGTACTTGACAAAGTCAAAAATAGTACTTGGAGGAAAGTCCTGTATTTCAAGAGATTGGTTCTGGCTCAATCAGGAATATGCTTGATGTAAGAGTGTTGCTGCTATCTATACCTTTGGATACCTACTTGTTCTGTTCCAAAATGTTGTCTGTTGGGTTATGGATCTTTTATAAAATTATCTAATAATTCCTGATCCCCAGAGCTACTTCAACATAACTATTTCAAAGTGATTGCTTTCTTGAACACAAAGACCAATATAGACTTAATATTTAACATATGAAGTAGAGCATTAATGATGATTTTACAAGATTTCCCCCCCAAGATGTTCCCATTTCAGCTTTAAATATAACACTCCCAAGAAGTTCTCGGCAGCTGTATGCATTAAATTTTTTTTATAAGCAGTTTCTTTTCCAGATGCTGACTACTTTTAAAAGTTAAATATGATTAAAAAAGCTTTTTTATGTGGTCACTGAGTGCCCTTTAATAGGCAATATTTAAAAAAAAAAACAAATATAGGCTGTTTTTTTAAGCCACTGATCAGCTCTTATTGTTACATGTTTTTCCTACATAAATATTTACTTTTCTATGAATTGCATAGGCAATTAAGAAATTCACTAAGAAATTTAAAAATAAGATATAAATATGTCAAAAAGTAGTTTTTAAAAAAAAACAGATAAGGTTTAACAGTAATAATTTAGAGAATGCCACAATGAACTAACTTTTTCTTAGTGTTGGATTAAATAGATATTTCAAAATTCTGTATCTTTAGCTGTTGAGCAATATTAAGAGGGTACAATACAAAATATATTTATAGGTAAATTGATATTTACAGCAGACTGTTGCCGGCAATCTTTGATTTCACAAAAATTGTTTGAATTTATCAAAAATTTGTCTAAAGAACAATACAAAATCATCAACTTCTGGAAATCTATGCTAAAAGGAAGAACTATGCATAGCAACATGTCTAGAGTACCCAAGGAGCAAGGAGTTGACACCTCATGGGTGTGGTATATTTCAGTTTATGTCTTTAGGACTGAATGTAATGAAAACTTCCATTGGTAATAATGTCACCATTGGTAATAATGTCAGGCTTACTATGGCACTAACATTGTGTTAAGTCTTTGAAATCTGTCAGGATTAATTAATTTTCTGGTTGGTCGGAAAGGAAAAATATCAAAAGGAGGGGGGGAGAAAGGAAAAAAGAAAATATCTTCAAATCATTTCTTATCAGTAGAATCATAGTAAGGATTATAAATTTAAAGCTCTAAGGAAACAATGTTACTACTCAACTTAAAAGAAATTAATCCAAGCCACATTTTGCATGGTACTATATCACTGTGAATAGAATTTCAATAGTCAAAGACACTTGTGAAAAGACTAGATTCACATATAATTTAAAAAAACTATATTTTAGACTAGCTAAAGACAGACGTATGAATATATATGTATATGCATATACACACAGATATCTACACATATATCTACACATATACATGCATACATATACTTATGTACACACACATATATACACACTAAATACATGCACATACACATATGTGTATATATATATATACACAGAAACAGAGATAGAGAGACTAAGACAAAGACTGACAGAGACAGAGAGAGACACACAGAGAGACAGAGATAGAGCCAGAGAAACAGATAGAGCCAGAGACAGAGGGTGACGGGGAAGCGGGGGGAGACAGAGAGACACAGAGAGAGAAACAGAGGGACAGAGGAGACACACAGAGAGAGAGACAGAGTAATAAGCATGAGGCACTTAACCAGATCATGAATCATACCCTGGATCTGGAAAAAGAAAGACTCATGTTCAAATGCAGTTGTAGATACTTATTAACTGTTACCCTGGGCATTATAAATTGTCTCAACTGTAAAATGGGAATAGTAATAACCCCTACCTCAGAGGATTGTTGTGAGGAATAAGATAATATATGTAAAGCACTGAGCATAGTGCCAGGCATGTAATAGGCATTATATAAATGGTCATTTCTTTCCTCACTTGTTTCTGTAGCTATAACTATATATCTACATAGCGCTAAAGTAAGAGATGAAAATAGAGTATGGAAATGAAACAATGTAGCTGTTAAGAGTACTAGTCTTGGAATCAGGAAGGAGATCTGAGTTTCAAATTACTATTTTGACACATATTAGCTCTGTTCTCTTGGGCACTTAAATATCCAGTTCTTCAGGACATGCTGTACAACTAGACATTTCAGAGAAAATACTAACTGGCACTGTGAGAGAAAAATTCCTCAACAGCAGTTCTCTATCCCAATGAAATTACGGGTCTAGTCCCATCTTATTAGATAGGGATGATTTGACAAGACAGCTGTTCTATGGATAAAGACCTGGTCTCAGAATTAGGAAGACCTACACTGACACATACTGACAATAGTACCCTAGTTAATATACTTAATTTCTCAGTCTACCAGGCAGTTTAAGTTAGAAGTTGCAGAACAATTAAGGATTAGGAGAGACATTTCCTCAAAACAATCTCCCTTTATTCATGAAACCATAAATCTATACCTAGACATATAAATAAATATGTAAAAATATATACCTGCACATATGCAACAATACATAATTCATATGTATAAAATATGTATCTACATGTATATATATACATATATATGTGTGTGCATGCACAAGAACAAGGTGCTCAACAATAAACATGTATACAATGCAGGCAACACAGGTGCATACACATATATACATAAATGTGCATCTATAGATATAAATGCATATTATATGCATTTATATATAATATATAAAATGTATATTATATATATGTAATCATCTAAAGAAAGGCACTTAATTTTTTATGCTTTGGACCTCTGGCAGTCTGATGAAACTTATGGACCATTTCTCAGAATAATGCGCTTAAATAAATTATATAAGATCAAAAGGAAACCGATTATAATGAAATAGGATTTTAAAAAGAGTTAAATGGGCAGCTAGGTGGCACAGTGCTTAGAGCACCAGCCCTGAAGCTGGGAAGACCTGATTGCAGATCTGGCCTCAGACACTTAACACTTCCTAGCTGTGTGACCCTGGGCAAGTCACTTAACTCCAATTGCCTCAGGGAAAAAAGATTAAAGTTTACAGACCTTAGATTAAGAACTTCAGTTATAAGTGATTTTTAGAGATATAGGATCAGAGGTAATTCTGTAAATAAATGATGTGATTTGGAAGATAGAGAATACTATACCTCTATACCATTCTATTTATATACTATTCCTCTGTTTATTGGAAATCCCTCCCTCCTGAAATCATCAAATTATCTTTATATGTACTTATCTATTTACAAATCCTGTTCTCTAAGTAAAGGGTAAGCTTCTTGGACTAGGGGACTGTTTTTCATTTGGCCCTTGTATTTCCCGTGCCTAGTACACCTAATAAATGCTTATGGGATCAGATTTGATTGGAAACTATGGAGCAATATTGCATTGTATAAAGTATTTTTCTGCCCCAGATATTTGAAATACATCTTTACTATGTAATATATTTTTATTTTATTTCAGTTGCTTTTTCTGGTGCTGTTTGCTAGTTCTATAGCTATGATTATATCAATATTTCTGTTATAAAGCAAATCTCATTCTTAAGAAGTTTATAGCTCAACCATCCAGAATCACTGTTTTCTGTGCTCAGAGTAAAATGTCAAAATAATTTAATTGCATATGTTATTTTAAACTTTATTTCATTCCTGCAGAGCAGAACACTCAGAGTCTATTGGGATTGTCTGGTGTTTAATCAGATAGAGACACAAACAATAATGGATATGTATTCACATGAATGAAAGAGGATTCTAACAAGTCACAAAATTAAACTAAATCCATAAAAGAGTTATTTTAAACCAATAAAGAATGCCTTTATATTCATGAAATGTGGAAAGACTCGGTGGTCATGCTTTAGACTTTAAAATAATGCTGGAATGTATTTTGTAATCAGAACAATGAAAAAAAATAAATAGAGTCTTTAACAGAGTTTTATATGACAGTTCCAAATACACAGAAATCATTCTAAAGACTTGATGAATAAAGTGATACTCTAAAAACTTAATGAATAAAACAATTTTCAAAACTAAGATCTTGACAGATTTTCATATAGATGTTTTAATATAATAAAGGAGGTTGGAGTAGTGGTAGAAAGGAAATTGTATCTGGATCAAGAGAAATTGGGTTGAAATCCTGTCATTGTCACTTATTACTTTTGTGATTAGAGCAAATCATTCTAGTAGATTTATCTATTTTTAATACACATTGCTTTATGAATCATGTTGAGAGAAAAAAATCAGAGCAAAAGACAAGAACCTTGGGAGAGATAAAAAAAAAACATGAAAAAAGAAGTGAATATAGCATATTGATTTACATTCAGTCTCTTTAGTTCTTTTTTCTGGATGCGGATGACATTTTCCAAAATCTATTGGGATTGCTTTGGATCACTGAACAATTGAGAAAAACCAAGTCTTTCATAGTTGATCATTGCACATTCTTGCTGTTGTTTTATATTCCTGATTCTGCTTGTTTTGCTAAGCATCAGTTCACATTAATCTTTCCAGGCTTTTCTAAAATCAGCTTGTTCATCATTTTTAATATTTTGTTATCTTTATATACTACAACTTGTTCTGCCATTCCCCAATTGATGGGCATCTACTCATTTTCCAATTCTTTGCTACCACAAAAAGAGCTGCTACAAACATTTTTTGCTCATGGGGATCCTTTTCCCTTCTTTATGATTTCCTTGGGATATAGACCCAGTAATGTCACTGCTGGGCCAAAGGATATGCACAGTTGGAAAAAATCATTCAACCTATCTGGACCTCAGTTTTTCGATTAATAAAATGATGATTTTTGATGATTCTTTCAACTTGTAGATATAAAAACTTTTTTCTTTGACAAGACCTTACCTTTTTGGCGCTTGTATTATTTATATTATTTATGGTTTTGCTACCTCTTTTCTCTTAGTAAAGATAAAGTACAGTTTAACCTAGAATCAATATGGCTGGCTTCTCTTTTGAGCTCTATCTTTAATTAATCATACTGTCTTCAGTAAGTCATTTTATCTATCTAGGGCTCAATTTAGTTACTGAAGGAATGCTCCCTATATATAAAGTCTGGCATTATGATTAGTGCAAATGTTTGAAATGGACCTATGGTAGAAAGACAAAGATTTCAAATGAGGAAAACTATTGCCTTTCCTCAAACAATCTATTTCTTGACATGGTGCCACAAAATTCAAGTCATTCCACACAAATTTACAAAAAAAAAAAAACAAAAAAAAACACACAAGCATATATATATATATATATATATATATATATATATATATATATATAATATATATATACATATATATGTACTTACGCATATGCATATCTCTTTATCTTATCTATCTAAATATCTGTCTGTCTATCATCTATCTATAACCTATCTATCTATCTATCTATCTTTCTATCTGTCTGTCTGTCTGTCTGTCCATCCATCCATCCATCTGTCTATCTATCTATCCATCCATCCATCCATCCATTTACCAGTTTTTCTACCTATCGTCAAAATCTACGTGCAGCTGGTTTATACAGAGGTATTAAGGAGGGGAGGACAAATTGGATTGACACTGAATGTATCACTTAATGCAAATGTAGTTGATTCAATACTCACTATTGAAAGTGATTATTAAAGATAATTTAAATTATCTGTACCAACTTTTCTTCCATGTATGGCATTTTTCCATACCATGAAACTATTCTGTACTTCTCTAATTTGAATATGACTATACTGTAAGTAAAAATTTCTCTTTAGAATAAGGGCTGGATGTTTAGCAAAATAGTGGAATTAGTGATCTTTATCTTTGCCTCCCACACATCAGGGAGGAAGGAGAGAGGGAGCCCTCTTCAAGAATGAGGGACAAACAATAACAATAGCCTCTCATACCACATTTGTTTATCACAGAATCATAGATTTTGAGCTGGAAGTCAGTTTAAATGTTAGCTGGTCAAATTCCCTCATTGTATATATGATGAAATCAAGGCTCAGTGACTAAGCAATTTGTGTCATCTCATACAATGGAAGAGGCAGAGTTTGAAGTCAGATTCCTCTGACTTGAAATAAAGTACTCTTTTCACTATATCCATGATCCAATTTGTCCTTCCCCACGTCTTTTTTTTTCTCCCCACTCTAGATTTTTTGTTTCTTTATTATTTCCTATTTATTTTCATTTGCAACATTAAAAAAAAATAACTAGAGAAAGCTTGGTGTATTAGTTGAAGCCAAAGTGACATTGCAGTTAGAGATATAGACAAATATTACATAGGATTTGAAGATATGTACCATACCCACATCAATGGTATGAAAGAGACATTAATTCATAGCAGAACAAATATTACCTTTTTAAGACTTACCTTGTTCTCATGGCTAGTATTTTTTAAAAAAGATATCACCTCCTTTAGAGATACTCTGCATTAATAATCGATGGGGAGTGTCATTATTGATTTATAAGGAGTTTCACTGTATTCAGACTCAAATTAATGGCTGTATAAAAAATGAAGAAAGAAAAGGCTTAGCAAATTTCTGAGGACTGTAACTAGCTTTTCTCTAGACTTTAACATCAATTTACAAATCAATAAAATTCAATCTCAGAGTCACTGATAGAATAAGCTAGCATGAGTTTAAATTAGTCCAGATGGTCTTAATTGTGTATCAGTTATAACAGCATTGTAATATACTAGACAGTCTAATATAGTATTTGCTATGTTTTTGCTGTTATTAATTTGTTTTTCTTCTTTTAATCAGGAGAGGTCCAGAAGATATAGATACTTCATTCTTTTCTCACATAACGGCGTAAAAGTATTTGGCAAGAATTTTCTAGATTTCCTCTTGCTGAGTTCTGGCTTATAATATTGTCCATCACCTTCAGAAGAAACTCCCAAATTATGAAGAATGGTGAGTTTCTTTGTGAGGTGGATAAGTGACCTTTTATGTGAGTGTACATACAAGTTGGAAATTCTAGCCTATATTTCTAATTCTGAAATGCTGGTGTATTAACTTGCCATACTTTTTCTTTCTTTTTTTCAATTCCTGTTTCTTTCATGTTCTACTTTTAACCACATTGCAAAAAATCATATTCTCTGGAGAATGTTTTTGAAAATCAGGAAATATGAAACACCACATGAAGAATAGTGCTATAGAAATCATGACAAAAACAGGACATTTGAATTTATTTTTGTCTTCTATAATTCACAATAAATAAGAACTCAATTTGGAGTGAGAACTACAGTACTAAATTCTTCATTTCAGCTTTGAATGTCTGGGGGATTGTGGAACAAGGAAGCATTATTTATTTATTATTTGGGGTTCCTCTTGTTTAGTTTTTCAAATAGGATCAGCAGGTATTTTTTCTTTTGCTTCACTTAAAGAGCCAGTTGATATGTAAAGATCTTTAAAAAATTCAATAAGAAATGTTTCATAAAAACTATCTATATTTATACATGGTAGATGATGAAATGTTGGAATGAAAAGTTCTGTTAACAGGAAATTAGATGAATGGGGGCAGGGCTACTATGTTTTGGGGAGGTGAATTTCTTGGCTGTATAGATCTCAAAGGATTATTTTCTGTGAGAATATAAATGAACTTAAATTTTAGACTAAATTTTAGCTAATGATAACAGCAAAAGTTTATGTGCGCCAAGCACTGGTATTAAGTGCTTTACATTATCTTGTTTGAAATATTATCCTATTTTATAAATGAGGAAATTTTACAAATGAGGCAAACAGAAGTTAAGGGACTTGTTGAATGTCACTAAGATAATCAATAACTCAGGCCAGATTTGAACTCATCTTATTGACTCCAAGCACAGCATAACAATCATTGTATCATGAAGTTCCCTAATTAAGAGAAAATCCTTCATATACTCATTCACTCATTAATTCAATGGAATTGAATAAACATTCAATAAGTATCAAACAATCTGGTTTACTCCATCTTTGTCCCCAGTAATGATTCATTGATCACCTACCATGTACAAGATGCTGGGCTAGCTATGTAAGAGACAATAAGTTCCAAGTCAATGCTTTGCCCATAAGAATTTACGATTTCAAAAAATCAAAGGGAGCTAGAAGAATGTTTCTATAAGGATCTTCTAATCTAGTTGGGAATTAATGAAATCTTAGGATTCAAATGATATTCAGAGTGTACTTTGCTCAAGTGGATATCAGCATCTTTTTGTGTATCAACAACTTTTTATTCAAGAAGATTAGCAGTTAAAAATGAGAGAGAAGGAAATAATATCTAGAATGGCTATAATAATCAGAGGAACACTTTTTTTATTTGTAAAGTTTGAGGAGATCTGAGAATGTTTGTAGGGTGAATAAAAAGAGTCAGTGGCAAAGCAATTGGCAATGCTTGGAAGAAGAAATGACTGTTGAAACCAAGTTCTGGAAGAAGCAGGAGTGAAATAGATCAAGGATAGCAATGAACTTTATTCAGGCACAAGGATTACTCTTCTTTGACCAGAGGAGGGGAGAACAGAATCAATAAACATATTGAAAATTTACATATATATGTATATATATATATGTATGTATGCTTTATCAATATTCCCAATATAATCTGTTATGACAATAAAAAAGTTAAGCAAAGTTAAGAGTGATTATATCTGATGGTGTATACATATATACATAAATATATATTTATATAAGTATACACTATACAAATTTAAATATGATATATTATATATAATAATAATTTTACATATATATCCACCCATCTATCTATCTCTCTAAATATCTATCTACCTATCTATCTACCTATCTGTCTGTCTGTCTATCTTCTATCCTATGTCTACCACCTCTCTATAGGAAGGGGAAAAAAAATTCATGCCCAGATCTCAACAAAAAACTAGAATTCTAATGTCTTTTTTTTTTCCACTTTATGACATTATAATAATGTATAGTATTCTCTTGGGTCAACTTTCTTTGTTCTATAGATTCATACAAGACTTCCTAAGTTCTCTTAGTTCCTCAGGTTGTTTTTATAATGCAAAAATATTCCATTAAATATATTATCACAATTTGTTCAGTCATTCCTCAATCATTCCAATTTAAATATTTTTTGATGCATAATATGCTGCTTTGCATATTTTTTGGTAGACACAAGATCTTTGTTTCTGACCTGGCATCCTTGGGGTATATATACTGCCATATCAAAGGATATGAACAATTTAGTAACTTTTCTTCATCATTTTATTTTGTTTTTCCAAAGTATTTAGACCAATGGATAACTTTTCCAACAGTATATTTGCTTGTTTGTCTTCTAACACCTTTTTCAACACTGATTGTTATCATTTTATCCACTGCTTCAATCTTCTGAATGAAATAGGAAGACAGTTTATCTGTAATTTGTTAGAAGCACAGGTATAGCTGTGGTTGGGGTTAAGAAAAAAGAAGAAAATACTTGGAGATATTATTATAGGGAATGATGCTAGAATTCGATAAACAGAATAAAATGATGATAGAGCAGTATCAAGAACTTAACTGGATGAGGTTATACATAAATTTAGAGTTTGTGAAATCAGCTATGTTTTGTGAATTTGTCTTTTGATGCTCAGAAGCCTTGGTTTATGAATGGAGAAAAAAACAACATGATAGGGATTACTGAAGAATGGATATTTTAGCCTAGGAATATTGGAAAATTATAAAGCAAGAATTTTAGAATGGAATGTTTAGCAAAACATTAAAATAAGATATTATATGCTCTTAGTATGCAAGAGTAGATCAAATGGACTAGAATAAAATTATCCAAGATTTACATTGAAAGGGACCTGAGAGTTTATCTATTTCAACCTCCTTATTTTAGAGACAAGGAAACTGAGCCCAAGAGAGGTTGACTAGATTTAAATTCAAGTCTTTCTGATTTCAAGTATGCTACCGCTTATGTTATATTATGTCTCAAGAATAGGGTGAGGGTGGTGGTCAAGAAACTATAGTTCATTATAAATATAAAGTATGGTTTTAAGATGAATACACAAGAAATAGAATGGTAGAAAGCTGTAATTGGAAAGTGGAATTTAAAAATTCTGAATCTTAGAAGTAGTATTGTTCTGAGAGCCATTGGAGGTCTAAGATATGATTGAATCTAGGTAGGGAAGCATGTAATTGGAGTTAAATAGATTGAACAACATCAGAAGATCAGATTCTTAAATAAATCTTCAACATAAATATTGAAGTCCTCTGGTACAACATCAGGGAATGTGAAGGATAGAAAGAAGAAATCACCAAGGAAGTTGGAAGAACGACTTTTTGACATGTTACCTACAAGGATGAGTAATGAGATAAAGTATAAGTACAGAGAATTTCAAAAGAAAAAGATCTTTGAGGGATGGCTATAAGGAATGATTAGGAAATAGCAGTGGGGGGAAAAATATGTTCACACCTGCTTCCCACCCTGTTAGTTGAGGCTAGTGAAATGTCTTGGCCTTCAATGGAAAGTAATACAAAAGACGTGATGTATTCAGGGAAGAGTCAAGTTTTCATTAAACCATACAGTAAAAGGAATTGTGCTTAAAATGGTTGAGCTTTTTGAATATATATTGATATTTCAAAGGACATAGTGGAATGGGTTAGAGAATGGTGAGAATAGAGGTATAGTAAAGATAGGCACTTGTCCAAGCTATCCTTCAAATACTTACAAATAATGACTCCAAGAGCAGTTAGGGGGTAAAGTGGATAGAGCACCAGCCCTGAAGTCAGGAGTACCTAAGTTCAAATCTGGTCTCAGACACTTAATACTTCCTAGTTGTGTAACTCTGGGCAAGTCACTTAATTCCAATTGCCTCAGCAAAATAAATAAATAAATAAAAATAATGACTCTAAACAAATTTTAAAGCATTAGAATCCATAAAAAGATGAAATGAATTAATTTTCCAGCCCAGGATAACTTCAAAATCAGCAGGAAAAGTCTGTAACAAAGTGAGAGTGGAGTACATAGGCCATACCAGTACAGTCCCAGCAAATGAGGAACAGACCTTGTGGAGACTATAAATCTGTGGCAGCAGTGGTGGTTTCCAGATATCTCAGTCCACAAATGCCAAAGATAACTTACAGGAAAGGTTTGTCTAACCTGGGTAAAAGTGAGGCACTGTCCAGTACAGAATGAACCAGAACAGGCCCAGCCCTAACAAACCAGCAGAAGACTTTGGGAGCCTGAATCATCATCAGCAGTGATTTCCATAGATCTCAGTCCAAAGATGGTAAGGGGTGGAGGGGTCAAACAACTGAGTTGTTGGAGATTATAGGTTTCTTTTTTGCTAACATTAAGGTAGGGCTCTTTATTTCTTTGCCTATGCTTAGATCCAGGTAGTAGTTCTGGGTGGCAATCCCAGGATGAGGAGGAGCACTATCACACCAGAGCTTGCATCCACAGTGGAGCCAGTTTTATCCTCAGAATTCCAGGACAGAAAAGAGTGCCCATGGTCATTCACGAACCTGAGCACAGTCCAGGAGAATAATAAACACAGCTTTCCTTAGATCATACCTCCTTGGAAGAGAATGGTGAGAATGGATCTGAATATTTAGGGGAGTACAAAATTGCTTGAAGGCTATGAGGATATTTGAGTAAGGAAATATATGCATTCTATTTGCACCTAAAATGGTGACATTGGTTGGCAGATATTGAGAAACTAGTAAAAGCTGAGTAGGTTCATGCGTCATTAACTGAAGTTTCATTAATTGAGGACTTTGAAAATTAATCAGCTCCAGAGATCCAAACAGAATTTGGAACATTGCTTTTTTGATGTTTGATTAGCCATAGAAATTGTTTCTCAAGAATCTTTTATTTTTTGATGGGGCAAATATAGAGACTTTAAGATTCCAGGTAAATGTGGAGAGAGAGGCAATAAGGTCACCAATTTGCATAATCATTATCATCATTATAGCTAGCGTGTTCATTGTGCTTTAAGATTTTCAGTGTTTTACAACTAATATCTCAGATGATGCTCACAACAACTCTTGAGAAGTAGATGCTGTTTGTATCCATGTTTTACAGATGAAGAACTCAGGCAGATACATATTAAGTGGTTTGCTTAGAGTCACACAACTAGTTACTTATTTAAAGTAGAATGTGAATTTAAATCTTCTGGATTCAAAGATTTCTTCTGCAGCTAATGCATCACCTCGCTGCCTAATGCCAGCTCTATGTCATATTTCTTTGGGAATTTTGATTCTGCCATTTATGGTGTCAACTGTTTTCTAGCCTTGTATAATCTGCTAACTTACCCACTAATCCCCCACATTGATAAAATATAAAAGATAAAAAGTACATATATAAACTTTAAAGTGGTTTTTAAAAAGTGAGCTGATATATTTACCAAATCAAATCAAGGAAATATGAACTCAATGATATGAAAATGAAAAATAAATAAAAGATCTATCACAGAGGAAAAAAAAATATTGAACTTGAAGTTATGGAAGCTGGGTTCAAATGCTAGCTCTGTCACTTAATCACTGTGTAAGTTTCACTCCTATGGATCTTAATATCTTTATCTGTAAAATGTGTATTTTATATAGAGATTCTCTCTCTCTCTCTCTCTCTCTCTCTATATATATATATATATATATATTGATAGATATAGATATAGATATAGATAGATACTATCCATCTATGTATCTATGTATCTATCTACTTATCTATGTAGATCACAAAACCTTGTTCATCCAGGTAATCCCTTATGAAAGGAGAGAATAAGAGGCAATAGAGACAAAATAAAATCCTTTTAATAGGACTTAATCATAGGGGACCATCCTCATAAGGGTAGATTTCTTTCCAATGAAAAGGGGCATGACAATTCCAAGACCATAGTCCACAAGCAGGATTATACCCACAGTCAGATTGTCTTCTAAGCTGCAATGTCTTATCAATCCACATTCCAATGGGGTCCTTCTCCTCTGCTCCATTATATCTTATGACAAATTAATTTGTTCCATGTATAACTTCAATTATCACTGATGTCATAAAAGGAGAATTTCTGGGGCAATTAAGTAATAACATGTTTAAAAAAAGAAAGAAAGACTATGTAAAGATGATGTTTCCCTAATAATTGATAATGTGCAATATAGAACTCAAAGAGACCTTATAACCCTGATGAAATGATAAATTTGTGCAAATAGCAGCAGCAGCAGAAGGAGGAGGGAGATTGTAAACACTAGAGTTTTAAGTTAGGGACTTGCAACTTTGGATTGCCAGAATCTGGGTCTTTGAAAATTAAAAAGTTTCAGGAAATAATAGAGAAAGCCAAGTTTTTGTCCAGTAGTTATTAAAAATGGGTGAAAGAATAAAGTGAGCTAAGTACTTAGGTTTTATGTACTTTCATATCTCACTTAAAATGACATTTTCTATTATAATTTATATATTTATGTACCTAAGTAATATTCAAGTCATATTTAATTACTTGTGACAGATCTGAGAGGATAGGTGCGTTCAACCAAAGGAGGGCCACATTTGGAATCGGAAGATTTGGGCTGAAGGCCTAGCTCCAACACTTGGAATGATTCCTCATTGGCTTTGGAAAAATCACATTTTGGGCCTTAGTTTCCATTTCTATAAAATTAGAGTGCTGTACAAACAACATCATCAAAACAACAACAAAACCCCCCAAACTTCTTATATTTCTGCTTTTTCTAGATTTACTTCACTGAAATGTATGTCTATTTGTGGACATGTGTTTGTGTGTGTGTGTGTGTGTGTGTGTGTGTGTGTGTGTGTGTATCTGCATGTCTATCTGTGTGGCCAAGTGGATAGGGAAATGACCTTGATCAGAAAGATCTAGATTCATAACCTGTCTCTGACAAATACTGACTGTATGATCCTGGATGGGCTGTATAATCTCAGGGCTTTAGACAACTCTATGATTATAAATTGCGAAGAAGTTTCTGATCTCCATTGGGCAAAAGTTTCTGCACCAGGCAGCTCCCTATCTCTACAAGTCCACAAACATACACATGAAATATATGCATATACATAATGTTTCCAAGCCTGTAGTGTTAATCTGTTATGTCTTTAACAACATTGACATTAGAAAGAGGGGGGAAAAAATCTATGTATACAAAAATATTCATCTTTCCCCTTTCCATAAAAGCTCAAAATTGGAGACTAGGGGTGTGTCTTCCAATTGAACAATAATTAAATTAATTATGATACATGAATGCAATGAAGTATTATTGTGCCTTAAAAAATAATGAGATGGATAATTTCACAGGTAACTGTGATTATTAATTGACACAAAGTAGAGCTAAGAGAACAAAGTATACATCAATAACAACATTATGGGGGAAAACAGTTTTGAAAGTTTTTAGAACCATTATAAATTGAATGATAAACCAAGAATCCAGAAGACTAAAGGTGAAATATGTGACTCACCACTTGATAAAGAGATGATGAACTTAAAATGTTGTGGGGGAAACATATTTTATGGGCATGGACAATAAAATAATTTTTTCCTATAGGATTATCATATTTATAATGATTTTTTGTTCCCTCCTCTCCCCTGCCCTCCCCTTCCTTTTCCTCCCTTTTCTTTTCCTCCCCTTCCCTTCTTTTCCCCTCCCCTCCCCTCCTCTTCCTTACCTTCCTTCACTGATCTACAATTTGTAGATTTCATATTCTTCCTTTTTTATGGGACTATTTTTGACTTTGAGTTTTCTGGTTCCTCTTTAACATGTCAGGAATGAGATCTATTAATTCTTTTAGTACCATAGAATGCAGTCCATTAAGGAATAAATAGTGGAACTCACACAAGCCAGTAAGATTCCCTTTTGATCTTCTCACTAATCTTTAAAACTCTTCAGAAGCTAGCTCTAGCCAATATTCCCAGACTTATTTTATATTACTCACAGGAACAGGTTTTACTGTCTAGCCAAAATGGTCAACTTGTTTCCAAAACTTGGCATTCTATCTTCTATTCAGATTTATGAAGGACAATTCATTTTGGCATATGGTTATGGAATTAAAAAGTATATTTTGGAAGCAAACATTTAACAAGTCATCAGTCATAACATACATTAGCTTTATTCATCAGATTCAAGAAACTAAAACTTGTTTGTTTTTTAACTAACAAATAAGCTTTACTTTTAAAATAAAACTTTAAAAAATTAGATATAAAATTTCAAAATAACTAGATATATGCAGTGATTTAATTGATTTTCATAATTTAAGGATAAAATATTGAGCTTTCTCTCTCTCTTTATACACACACACACACACACACACCACACACACTATAGGTATGTATGTGCATATATTGCTATGAAGTAGTATTTTGTTCAATAAAGATATAGATATTAAAAAAAAATCCAAAATCAGATAGTTCTTGTCCTAAAAGATCTAAATAAAATCTAAACGATCTAATAGGTTAAGCAAAAACACACACACATATATCTATTCCTCTGCTCTCTCTCTTCTTCCCTCCCAGGAATAGGGGGACCCACAGGAATGGTAAGTTCATATATATACAGCTTGATCAATTAACACTTCATTTTAATATCTAAAGGTATTATAGTTATAATTACTGTTCTGGGATCAAGAAGTAAAGCAGGGCAGATTGGAATTAAAGCAGACAGATAACAAAATGGGCTGAATGTAAGAGTGGATGAATAATGAGATGTAAAGGTGAAACATGTTTTGTGGTCTAGGGCCAGCTAGAATATATAGAAAGTTAAGGGAGCTAATTTGTATTAAATTACCAATCAACTGGGCCCTAAGGAGGGAACTCCGAAGATGAATAGATTAAATTCCTTGGAACAAGGGCTATGCATTTTGGATGTCTAAAGCACAAAGGTCAAGATGCTATAGGCTGCTAATCTATATAGAGAGGATTTGGATAGTGGTGACAGATAACTGTAGAGGGCTGGAACTCTGGAAAGCTTTTACTTGAATCAAAGTCAGCAGGGTGGTTATAGTTAACCACCTACTCAGGGTGATTGATGGGATAATAGTTCTCTAGTTAAATATATACTTAGTGTGATATGATGATGTAATGGCTATAGTTGGCACATGCTCAGTTGCTGTAGTGATATAATCGTACTGAGGTATTTAAGAGCTGAAAGGACTGGGAACTGAGTCTTAGACACAGACATAGAGAAGACTGGAGACTCCATCTTTGACCAGCCTCATGGTGGCTCTCCTACCTCATCACTTCTCTACCTAAAGACCAAGGCCCATCCTGAGACCCTCCAGAAAGCTAGAGTGGACATTACAGATAACAAGCAAGATGTTCTGGGCAAAAGTTGATTAATTAGTTGGGATGCAAAGATGAAGAATGACTTTTACTTTAAGTGCTCCAAACTGACTGCAACAGATCAAGATTTCTTTAACTTCCTGCCTTTAAGAATGAGATATTGTTTGCTAGATGTTATGAGCCTAAATTCTTTCTTCACCTCATGCAATTAAATGACAAACCAAAGTCTTGTACAAAACCATGAGTGAATCAAAGACCTTTTGGAATATTGATTGACTTTTTTTTTGGTAAGAAATACCAGTTTCAAAAAGAATCTTTTATAGGAAAAGCTTGTCATAGGTAAGCATACAAATTGTTGAATAGATTTATAATAGACTGGGAAGTAGAAGGCAAATTTGATTCTTTAGCCAATCAAACATCTCTCATGGCATTTTTAGTTTCAGCTTATAGAATATAATGATGAAATCAACAACTGCAGGAGCACCATTAATAAAAAAAAGTAAAAACAAAAATAAACCTCTCTTAAATGATAAAGTAAGCTGACTTAGTTTTCTGCTCACCCAAGCACACATTTAAATGTGTTGGTATTCCTAGAATCATAGTACTTAGATTTAGACTTAGAAAGTACCTTAGATGCCATTGAATCTAATTCCCTCAGCTTATAGATGAAGAAACCAAAACACAGAGAGGAAAGTGAATGAGATAGAATATGAATTCAGGTTTCCTAACTCCAGCCCAATATTTTATCTCCTGAGTTACTTAGCTACCTTTTTATAATCATCTCTGTTAATTTCTAACTTCTGAACTCTTCCTCTTTTGCAAGTCTCTTATTCAAATCACCAAATAATATCAGTAATCATTGAACCTAGAAATAGATAAGATAAAGGAATCTATGCTGTTTCTCATTGGAATCAAAGTGACTCTGAGACTTAAATGGATTATTGATAATGAGCAAACATTTCTCTTTTTAAATGATCAATAAGTAATTTTTCTACTTATATTTTCACATTTCTATTGAAAATCTAAGTCCAAGAAATTGTGCATGAAAAGTGGTATTTATTTTTTTTGTTAGATGGAAAATATGGCATATCATGTATGATGGACTCAGAAGAACTAGAAAAAATTAGTTTCATGGGTTCCTGGCTTTCACTTTAACCATCATTAAGGTGACTTCTTTCAGTACTTCTTTGGTGGAGTAGATTTAACTACTACTGTTTCTAATATGGATACTCATCTTGTGTTTAACAATGATTTCAAAAACTTGAACTTGGATCCCCTCAAGTTTTTTCTTCACTGAATTCCTTAAACTGACCTTTGTATAGCATAATGTCTAGTCCATTCATCATGCAATTCCTCTTTTTCTGTGTAAATTTCTTTCTTAATATGTGGTATCTAGAACTGAATATAATACTCCAGATGTGTTTTGACTAGGCTTGAATATAATTGAACCTTCACTTCTATTGTTCTGGGCATTATATTTTGCTTCATAGCCTGAATTTGTGTTATCATTTTTGGCTATCTCATGTGTTTTGAATTTGCAATCTATTAAAGTCCCCAAATCCTTTTTCCACAGAAACTCTTTTACAGGCAGATTTCCCTTATTATACTTGCTCAATTAATCTTTTGAACACATGTATAGAACTTGGAGTATTTTAATTTTAGTACTCTTTCCATTAAATCAAGGGTTCTAACCTGGGGTCCATATGTGAACTGGCTTTTTGTTTAATATTTTGATAACTATTTCACATGTATAGCTTCTTTTGCAAGCCTACATTTTTATTTTATTTTATGCCTTTTAAAAATTATTCTGAGAAAGGATTCAAAGTCTTTATCAGACTGCCCAAGGGTCCATGACACACAAAAAGGTTACAAAGTACAATACCATACCATCCAGCTTATGCTAGAACCAGCTCATAACAGTTTGGGAGAGCCTACTGCTAAATTTTCAGTGTGAGCATTCAACTCTTCAGTATCAGCAAATGTTACAAATCAGGGTTTGTTTGATTAACTAATTGTCTGGAATTAAGACTGTAATGAAGAAAATTAATAATGTAGATTAAACATAAAAATGTCATACATACACGCATACAGGTTATTCCCCCACCTTCTAAAGAGTCGTTGTCAAACATTCATCAATATACCCTTGACAATGCAAACCAAATAAATCCTTAATTCATATTGCTTTGGGCTAGTACACAACATGATATGATATGACACATTATGATATCATAGAATTTGAGACATATGTGTGTATACATCCATCCATCCATATATTTATATATGTATACACCCATTAAACAAGTGTGACATAAGCATAAGACATTGTATCTTGAGCTCCTGGCCAAAGTTCAAAAATTGGCTCTAGCATTTGCTATAAAAATTTGTCCTTGCTCAATCTGGGCCTCAGTTTGGTTATTTGAAAAATGAGAAGGTTGGAAAAGGTGACATCAAAAGTCATTACTAGTTCTGTATCTTCTTATCCCAAATAACCAAATTCATTGTAACCAATGAATTATATTATTATAGATTTAAAATTATAAAGAAAACCAGAGTTCACTTTAGGCCAAACACTTCATTTTACAGATAAGATTTTGAGGTCCAGAGAGATTTACTTTGTTTCAATGTGATTTAGGAAAGTGTCTGTCCCAAAGTCCCATGATCCCCAAATCATCTCTCCTTCTATTGTTCTTTTCTATTCTATTCTTTCACTTTGAGATATCTAATAAAGAGCTCTAACAGAAAAATTCAACTAGCTAGAAAAATACCATAGCTGAAAAATCAGGATCTTTTCAAATTAATATTCTGGTTTTAGGATTGACCTTTAAGTTTTACTCTAATACTTCACTGTTGCATTAAAATCACCCAGAGTTCTTAAAGGCAATGCAGAAGAGCCCAAACTTTCCCTAGTCCTGTCAAAACACAGAGGTTCTAAGTAAAGCCCAGGCATGGCTAATTAGCCTTTAACAAGCTGAACCAGAAGAATGATTTATATGATTACTATAGGAATATAAATGAAAGTATTAAGACTTTTCAGCACAGTCAAATTGACTGGCCAATCATAATTCCAGAAGCATAACAAGCAAGAGTTCCTATTACCTCTCTAGAGAGAGGTAATACACTACAGTTAATGTAATGAAGCATGCAGATGTAATCAATACCCTAATTTGTTTTGCTTTAATTGGTTGACAATGTATTTATATGCAAAATATAAATATATTTATATGTAAATATGTTTACATATAAAATATACATGTATATGTATATGTTTGTATTATATATTTATGTAAGGCAAGCTATATATGTATACATACAAACACATATATATTTATATGTATACATGGTATACATACCAGGTATATCATATGTACACATAAACACACACTACCTATATAATATGTGTATGTGGGTATGATCACATAGCAAAGTTACACTTGGTGGAGCTTATCTTTGTACTTTTTACTCTGGATTAGTTGGGCCATTTTTGTCTATGTTCTGATTTGGATGTAGGCATAAAATCAGGACACATATAACTAAAAGTGACAATTATGTCCACTGTGAGCTTAAATGGACTTCTGGGTGAAATATAAGAGATTTAATATTCATAAGGTGCTCAAGGTTGGATGGTTTTGATGCCAGCACATATGGAACCATTACATAATCAGACAATAAACCAGTCCAACTTTAATATAAGTTTAATTTTTGATTTTTTAAATGGAATTAGTGAAAATTGCATGGAAATACCTAAAGCAATTTGAAATCGTGCTTTACAAAAAGTAATTTTCCACAAATAGTTATAGAATATTAGTGCTTAGTAAAGCCAAACTAATCCACTGTCATTCTTGATTATGCTTTTTTTATATTCCAAATTAACAAGAAATTCACTTGTATTAAAACAATAACTTCTGTTGTTTTCAAAGTAGATTTGCTACTTAGCCATCTGCTCCAGTCATATCATTGTACCTAGCAATTTAGTTTTAATGCCATGCCTTCATGAAAACCTGACCCTTTTTTATTTAAAAAAAAAAAGTAAAGGAAATTAGCTTTGTGATTTAATTACAGTTTGGTGAAAGCATTAGGTGATATTTCAAATATGCTGCTTGATCTCTCTTGTGGCTGCTGATTCTTCAACAAACTTAATAAGACTGCTGAGGGTCTCTTCTCTGCATGGATGTTGGTGTAGGGCGATTTCATTTGTATGCTTTCAATTAATGGTGACTGCAAAAATCTTTTCAAACCTTTAATTACAATAAACCTTACTGTGTATTTTACCCCACACTGCAACCAGTACAGGTTTAGAAACAAATACTGTATTCATTCATTGGAAAAATCCCTAGTGATGGGGCACTACCTTTTTGCCCTCTGAAGTATAATACAGCTTTAGATTGAAAACGTTAGGATAACAAGGTACAAATGAAAGATTTAGTGAGTAATGCTAAAGTTATGGATACACTATTGTGTAATAATGTTTTGTAGGCTACATATAAAACTTTATAGGGGAAAGACACCTCTAGTTCTATAATTAGAGGATGATGACTGGATATTTTGCTTCAGCTTTTCAGTTCTCAGTTTCTTCATTTATAGAACGAAGGAGTAGGACCAGGTTGCTTTTATGGTCTCTTATAGTTCTACTGGGTGTTATTCTCACCTAGTTAGAAAGAGAACTTAACAATCCTTTCTTCTTCTTTTTTTAAGTAATAGCTTTTTATTTTTCAAAATACAAAGATAGTTTTCAACATTCACCTTTGCAAAACCTTGGGTTCCAAATTTTTCTCCCTCTCCCCATCCTCTTCTTCCTCTCCTAGACAGCAAACAATCCGATATAGGTTAAAATTGTGAAGTTCTTCTAAATACATTTCCATATTTGTCATACTGCACAAGAAAAATTATATCAAAAGGAGAAAAAGCATGAGAAAGAAAAAACAAGCAAAGAAACAAAACCACAACAAGAAGGATGAAAATACTATGCTTTGATCCACATTTAGTCTCCACAGCTGTCTAACTGGATGCAGTTGGTTTTTTCTAGGCAAGTCTATTGGAATGGCCTTGAATCACCCATTGTTGAAAAGAGCCATGTCCATCAGAACTGATCATCACATAATCTTGTTATTTCTGTGTACATTGTTCTCTTGGTTCTACTCAAGTCTTTCCAGGATTTTCTGACATCAACCTATCCATTATTTCTTATAGAACACTAATATTCTATTACATTCATATACCATACCTTATTCAGCCATTCCCCAACGGATGGATATCAATTCAGTTTCCAGTGTCTTGCCACCACAAAAAGGGCTATTTTATTTCTTTTCCTTTAAAAATAATTTTAATTTCTTCATCAATACACATCCACACACACGCGCGCACACACACACACACACACACACACACACTGAACTACAATAATAAAAGCCCACTCTTACTTCAGGCTAGGGATAGCTAAGCTACTGAATTGGATTTTTCTGGTGAATTTATCTTCATTTAGTCATTGCCTTTCAAAAGTGAGGCACTGTGAACTTGCTTATATAGTAAGTGGCAGTTACAGATCTAGGCATTAGAAGAGACAATAGCGATGAACTGGTCAGTTAATCTTGAAACATGTATTCTTTCTACATCATTTCTTCTCCATTTCTTACAGCACAATTGCTTAGGAGAGTCTGTTCTTATCTTATATTGACAAAGAAAGTAGGTGACAATGAATCTTGACTACATTAACAGCATTAAGTACAAGAATATAAAAAACATTTGTTGGAACCAACTTATGTTTCAAAGAAATTTTATTGGATTTCAGAACTGGAAATAAAATCAATGATTATTCTGGCCATTCATACCTACAGTTCAGGTCTTTTGACTCCAAGTCTAGTAGTCTTTTTATATCTGACACTGCTTTTATGCGTAAAAAAATTTCAGCCCATCCATTTGATAACTAGATTTATAAATGCATTTAACATTGATTGACACCTTTTAAGTTAGACGTGCTCAACCTGGGGTTTGTTGATATTACAAAAAAACAAAAAACAAAATGATAACTTTATTTTAATATAGTTTCCCTTGCAAGCTTAGACATTTTTGTTTATGCATTTAAAAACTTTTTAGAGTTGCATTTGAAAAGGTTAGGGTTTTTCTCTCTGACTCTGCTCCTATCATGGAGTAAACTGTGATTATCTCTAAAACTTTAGGTAGGGCTTATGTTTAAGGCATCCTAAAATGTGTTGTCAATCCCTTCCAGGAATGGTATTTAGATTACAATATAAGTATCTGATATAGAAGATATGTTTATTTCTTCCACCAAAGAAAATATACAGGTCCAAAAAGATTCAAAGAATCCATGTAGGAAACAAAGAAATAAAATCACTCAACTAGTCCATTGCATTCATTATACTCCCATCAAAAGGGAAAATTTTTTGTTGCATCATGAACTGATATTTCATATTTGCATGCTCCCTAGACCTGGATTACTAGAGTTACTGAAAAGACCCAGATTTTGTAGTCAGTCAGGGTATAAGGATATAAGGAATCTTTCCAGTAGTGGCCATCTCATCTGAGAATCATATCATTAAAGAAATAATCTCCCAAAGGGCAGTCAGAAAACACAGAGACAGTGAAACTCTCAGACTCAGCTAAGAATCTGTCAAGGCTAGAAACATTTATTTCTCAGAATTGCTAGCCACTGCCTTGGACTTAGAGAAAAAAAATACAAAGATAAAAGTCATCTAGGGAGTTGAATTTTATGTCTCTAGCCTACGTTGACAGATAGACCAATTGTTATTGCCACATGCTTTTCAAGCAAATTGCCATGGCTTCTAAGGAAATGAAGAGGGGAGGAAAATTCCCTCCCGACTTCTTGTTGGAAGTGCAAATCACTAGAAGAAAACTCCTGAAATAGAAATACTTCAAAGAGTTGTTATTTTTCCTTACATATTTGTTCATTACACTGCTTGTACATCTCCCTGACTCAGTTGCTAATTATTTTTAATACAGCTCCCCATCAATTGAAGGCCAATTTGTAATTATAAATGTCATCATGATAAAGATTTCAGGATCCAGAGGGCAAGTACATTTGCATGTTGCCTACATGTATGGTTGAAGTGCCTCAATTCAACTGATCAAGGACTTTTCTGATCATCTCTTTAGCCAAAGAAATATTTAATTTAATTTAGGTAATAAAACACAAAACAGTTTGGCTCAATGAATAAAGAATTGACCTTGGCTCTAGAATAATCCAAGTTCAACTTCTGATATATATAATCTCTAAGATCAAGAACAAGTCACTCAGCTTCTTAGTATCTCCCAGATACTGAGAGAGAGACAGAGATAGAGAGCCAGAGCCAGAGAGAGACAGAGGGAGGGAATGAAGGAACAAGGGAGAAGAGAGAGAAAGAGACAGAGAAACAGACAAAGACAGAGAGAAATAGACAGGGACAATAACAGAGACATAGAGACAGTCACACACAGAGACAGAGATACAGTCACAGAGACAGAGATAGATAGATAAAGAGATGGAGATACAGAGACAGATTCAGAGATTTTTTTACTGACAGCTCCTTATACTAATTAAATTAGAATAATATTCCACCTTCCAAAACGGAAAAAAAAATCAAAATGAATTCTATATTTGAAATAATAGAATTTTGATTCATTTTTAAATGATAAGATTTTAAGAAGATTGGGTAAGATAGTTTCTAAAGCCATGTCCAGCTCTATAATTCTGAGGCAGTATGGCAAAGTAGTAGGGATACAGAATAGTTGAACTTTTAGGTTATTGTTCTATGTATCATAAGACATCTAAAAGCACAGATCCAAAGAATGCTAAGAAGGATATTTGAAATGAAGCTGCATAAATTAAGTAGAAATTGGAGAACAAAAAATGAAATAATGATTTAAAAGTTGTAAAGGAAATTGTAAAAGAGGGAGGAACTAAGTAAAAAGGAAGGAAGGAAAGGAGGGAGGGAGGGAGTCAGGGAGGCAAGGAAGGAGGCAAAAAAAAGAAGGAGGGAGGAAGGAAAAAAAGACAAAGAAGAAAAAAAGAAAGGAACATTAGTGAAACAATGAAGAAAATGGAAAATAGCAGAAGGAATTTCAGAAAAATGATACATATAAGCAGGACAACTTTGTTACTTTTAAATATTCACATGAATCTGTTCTCTCATTAATTTGGGAGTTCTTTAATTTTTTAGATAATAGGCCTTTCATGTCTTATCCATACTGTGTGATTCTACTCATGGTCCTACCATAATTTTGTTACAGGGTATCCATCCAACATGTTAGAATCCTTCTTCAATTTCTCCTCAGGTTTTGGGGGGAAGTTACCAGTAGAACATTCTGGCTTGTTCATCCCTTTTATTCCCTATTATTGCCATGTAACCGATCTAATTTCCCTTTGTCCATATACTTCCTTGATGGCATCTTTTATTCTTCCTCTTCTTTGGAGTTCCTCATTGGTGTTATGTTATAACTTATATAAACCCACTATTAAGACTCTTCATTGTCTCTTATATATTACTCATTTTTTATTCTTTGTTGGCAGTTTTATCCCACATCTTGCTGCCATATATTAATTGCACTTATGTTAGTATTTAAATAATGTACCTTGACTTTTATGGGCAGTTTAGGATCATCAAAAGATCTTTGAAATTTCTTAAAGGCAATTCAGTTTACTCCCCACTTTTTCAACTCTGGCTCCAACTGCTTTCCAGTTCTACTATCTATTCTATAAATACACAGGGATGATCATGCTTTATAGGATACCCATACAAATGCATATGGAAATCTAGGCAATAGATATTCTTCATCCACTTGATTTTTCTTGTGTGGATATAAATAGGCCCAAGCTTATTTGTGTGATTACATATCTCTTCCAGAAGGCTCTTTTCCATATTTCCAAATTTCCATATTTGTCATGTTATAAATAAAAATCAAAACAAAATGGAAAAAACCTTGAGAAAGAAAAAGCAAACAACAACAAAAGGCAAAAATATTCTGTTGTGATACACATTCAGTCCTCATAGTCCTTTTTCTGGATGCAGATGGCTTTGATCCTCATTCAGTTTCCATTTTTTTTTTCTGGATGTAGGTGACATTTTCTATCTCTAGTCTATAGGAATTGTCTTGAATATCTGTATTGCTGAGAAGAGCCAAGTTTATCATAGTTAATCATCACATAATCTTGTCATTGTTTACAATGTTCTCCTAATTCACTCACTTCACTTAGTATCAGTTCATATTTAAGTTTTTCCATGCTTTTCTGCAATCAACCTATTCATCATTTCTTTTACATATATACACATAATATAAATGGTAGTTTTCAACATTCAATCTTGCAAACCGTTGTGTTCCATATTCTTCTACCTCCTTCCCCTCCTTTTCCCTCCTCTAGACAATGAGTAATACAATAGAGGTTGAATATGTGCAATATATCTTCACATTAATCATTCTGCACAAGAAAAATCAGATCAAAAAGAAAAAAAAGAGAGAAAAAATAAGCAAGCAAACAACAATAACAAAAAGGTGAAAATACCATGTTGTGATCCATATTCAGTCCCCATAGTCCTCTCTCTGGATGCAAATGGCTCTCTCCAACCTTATCTTGTATTTGTCATCAAAGAGATGCTGAGCAAGAGTTCTTCTGCTGTATTTGCTAAGGAATCTTAATCGACTGATATATGGATAAGAAATATCTTGTTGCAAAAGAATCGCAAAGAAGCAATACTTTCTAGCAAATTAAAATGATTTTCCATAATCAAAACTCAATTATCAGACTTAATCTCTGATAATTGAGCATAATTTTGTTATTACTATATTAAGTAAGTAATAGAAGTTACATTCCTCTTTTCCCATCCTTTAAATATTGGAATATTGATATTGGTTGATGTTTGTCAGGTTCACAATGCTTTTTTTTTTTCCTAAATGAGCACTATTAATAATAATAAATACAAGATATGATGAGGGGTAGGAGTGGGAAATGTTAAAGCTTATCTTATCTAACATTTTCATTTTTATAGTTGGTCATTAGAATAGAGATCTGAAGAGATTAGCAGGTCTAAAAACCCAGTCTTTTGGAAGAAAGTTAATTCAGTGTTCTTTCCAGATGCATATAAAATAAGTCAATAAATATTTAATAATAATAGATAAACTTTAAAGTTTGCAAAGTGATTTATAAATGTTTTATTTGATCTTCACACAATTCTAGGATATAGGTGCATTTATTATCTTCATTTTAAAGGTAAGGAAATTGTGACAGACCAAAGTTAACGGAGTTGCTGAGGCTGCCACAGCTAATAAGTATGTGAGGTTCAATTTGAAGATTTTTCTGATTCTTGGTCCCACACTGTAATCACAGCACCGTCTTACTGCTTATTAATTAAGCATGGACCATATGCTGGTCTGGCTAGGTGGCAGAGTAATAGATAAGAGTACCTGGTTTGGAAGGAGGAAGACTCATCTTTATGAATTCCAGTCTGGTTTTAGATATTTATTAGCTGTGAGACCTTGGGAAAGTTGCTTAACTCTGACTCAGTTTCCTCATCTGCAAAATAAGCTAGAAGAGAAAATGGCAAATCAGGTCATTATGTTCACCAAAAAACCCCAAAAACAAACAAATACCAAAATAGAGAATCAGATATGACTGAACAATAACACATTACAGGTGCCTTGCAAAGTATGGTGATATAAACACAAAATAAAACAGTCTCTGTCCTTAAGTATCTACATTTTATTGGGGAAAACAGTATGTGCTTCTAATCAAGGTAGACTCCTAGCTTCATATGAATTGTAATTTTAAATTTTATAGTCATTCTTCAAATAGTCAAGCCAACTATTTAATCTATCCCAGACCTTTTTCAACCAAACTAAAAATAGACACAAAACCTTGCTGCTTCAAATAATAGCTACAAATATTACAACAAAAACCCTAATACTTATCTACATATTACTTAGTATCCTAGCATTTAATCACCTTGATCTCATTTTCTTTCAATACCAATGTAAGTACTTAAATAGTGTTTTACTAGATTGAGTTCAATGCAATGTAAGCTGACAGAATTTATATTCTAAACATTACCTAGAGATTTGGGGATTGTGTGACTTTAATAGGATTCTATGAGAAATTTGTTAACTGAAGCTTTGTAAATCCTCCTAAAACAATTTGTTGAATTTGCCCTTTTAAAATGAAGTTTCTGTTGGAACAGGTGTGTACCCTTTTGGTTAGGAGCTCTAAGACTGGATCTTTTGCTAATGCTAACATTCATCAAAGGCAGTTGAGTTATGGCTCTCTGAAAAATATGCTTATATTCGGCTATCTTCATTATTTTCTGAATTTTATCTGACCTTGTTCTCATTAAGATGGGAGACCTGCTTCTTTCTTTCTGCCTTGTTTAATGCTTAGTCTTTTTGTTGATAAAATCCAGAGGTTTTCCAAATGCAGGGCTGGTTAATTCATAGTTATCAAACCAGTTCTAATTTTTCATTCTGTTTTGAAGAAACACTGGTAAAAAGTGATGTGATTGATGTAGGCACCAAATATTGAGACTCAGTCAAGTAAAGGATTGACAGTAGCCATTCTCTTTGACAAAAGGAAAATTTACTTAGAAAACATAGAGAAAAACTGAAGAGATACAGTAGATATCAGAAATTAAATATAAAATAATATTAGGAGAGCATATAACAACTAACAATGGAAAAGACAAGATCTCTAGTAGAACTCATAATTAACCAGGAGAAAGAAAACACCCTATGAAGTTGGCAGGCTAGATCTATAGAAGAGTTTAGCACCTAAAACAGCTAGTTGGCTATAAGAAAGAGAAAGACACCATGAAGCATGGTGGGAGTGAGTGAAATTACAAACTGAGGACTTCTCAGAATAATTACTGTGAGAAATTTAATACTCAGCACCAAGTCATTAAGGCTCTGGGAAGAAGAGTAAAAGACTTGCCTTTCTAGCAGAAATACCTGAAATAATCTCCTGGACCTTTACTTAACTGCTCAGAGAAAAATATGACTAATTATTTAATAGCCTGGGGATATTCAAGAAGTCTCTAAAGTAGCTATCTCTATTTGTTGATTGAGGAAGCCTGAGGTAAACTAAGTCTCCTTGGTTATTCTAGAAACCTTCTAATTCCTCTGGCTTAATGGATTACTTACCTCTAAATAAATCTCTTTATTGTGAGAGATTATGTGGTTTCTCATAAAATTATTAAGTAAAGTAGATTGAACCTATAACCTAAATTTAGTTTATGAAGGTTTGGAAAATTAAATTCTTTGTACAAACCTTATAATAGAATGCTCATACTAGCTCAAGCAAGCATTTGTAAATGTTGTGAAATTGACCACCATAAATTTAGGTAAAAACATCTGCAATAAGTCAACTATATCGGTCTGATTAGAATTTAGCAAACCTGTGCTACTTCCATCTAAGCAGGCAGTGAAAATTAATTGGATAAGGGAAGGGGTCATGGATTCTTGTGATTTATGAGTATATAATCACCCTTAATTTCTGTGAAATCTATCTCTGTACTCTGAGACTCCAGTGAGTGGACTATTCATTTCTTGTGAGATTCTAATAAAGCTTCTGTTCTTCACTTTGAGATATCTCTTGAGTATTTTAAGTTTGTACTTGCCATACCCCACAGGGGGATGAGAGAAAAGACATTTTGTGGCATGGGGGAGAGTGAGGGTGAATGGGATAAACTGAATGAAGACCCCTCATAACCTATACCCTAATTATAACTTGAAACTTTGCAATAATCAGATGCACTATAGCCAAAAACTATAGGTGTTCACTATTTTAGATAAACAGCATTAAGTTACTATGGTAAAGAATGTGTCATTAGCTAATATTCTTTTTCTCTAAGTAAATTTCCACATTTTAGAATCAAGTCTGAGAAGAAAAGGTCAGAAGTGAATTGGGGAATTCTTTGCTATGACTATATAATTCATTGAGGACACCTTGTCTGTTGGGAGTTGTACTTTCTTATGAGATCATAATAAATCCTTTTTGCTTTTTACCTTGAGGGTCTCTAATTTTAATTTGGGTAAAAGTTATTGTCCCATACAAGGGGAAGATACAGCAAGGCAGAGTGGAGGGCTATTATCCAAAAGGGGTTTAGCAAAGATGGTGTCAGTCGTGGATTGATTTATGAGGAAATTTAACCTCAGGGTTTGACATAACTTTGATTTCTGGCTGGACACAGCAAGGTGAGGTTGCCTACAACTTTCACAGAGGGTAGGACTACAAGGTTAAACTGATCCCCATTAATCCCCTTCTCTGCTTGCTTCAGGGAGTAATTTTATCAATACTTTAGGCTTTCTCCACCAGCCCCACCTAATTACCTCATTAGAAAGCAAACTGAACTGGGAAGGAATTAGAAAACCTTGGTCAAATTATTCAACAGTTGGGTGTCTCATTGCCTACAAAAATGTGCTTACTGTATGTGGTATACTGTATAAATCTTAAAGGTCAGAGAGTTATAGCTTAAAACCTAGAATGGGTCTTTAACATTATTTTGTCCAACTGCTTTATTTTATAAATGAGAAAACTGAGAACTAGGGAAATAAAGTGACATGTACAAAGTCACACAGTTTAGGAATGCAGAAGAGGGATTCCTACTCAGCTTTCCTGACTTTAAAATCTCTGCTCTTTCTACTTTATTGTGATACATCCTGTGGAAAGACTAATTATAATTTATTGATACAAGGATAAGTGAAAAACTACAGATACATGAAATATTTTTAGAAGACATACACATTAAACAAATACATACACAAAGAGACAGGGGAATATGAGAGACAGAGATAAAAACATGGAGAAACAGTCAGAGAGACAGAGAGATGAAAAACAGAAATAACAGAATCAGACAGACACAGAGAAGAGGGAAACAGAGACAGAAACAGAGTTACACTGTACTCTGTGCTAGTCAGATCACACCTAAAATTCAGTTCTAGGTATGGTAAAAAGGATCTTTAAGAAATGTAGCATGCCTAATATATAGTAAACAAAAAGATGAGTAAACTCCAAATCATAGTATTCTGCCCCTTCCCCCAAACCGAGGCAATTGGGATTAACTGTTTTGCCCAAGGTCTCACAGCTAGGAAGTATAAAGTGTCTGAAGCCAGATTTAAACTTGGGTCCTCTTGACTTCAAGGCTGGTGCTCTATCCATTGCACCACCTAGCTGTCCCCAAACTATTATTGTGTCACAGTTCTCTTTTAATGTCCTGACGCAGTTTTCCTAATTGTCCTATTCAGTTACTCTGCCTCAGGTTATAACCATTCCCTCTTAATGTTAGGATAAGGGTCTTATATCTTAGACCTTAGACTTTAATCATTCCCTCTTAATGTTTGATGGGATAAAGGTCTTTATGCATTTTAGACATCAGTAGACTATCAGGAGCCTCTCCAGTACCTCCTTCCATTATGTCATCCTAGGTGCCTGACTCCATTATGTCATCGTTCTTGTAACCCTATAAAAGAATCTTGTATCTGACATTCAAGGCTGGATTCTTTGAGACAATAGTCTCATTCAGCCCTGGGACCAAACCATGGATCCATTTGGTCCCAGTATATCTCTCCCATTTAATAAATTATTAAATACTCTCAAATCTCTATCTTGCTCAGTTTCTCCGGCATTACACTTTTGTATATTGCATTGAGTTGAAGGTATTGAGCACATTTAATGTAAAGAGTTCTGGAAAAGGAATTTTCAAATATTGAAAGGATAGTTCCTGAAAGATAGTTGGAGCTTAATAAATGTTTATTGATTGATTGACTGAGAGTTTAAGATCAATAGAGGACTAGAATAAAAAGCTAATCTCACTTTAAACTGTTAGAAATATGTTACAAAGATTAAAAAAAAAAAACTAAATAGTGTATGAACTAAGTTAGTTTATTTGCTGTTCTTGAAAGAAATAGACTATCCACCCAGAAGCAGTCCCTGGGCTCATCTGCACTTATAGACACAGGAATGAGATTTTTTTTTTTTCCTATCATGAAGTGCAAGTCCCTCCCTCATTGCCCCAATTGGTGGAAGATGACAAATTATCAGAATTTTTGTTTCTCCCATGGCATGTTCCTCCTTGACATATTCCCTCCCTCATCATATAACCCATGTTCGAAAATGGCAGAAAAGTCTTCTTCATCCACTTCTTGTTTGGGATGATTTTTATCACTTTATCAATTCAGGAGCTCAATATCTTATTTTATACAACTAGCTCAGTCAGCTGATATGACCACATAGAAATACAATTCAGTAGGTTGCTCACAAAATACATACTATATTTATAAACATAATTATTCCACATGAAATGTATTATTCAATATTCCCCTTTACATATTCTTTGAACCAACCAAACCAGCTTTCTTGTTCCTTTTGTCCTTTCAAAGTTCCTCAAATAGGACACTTGATCCTCCATTTCTGCTTTTTTATTAACTGTGTTTCACCCTATCCTTAGGTCTATAATATAGACCCTCTCTCCACTTCTGGCTTGTTTCCTTTAAAGCTCAACTGAAGCAATACTTTCTACAGGATTCCCTCACTTTTCCTGATTCTCCAGCTGTTAATTTAATCCTTAAACAAATTAATATACTTATTTTATGTATATATTTAAACTGTTTCCATATTAGAGAAAACACGATACAAGGAAAATTTGTTGAATGAAAAGACTATTCAATATTACCTGCATATACCCAGTTCCTAACATAGAGTAGATTCTCATTAAATACTTTATGATCAATCTATTATAATTTGTTTGTACTTGCTTAGTAACTCAGCTTTCTAAGTTATTAACTATAATCCAATCAACCCACTCAACAATGTTTATTAATTACTTACTATATGCATAGCACTGGTGTAGTTACAGGGAATACAAAAGTGGGTAAATCTCTTCCCTCAAGAAGTTTTTTATTCTGCATAAGTAAGATTTTCAGACTGGGATTTCTTCCAAGCTAATGTAATCACAAGTCCAGATGTCCTTCTTCATTTTTTAAAAAAATAGTCACAGAAAGGCAAAATAAGACTTATTTTGTATAATTCCAGAGCAGATAATAAGGTACAATGAGTGGAAGCTGCAGGTGAACAGGTGAAACAAAGAGCTGTTTGGAAATTGAATGGGTCAGCTTAAGTCAGCAAGTTTTCATTGCTGGAGTTATTCTTGAAAAAGACTATATACTCACCTGTCAGAAAAGTTGTTGAGGGGCTCTGAGATATAAATTGGAATCAATGACTTTCAATGTTCCTTCCAACTCCTGGGATTCAATATTTTTTGGCCATAATTTTTCTTCTTTTCAAATATTTAGGAATAACTTAAATACTAAGAGTATTAGAACTGCCTTAATTTTCACAGAATCACTGAATCTCAGAGTTAGGAGAGTTGAACCCATATGTACATAGGAATCGTCTTCATAATCTCCTATACAAGAGAGCATCCATTCTTAATTTGAAGACCTCCCAGATCTTTACTACCAGGTGATGAAAATGGCTCTACTTTAGGATTAGATCTAATTGTTAGAAATTTTTTGCTTAAATCAAGCCTAATTTAATTATTTTTCCCCCTTGCAAATACCATCCATTGCTCCAGGTAGTTCCTCTGGAATCAAGCATAACAAGTATGATTTCATTTTCACATGACAGACTTTCAAGTCATTTCACTTGTTCAGTTTTTGAATTGCATTTGTTTCTATCCAAACAATCTAGAGTTTGGTGCACTTCCTATTCTGTACATCTATTTCCTACTGATAGTATCATATATTTGCTTCCTTCCTTCTTCTCTCTTTCATATGCCTTACTAAGGATTACATTCATCTCTTCCAGATCATTGTAACTAACCCAGTCCACATTCTACAGAGACCATGGTGACTGTATTTCTATATGTAACCAGCTGTGTTAAGTGGCTTTAATTCATATTTTCTGTGAGTAGACTATAAAATAAAAGTTTAAATACTGCCAAAAGACAACACTGATGGACACACAAGTTCAACTCTGGGAATTTGTGGGGGCAAAGGTGTTAGAAAGATGCATATATCACCACTATGTACTAATTCTATGTGTCCTATCCCTAAAACAGAATAGACTTTTAAAATTAAATGTCTTTCAAAATAGGTGAAAACATAACTCAAATTACAAAATTGGAAAAAATTCCTTTGTGAGTACTCAAACAATTTAACAATTGTATAAACTGATGCAATGTCTTTTTTTTTTTCCTAGAAAAAGACAATTCTTGACATCTTAAATGAAATAGTTACAGATATCTTGGTACATTATGAGCAGTGATTCTGAATCATTTTATTAGTCACTCCAAACCACACTTCCATTGGTAGGATTGTAACTGAATGATGCAAGAATCCAGTTAGGCTAGCAACATCAAACTCTGGATTTATAAATTAGATAAAATAACACATTGGTTTATTCCCTGGTAGGTTATTTACAATTACATATATGGTTATATAGCAGCTTTACTCTCTGCTCAAGGTTTCTGCTTTGATGATCAAAATATTTTTTTTTCCCATGCAATGGATGCACATCTGAATGGTTGCTTTAAAGGAGCTAATTAACAACTGAAGCCATTATCTCTAAGTATACTCCCACTCCTTGTATTTCCAACATAACCTAGGACATTCATTATTTAACCATCATCCAATTCCACAAATAATATTAAGTGACTACTTTGTGACAGGCATTAGGGTCACAAAAAAGCATGACACAATCTCTGTTGTCAAAGAGTTTAATATTTTATGGTGGTGGGTGGTGTTTATAAATAATAAAAAAGAAGTAGTACTTGTAAAGCCAGAGGAGAAATCCGGACATACTGTTCTGTCAATTCAGTTCTGTTCAATTCAACAAGAACTTATTAATTATCCACTATTTTCCAAGAAAAAATAATAGGTGTTATTTGACCTTTGTTTTCTCAAAGGATCAGTGATATTATGGGGTGCTGTCTTGACTTACACTTGAGTTGAAGTGAGTCAGGAATATACAAACTCATCAGCCACACTTTTTCTTTCAGATCATTAAATTCTAGTCCAGACTTCAATTGAAATTGGCCTGGATGACTGGTGTCTTTGATATCTGACCAAGTTCTAAGCGTTCATGGCTGTTGGGAAAAAAATGTTTTCCCTAAGGTAGACATCCCCCTAATTCAGTGATGGCTTTGGGGCTTAATGGTTACCCTCAACCTGATTTAGCTTGTTTGTCAAGAGGATTTTATTGAGGTGTGGACATTATACATGCTCTAGTTTCTTGGAAAGTCAGGTAAGAGTTGGGGGGTAGATGGACACTAAAATTGGATGAATACTGAAAAGACCATGGCAAACCCTCACACGAAAGGTGCTGTTCCTACCTTAACACAAAACCTAATGTCAGGTACTAAGGATACAAAGACACAAAAATAAGGACTGTCCTTATATGGATTCTACTGTTGGAAAAAACAGATCTGAGGATAACAAAAGATATCATATAAGAGGGGGTAGTGATTCCAAGGAGCAGAGGTGAAGAGGGACTGAAGGAAAACTCTGAAGACAGCCTTGGATATTCATGGAATTGTGTAATAGAATGACAGCTATGTAGGTCACAAAATAGGCCAATTTGACTGGGAATTAGAACGTATAAAGGACAATAATATGAATTATTTCTGGGAAGATTGGTTGGAGCTATATGGTGAAAGACTATAAATGTCCAACAAAAAAGTTTACCCTCTGTTGGAAGTATCAAGACTCCATTGAAGTTTGTACAGCACTGGAGTAACATGATCAGACTTGTGCTTTGGGAATATTGATTTGCTAATTATATGTAGGAAGAATTAGAAAGGGAGAGACTGGAGGCAGGGAAATTGATTAGAAGGCTATTGGGATGATCAGATACAAAATGATGAGAATGTGCTTGAGGGTGTTTGCTTGGTGAAGGAACAGAAGGGGATAGATGATACAGAGAGGTATTGTAGAGGTAGAATCTGGAAGACTTGGCAACTTTTGTATGTAAAAGGAGAAACAGAAGAATCTAACATTTGATAAGGGAGAAATAAGTAGTTAAAGTGAGAAAATCAGGAAAGATTTCATGGAGAAAATGACACTTGAAATGTCTTTCTAGGAAGAACATTTTAACAAAAAAAATGAGGAGAGTATATATCCAAATAATTCTACTGTGTACTGTTTTGGGTGGAAGCAATCTCTGTCTTTTACCTTTTGTTGTATCTCTATTGCTTACAAAAATGCCTGGAACACAGTTGTCACTTAATAAATGTTTATTGACTGAATTTAGCAAAGACATTTATTAAGCACACACTGAGTGGCAAGGATTGTATTAGGTGCAATATACATATATATATATATATATACACAAATATAATATAAACACAATATAATATATATTATATATGTATAAATACATAAATATATATTATATATGTATAAACATATAAATATAAAGACAAAAATGAAATAGTACCAGATCTTAAGGAACTTACATTGTAGAAGGAAAGGAGTATGTACACATACATATATACATAATCTATATCTGTATCTGTCTATATAGATAGAAATATATTTATCTATCAAATTTTTTCAGCTATATATGTATGTATATATATATATGTATGTGTGTGTGTGTGTGTGTGTGTGTGTGTGTGTATCTATATCCATCTTTATCAGAGATACCTTTAGGGAGTACTATGAGGAACTAACTTCAGAAAAGGCTTTTTTGTAGTTCTTGAGCTGAATTTTAAAGGAAACTGGTATTTAAGAGACAGAGGAGAAAAAAGCATGATTCTTAAATGGCATGGAGGATATTTCCAGTGGAATAAAGGTTTCCTATGAAAATGTACAGGAGATGAGAGAATACAGGCCAAAGATAGAAGCCCAAATTGGTTAGACAAAGTGAAAGGGCACAATATGAAAGAAAACCGGGAAACTCCATTGGAGTCATATTGTACTCTAAGTACCAGGTTTAGGTATTATTCTCTAGGCTATGGAGATTCACTGGATTTTGTGCATTCTGCATAATTCTCCATTGGAAAGATCAGTCTGATAGATGTATGTCCAGTGTTGAAGACATGGAAAGAACTCTAATGACAGAAGATATGTGTATAAATTTTAGTTTTCCCCTAGTATGACAAGATAGATTGAAGGAAGTTTAGAATCAGGAAGATATTCTTTTTCTTCCTCAAACACTAACTATATGCCCATGGGCAAGTCTTGATTTTTTTCAGCTTATTTCATCTGTAAAGTGGATTAATATTATCTGTTCATTCTTCATAGAGTTGTTGTCAAGCTAAACAACATAATATTTTGAAGTGCACATGAAAGCCAATTATTGTTATTGATAGGTGAAAAGTCATCTAACTTACCAGATCCTTAGCTCACTCATTTGTAAGCCACAAGATCTCTAATTTCAAAAGCCTAGGATCTTTGCCCATCCATTGTTTACAGATGTGCTTCAGAAACACATCTTTGTCACTCTAAATATTTTTACTCCTATGATCAAATTTTTATATGTAATATCAATAACAAAGCAACATTCCCTTAAGCTCATAAATGTATCTATTCCCTAAGTAACTCCTTTAAGGTTCATAATTCAAGAGGTTAAAGGTACTCAAGTGAACTAAATTTGAAATTAGTTTCAAAGATGTAACTTTATGCCATTGCTTATTATTTCAAATTTGGCCATTTATAAAATAATTCAAAAACATTTACGGGAAGATCAAATACTGTAAGTGAAGCCCAAATACATTGATCACATGATGAAAAGGCAAAATTCATTGGAAAAGACCCTGATGTTGGGAAAGACTAAAGGCAAAAGGGGCAGCTAGATGATGCAATACATAGAGCACTGGTCCTGAAGTTAGGAGGATCTGAGTTCAAATCTAGACTTAGATATTTAACACTCACTAGTTGTGTGACCCTGGGCAAGTCACTTAATCTCAATTGCCTCACAAAAAAAATCTCAAAGATTGAAGCCAAAAAAAAGAAAGTAGAGGATGAGATGGATAGACAATGTTAAAGAAGTAACATGAACTTGGACAGACTTCAATATATAGTGAAGGATAGAAAGGCCTGGTATATTATGGTCTCTGGGGTCATGAAGAATTAGACACAACTATAAAACAGGAATGTATTTGCAGAATTGCTTTTAGAGTTTTCTGTAAGTACCATAAATTACTTATTTAAAGTAGTCCTGTCAGCTAAACCTTAGATTAAGTTCTAAATTTTAGAGGATTAATGTCTTATTCTTCTCTATTTTACAGGATATTTCAAAAGTCTTAGACAGTTTTAAATATTTAGTAGCTAAAAATGCAAAAAAAGACCTTTGAGATATCTTGTATAAGAAGAAGATACTGAAATCTCTTTCTTGGCAAGTAAAAAGTATCCAATTAATCCTCATTTTGTACATGGGGATTGATTAATTACTTTTGTGTTTGGGATTGGGGGTAGAAACACAGGGAGATAGAAATAGAATGAAGATATTATTTTACAATTAAAAAAGAAACAAGAAACCCTTTCTGAAAGGTTTCTAGCCACACTAACATTGGATTAATTTTATTATGCCCTTTTTCCAAAAAGGATTACTATATCAATCAAACAACCAAATAACAAGCATTTATTATGTGCCAACTATAGGTATATTTAAAGACTAAAAAGAAATTAATTTAAAGCAATTTCTATCAGGGAAAACCACATGCATAAAATGTAAATGCAAGGTAATGGAGTAGGGAGCACTAGAAAGTGGGGCTTTGTGTAAAAGATGTTTGATGTGAGAGACTTGAAATCAGCTAAAAATCCCAAGAGGTACACAGAAAGGGGAAATGCATTCCAAGTATGAGAGAATGCCTGTACAAAGGCAAGGAAAGAGGAAATGGAATGTCAACAATCAATTAATTATTTTAACTTGCATTTATCACTCACTTAATATTTTTCAAATTTAATTTCATTGCTTTCAATGGACAAATAACTTTCATTTTAAAAAGTGAAAGAAAAACCAAACTCTTCTAACAAAAACCTGTAGTCAAGCAAAACAAATTTCTGAAATGAAAATGTTCTAAAAACTACGTCTTATTTTATATCTTCAGCTTATTAACTATGCCACAAGGAGACAGCATAAAAATCTACTATTTTGGGAACGTCCCAACCAAGCATCACTGCACTACTTACCACACACAACCAAGATGAAAACTCCATCCAATATCTCCTTTTCAGTTTCCTTGTCTACTTTTTCCCTCCCAGCAACTGCTAGGTAATGGGAAGGAGTATTGCTCTTGAAGCCAAAAAGATTTCAATTCAAATTCATCCTCAGATTCTTGCTAGCTGTGACCCTGAACAAGTCACATACTTTATGTCTGCCTCAGTTTCCTCAACAGGAAAATAGGAACAATAATTATGCCTATATCCCATAGGTATTGTAAATTTGAGATAATATTGATAAAACACTTAGCACAATATCTGGCATATAATAGGTGATTAATAAATGTTTTCTTTCCACCAACTTTCTATTGAGTGGGGTCAATTTCTTAGATCTAATATAACTTTACTACTCTATGTAAACTAATAATCTCCAGTTTAACAAAAGAATACACTAATTATCTACATTTTGAGAAAAGGAAAGGTTTTGTTTCATTTTTACCCAGGGGACTGGGGAAATAACTCCGGATTCTCTTGTTATTCCACTTGTTGTAGAGAAAGGGAACTCGGGCCCTAAATACTGAAAAAGCAAACTAACAGCTTCTCTTCAATTATCTTGATCCACTTAGGCAGAGCAAATAGAATGTAGCTGAATGAGGCAAAGAAGATAATTAGTTTTTGAGAGAGCTTCAAGGAACACTTAGGTGCTGAGCCAGCCCAAAACGTGTGGATAAACCAGCCAGCTCTGCGTTTTAACTACAATTTAAGAGTCATTCAATCAACAATTTTTCGAGCACCTACTGTGTATAAGATTCCATATGATTAAAAATGGATTTAAAAGTAAAAAAGAAGAGGTTATAAATAAGAAATATCCCTTAGTTTCTTTAAAAGTTGTTCCAGGCAATTTCAAAATAAATTTCTAGTTAATGTTTATGTTCAACGGTTTAAAAAAGTTTAGATTTTTTTTTTGAGGGTGAATAAAATGTTTAAAATTCAAAGTTAAAAATCTATGAAGGTTTGAAAAGAGAGCATAATCTCTCAAGAATTTCTACTCCTTAACCTCATCTGGGCTTTCAGTGTTATATGGCAATATCTCTTGATTTTATTGACTCAATTATTTTCTATAGAGAAATGGCCTAAGTATGATCTCTCTCTCCTCAAGTTCCCAGTTATATCATCAGTGACCACATTTATATAGCTGCTGACTTGGTCTTCTATTTCACTGTGAAGACTGAGGTCCTTGTGACTTTAATTCCCTCTATTCAAAATTTTTCATTTTGATTTCTATCTTTATCTTTCATTTTTGCCAAGGCTAATCAATAATGTCTCTTTGTGTGGCTTTGATCCCATCTTCTTCCTCCCTCAGGATATTTTTCTAACACTCTACCATTAAGCTGTTCTCCTCTTTTCCTCAGTTTTAGAAAAATAAAACAAAAACAAAAACAAAGAACAAACAGAAGTTTTCATTTGATATTACTCAGTTTATTTAGTTTTCCCTTTTTCCTCCTCCCTTACATCTAAACTTACTGTAAACATTGTGATAAACACTGTCTTCCACTTCCCTACCACCCTAGCTATCATCTCTTTAATATCCAGTTTCTATTCCTTTTACTCATCTAGTCAACAAATATTTGATTAACATTTCCTGTATGTCAAGCATTGTGATAGGCTATAGGAAGACAAATTTTAAGAAAAAAAAGAAAAAAATGAAACAATTCTTTGTTTAGAGGAATTTAATATTAACAAGTGTGACAAGTAAATATATAAGAACATATAAAATTAATATAAAGATAATAAATGCAAAGTAGTTAAATATAAGCTTTTGGGGAGAGGGGGCACTATGAGACTAAAGTCTATGAAAGTGAATATAATTTTCTCAAATATGTTCTCTTAATAGTCACCTTTGACTTCCTAAAGACAATTGTCTTCTTGTTTTTGATCTTCCAAGGACTAAGATTTTTGCTTTAAATCAGGGCTTTTTAAACTTTTTCTACTCATGGCCTCTTTTTCTCTGGAGAAATTTTTATGCAAACCTAGCTATTCTGATATATAAAATAAATATACAAATCAAATATATATGAACAATAAATCATAAAGAAATTTATTTTAAAATAATGCTTTGCTAGCAATTTTGCATACTAATGGATAGAAGTGCTTGTTTATTTTTACATAAAGAATTACATCTTAACAGAATATTTGATATCTTTTTCTGCTGCCAAATTTTTCATGACTACCATAGGGTGGTCACATACACTTTAATTCAATTATGTGACCCCAGTTTAGGAACCTTTGCTTTAAATTGCTATTCATTAGAGACCTATAAATTTAAACAATACTGAGGTACCACCTCACACTTATCAATGACTAATATGACAGAAATGGAAAATGAAAAATGTTGGAGGGGATGTGGACAAATTGAGATACTAATGTACCATTGGTAGAATTATGATCTGATCCAACCATTCTGAAGAGCAATTTGTAATCATGCCCAAAGCACTATAAAGACATGCATGCATGTACTTTAATCTGGCAATACTAGGTCTGTATTGCAAAAAGATTTTTAAAAAGGAGAGACAAGGATATATTTGTACAAAAATATTTATAGCAGATTTCTTAGTGGTAGTAAAGCATTAAAAATTGAGGAAATGTCCATGAACGGCCTAATAAATTGTGACTTATGATTGTTCTATAAGAAATGCTAAACAAGATGATCTCAGAAAAAAAGCTTTCAAAGATTTACATGAACTGATGCAAAGTGAAATTAGTAAAACCAGAAGAACATTGTTCACAATAATAGCACTATTGTAGAATGGTCAACTGTGAATGATAGTTGTTCTCAACAATGCAAAAACTCATAATGAAAAATACTACCTACCTTCAGAGAATAAACTGATAGAGTCTGAATGCACATCTAAAATAATATTTTTCACTTTATTTTTATTATTTTTTGTTTTGTTTTTTCTTTCACAAGATGAGTAATATAGAAATATATTTTGCATGATTATACATGTATAGTCTGTATCAGATTGGTCACTATCTTAGGGAGATGAGAGGAGAAGGAAGAAAGGAGGGAATTTGGAACCCAAAACGCTTGAATAATACTTCTGGTCTGTTTTTCCTCTATCCCTTTCCCCCTCTTTTTCTTTCAATAAAACTTCATTGAACTGACTTTCACTGTTTTATTTGTTATTCTCAGCACCCAGACTAATTATAGGGCTGTTTTTTTCCCTGTGTTTCTAGCAGGCTCATGGACCTTTCCTTAGTCAAAAAGTGGGTACCTAAAAAGGACTTAATCTACTGACAATAGGAGAAGCCTACATCCTCCCAGGATTGTTTCCTATTCAACTTTGCTTTCTACAACTGGGTTCACGATGTTATATTCCGGGTATCTCAGGCATTCACATTAACATAAGGTATAAATCATATAAGGGCAACACTCTACTGAGGAACATAGACACATGGATCCACTCAGCAGAAAGGTGGTGCTCCAGTGGGAAAGGCTGATTCTGCTAGAGAGGAAAGTGTAGTGCAAAGTGTTCTCCTGATAGGGGCATTCTTTTACTACAATTTGGAATGGCCTCTCTGGAGTTGGCTAAATTGCATATTAAGGATTAGGGCAAAGTATTATTGGTCAGAGGTTATTATCAGGGAGTAAAAGCAAGTTAGCATTGCATATTAGAGAGAAAAAATAATCTCATATTAAGTTTTATTTGTGGACATACCCCTACCAACCTTCAAAACATGTTGACAGTATTTTTTCCATGTTTCCATATTTTTCCGTGTTACAACCTCCCTTAAGGAGAGGCTGTCATGGTGGTCTCAAAATCATCAGACTTAATCTCATAATAATGGTTTCCATGCATAGTTTCTATAAGCTACAGTCTCCCTTAAGGGGAAACTGTCATGTTAGTCTCAAGACCATGAGGACCAGGCTTATAATAAACTGATCTCCACTTGTCTGTCTCAGGGCAGATACATGCCCATCCTTGAACTTAGGATCTTTTCCTCAAAAAAAAGTTTTCTTATAACTTCATTATTTTGCTAGAGGTACCATCATTTACCTGATTTTTCAGATCCATTATCTTGTATCTTTTCTTTTCCCTTTCATGTGCAATTAGTTAGCAAGACCTATTAATTCTGTCTTTGTAATTTATCTTGAGTTTGCCTTCACTCATTCTTTTTCTTTCAACCCTTTTAGCAGTTTTTCTTGCCTCTTGCTTAGAAAATGTAATACCCTGTACTCTCACTCAAAATAATTCACACTATTCTCAGATTTCTTGCTTAGCAATAAATGAATGAATGAAAAAATATTTATTAACTGCTTACTATGTGCAAAGCACTGTGATAAGTGTTTAGAATACAAATAGAAAGTCATCCCAGTTGCATTGCAATTCACCCTTTACACAGTTTCCAAAAGTGATTTTCTTAAAGCATAGATATGTCTATTGCATTCCCCTCCTCAATAAAGTTCATTGGTTCCTTATTGGTTTTTGATCAAATAGAATCCAATTTGTCCAATATTTAAAGCCTTTCACAACGTGACTCTCACCCACTTTTCCATTCTTATTACATATTATTTTCCTTTACAGGGAAAGGTTCAGTCAAATTGGTCTTCTAATTCTTCTTCATACATAGTCCATTTCCTTTTGTATTGGTCTCTATAGTTAAAATGTGTTTCCTCCTTGCTCTCAAAATTGCCAGTGTTCTTTAAGTCTTATTTCCAAATATCTATCTTTTACACACTGCCTTTCCTGATTCTACTAGTACTTTGTATATTAAAACAGAAAAGGAAGGTAAAGGGAAAGGGTGAGGCTTATTTGTTTGGTTTCTTTCCTAAGTGTGAGGAGTTACATCTATTTGACCCTAGGTCCTAAATCTCTTCAGAGAGGACTCCTTGGGTCTGGGAAACTCAGAAAGTTCTGTAGGGACTCTATTTCCTTGTGATCCACAAAGCCACTTTTTTTTGTCCTTTTCTTTTCTTTGGGTTGAAGAAGGCCATTCAAGCACAGTTACACACTAGATGAGTACTAATAAAATTGTAATCTTTGATATGTCCCTTGCTTGTTGAATCTGCAGAATTTGCACTTGGAGTTTAAGATATTTATTTTTACTATACATATGAGGCTGTATAAGATTATGCCATATTGAATGTTTTGAGACTTTTTTCTGTGTGGCACTGGGTAAGCACATTTCTCCCCTGAGATCCCAGAAAAGTATTATGCAGTAAGGATATGGACAATGTTTTGAACACATAAGGAACCTCAGACAATTTGCCAAAAACAACTTTTTTTTTTTCTCAGACAGGAGAGAAAAGTATAACCAGGGTTTACTTCAAATAAAGACTCTATCAACTTGGTTGATTGATGCAATTTCCCCATGTGGAAAAACTTGGAGGCCTGCTTCTGAGAGAATTATGATAATATGTAATGGAATCATCTTATAATAACCATGGGACATTTATAGGCATTCTACAAAGACCAGAAGTGACTGGGCCTTTTTAGATTATCTCTTTAGCTGAAACTAATGTTACTTCAGTTAGCTCTTTTCATTGTGACTGATGGCATCCAGGATGAAGACATGCTGTAAGTGGAGAGATTTTGGAAACGTCTCCTCATCAAATGAATATGGATCCAAGAAACAGGTCATGGTCTTTGGCTAAAAGTAAAGGAAAGTGAATCCTCTGACCTTGAGAGTCCAAAACTTCAGGAAGGTCTTCTAGATCCCAAACACCCAGAATTTGAGTTTTAGAATTAGTGTAGCATCAGTGATGTAAGGACAAAGAAGTAAACTTGGGATCCCCCCCAACTGAAACTGAGGAAATATTTATATGGTCAGGTCACACCTGGATATGAACTTTGTGGCACTAATGCTATGTAGGAAATGATCTGTTATTTCTCAGACTGAAGTAGAATAGAGGAGAGTATATCTTCAAAGTGCTTACTATACCTTTGAAATAAATATGCCTTTAAAAGATTAATTATGATTAAGTGGATAAATTGAATTAGTGTATTGATCACTAAAGGATAAAAATGGGGAAACATAAATAGAAGGGTATGAACCAGTGTTATTAGAGAACAAATACTCCACATACCCATAAAGTTACCTTTCTCTCCTGAGATGCAGATGCAACAACCTGGTTTTGAGGAAATAAATTTTAATATACTCACTGCATACTTGATATATATATATATATTTTATTAATTCATTGACAGGCAGGTCCTACAAAATTGGGTAGATCTTAGTACTGGCATAGTGATAGGTTTTGTAAGTTTGGAGATCCATCACCAAGTGGTCTATAAGGTGATGAAAATTTTGGGCACAATAACTTTTAAAGATAATCTGCAAAGTTAAAGAAATAAGAATCTGAATTGGTAAAAACACTGTCCTGATGAAATTGAAGAAAATTGAAATGATAGTATTTTAGTTAGGGTCAAGCCATTATGTCACAGTTGTTGAATCATGTTAAAGTTATAGTTGATTAAACCTTTTAAAATAAACTATGATTAGTAAATTAATAAATATAGCATTTATTAAGTGTTTACTATGTATAAAGTACTGTGCTAAATGTTGGGAATATAAATAGAAAAGTGAATTGGGTTGATATCTCAAAGAGATTATTAAAGAGGGGAAAGGACCCAAATGTGCAAAAATGTTTGTAGCAGTTCTTTTTGTAATGTCAAGGAACAAGAAATTGAGAGGATGACCATCTACTGAGGATTGGCTGAATAAGTTATGGTATTATGGTACATGAATGTAATGGAATATTATTGTTCTATAAGAAATGATGAGCAGGCTGATTTCAGAAAAGTCTAGAAAGACTTACAAAAACTTAACCTGAACAAAGTGAGCAGCCTCAAAAGAACAGTACACAGAGTAACAAGATTATGTGATGATCAACTTTGTTGGATCTGGCTCTTCTCAACAATTCCGTGATTCAAGGCAATTCCAATAGACTTGGGATGGAAAATACCATCCACATTCAGAGAGAGATCTATGGAGACTGAAGGTGGATTGAAACATAATATTTTTATCTTGGTTTCTTTGCTTTTTCTTGCACAACATGACAAATATAAAAATATATTTTAAATGATTGTACATATTTAACCTATATCAGATTGTTTGCTGTCCTGGAGAGAGGGAAGGTAAGGGGAAAAATTTGAAACACAAAGTCTTACAAAAAGGAACGTTGAAAATATATATTTGAAAAAATAAAGTATTATTGAAATTTTTTTTAAAAAAAGGAATAGAAAAGTGAAATAGCTCTCTCAATTAGCTCAATTCTAATGGAGGTAATAATACCTATGAAAGATTTTAGCTGTTAAGTCAATTGGAAATGTATTTAGGGTATAACAACAAAGCAGATAATAATGATTTTTTTTAATGTTATTTAAAAAGCATTTCCATTTCTGATGTTGATTTCTGATTCAGTTTTGCCAATGATGAAAACCTTTTTGGGTATCTTCAAAAGATTTAATTCTAGTACCTGAAGGAGCAGTTGTCAAACTTCATCTCAGGATGAAGGTTTCCCTGGACTGGAAGTAATGCTGTTTCCCAAGACTTTTGGGTTTGGGATTCTGAGCTATATGCATCAAGATTTGAGAGGGAAATGATGATCAAGATGGTGATAGTGATCTTGATCCTCAGAGGAACAATTTTGTTAACTCACCTGTCCTTTGGGTGGCAATTGGCAAGTATGGTTGATTCTTTTTCCATAGAAGCCATCTTCCTGGATGATAGATGTGAGAACTTGGGTGAAAGTAGGATCAGTGTTCTGGGAGTGCTGTCATTCCTAAACTTCTGTACAGGAAGCTTATTAGTGGTAGATGGTCAATGTTTGGTTTTGCTGATGAGAAAAGTGAGTCTCTTCTCCATAATAATTTTTTTTAATCTTAGTGATATTATAGGAGCTTCCCTGAAAACAAGTCTGCAGGTTGGGGGACACTGCTATTTCCAAACTTCTTCGGTTGAGAGTCCTAGACTATTTCCGTCAGGGACTGAGTAAAAATGGTTGTCAAGATGGTGTGGGAGTTTGACCTGCTTGGAACTTACAGTTTCTTGTTTCTTCCTTTGGGTGTCTTTTGTTTCAGCTAGACTGACTTGCCTGCCTTCTGGGCAGTTAGGTAGTAGTTGATGGGAATGGCTAGTTTCTTCATAAGATAACTTTAAGAATCTAATCAAGCTTCTTTCCATTCTGTATTGTGCATATGATTTTTTTTTTAACCTGGGTGTAGAATTATACCTTATCTTCACTACAAAATAATTGTTTTGCTAAACTTGACCCATCTCTTAAATTATATGGAAATTTTTGGGAATTCTGATTCTGTCATTCATTGCATTAGCTATGCCTTCTATAATTCCTTATTTGACTATAAAGTCCATTTTGAAGAGTTCTTTTTCTTTTATAATCTTTATTTCTCTTATAATCTTAGATGGAAGAGTCCCTAAAAATCATTGAGTCCAACTACTTCATTTTCTAGACAGGGTCATTGAGGTCCAGGCACATAAAATGACATAAAGGTTGTAAATGGTAAAGCTGGGATTTGAATCCTGTTATTTGATCCTAAAATCCAGAACTCTTTTCATTTTACAATATTAAGCATCTCAAGGTTTAATGTTATACCTTGCATGCAGCAGGCATTTAATAAATGTTTCCTGCTATTCATTAAATTGATAGCTTGATACTTGGGTATTATCTTTTTAAAAATTATTTTTTCTATATTTTGTTCCAAGAAGAAAAAAAAACTGAACGTTATTCCTTCTCAAGTGGTCTCGTACATTCTAGAAAGCTTTTCATTTTTATTTGATAATGAGATCTATATATGAATATTTCATACTTGGATTAGTTAGACATCTTGTCAGCTTACCAGACTAAGTTGAAAATACTTGTAAAAAGTTTCTTTCCTCCTCGAGTAATTAAAATTTTTGTTGAGTTCAGATGTTTTACCTGAGAATAGTTTTGGACTTCTAAAAAGGTTGTCAATGTGAAACATTCCGTCATGTATAAATAAATTAGAATACATTTGCCGATGCTGACAAAAATCTGAATATAATAAATGAGTATTGGAGGAATAATTCTGCACAAGGTCACCTTCTGGCAGAACTTGACTTTGTCATTATGTGTAATAAGATTGGTGTATATGTTTCTCTGATCTAGCAGGAGAAAAAAAGAGTGAATCGTAAAAAATGGCAAAGTTTGAGTCTCCCTATGTAGTTCCTCAAGCAAATGAAATATTCATAATATGAAGACTTTCTTTTCATCATTATGACTCCTAGCATCTAGTTTCAAGATTCTGATGAATATTGCACCTTATTATAAATTTTATGACCCTATTTTATATGGATTCTGTTTTTTAAACATTTAAACATTGAATAGGGATTTATATTTAGATTGTGATTAATTTATATGCAATGCTACTATACACCTCTTGGACTAGATGTTCATTTTACCCAGCTCCAACAAATTAGTATATTAAAAAAAAGTGTGTGTGTGTGTGTATGATTCAGAGTCACAATTTACTTTTCAAGATTCAGGTATTTCTACTTTGACACGTACTTTTTGGTTAGTAAAATTAATTTAGTCACAGAATCATGCAGTCAGAATTGGATGGGGATATTACAGGTCCAATTCCTAATTGAAGCATGAAATCTTTCTCTAACCAGATATTCTCTCTCAATTTTTCAGCCCAATTACTTCCCGACTTCTTCCTAAAATATTTGTTCAAAGAGGAGAGCATCTTCAAAAATCCAAAATTATAGAATAAGGGAGAAGAAGGTCACAGAAGAAAAACCAGGTGATAGCAGAGGAAGAAGCTCAGATTTTAATTTCATGGTGTGGCAGCACACTTTTGGGTCATGGTATGATGATTCCTGTAGATAACTGAGGTTAAGTGAGAGAGGTCTGTGCAAGGTAACCTGCCTCACTATCTCCTCTAGAGGCAGCTGGGTCCAGTGGCCAGGTATAAGTCCTTATAACTAGAAATGGTTCTGGATGCAGTGGAAGACCTTTTTGAGGTCAGCTTTTAAATAGGTCTAACTTCAGTGATTAAGGCTAGATGACCATTGAGGCTAAGAATAGCCTCTTTCACATAGTCAAAAACAAACAAAAATACCAAATAAATAAATAAATCTGAAAGGAAAAGATCCTCAGGGTTTCTAGCCAAAACAGAAATGATTGCTATTTATATTTGTTCTAGTCCAGTTGAGGTCTCTGCAGGAGAGGAATCTCATGATAATTCCAGAAAAAAGAAAAGAAAAGAAAAGAAAAAACCTCCTGGAATGAGAACTCAGAAGGTAAACATTTATCCAGATGGATCTTCTCTATATGATTCACTATCATTGCACTTTGAGTATATTTTCTTTAGGAAGCCTATGGGTACAAAGAGGAAGTATATTCTTCTATAAGGAGGTTGGTGGGTTCATTTTAAATATCATCATTGCTATACCTCTAACTGTAAATTCTTTTTCTAAATGGGGGCACTCATAAACTTCTGCAATCTTCTGATCTATCTCTAAAACCCTGAAGGGAGAAGTATTAATTTGCTCTTTGGAGACACAGACTATCAACACAAGTGGAAATTGAAAGAGTTGGATTTATGGGATGAAGAAGGACCATGAATCAAGGATGTCTTTGAGGTTTCAATTTAAAAGGTATTTAGTATATTTTAAAAATTAAATTGACAAATAATAATGAAAAACAAATAAAATCAAATCTAAACAAAACAAACAGGAATCAAATATTATAAACCATCAGGCTATAAGGATCAGCTGTTGTGCATCCCATTCCCATAGCTATATTTAGGTGAACAAAGACATGACTACACATGATTCACCATACTGAATATAAGCTCAACCACTTGTTCAAATTTTCTTTTGTGTAACAACTATCTAGTCTATGAGATATATATATATATATATATATATATATATATATATACACACACAAATATATAGTTTATTTATTTATTTTTAACATACATTGCTTCATGAATCATGTTGGGAGAGACAAATCAAAACAAAAAGGGAAAAACCAAGGGAAAGAAAAAAAACAGAAAAAAAGTGAACATAGCATGTGTTGATTTATATTCAATCTTCATAGTTCTTTTTCTAGATGCAGATGGCATTTTTTGGTCCAAAGTTTATTGGAATTGCTTTGAATCACTGAACCACTGAGAAGAACCAAGTCTTCCATAAAATGATTATCACACATTCTTGTTGTTATTGTGTACAATGTATTCCTGGTTCTGCTTGTTTCACTCAATATCAGTTCATGTAAATCTTTCCAGGCCTTTCTAAGTCATTTCATTCATCATTTTTATAGCACAATAATATTCCATTACCTTCATATACCATAGCTTATTCAACCATTCCCTAATTGATGCGCGTCCAATCTTTTCCCAAATTTTTGCTATCACAAAAAGAGCTGATACAAACATTTTTGCACATGTGGGTCCTTTCCCCTCCTTTATGATTTCTTTGGGATACAGACCTAGTAATGGCACTCTGGGTCACAGTTTTTGTATAGGCTATATTTTTAATCTGGTGCCTCGATTTTCATTGGAGTTTCTTAACTAGGGCTTGACCAAGCTAGACATATAGTCAACTTCCTAAATACACATGCTTATATCCATATACTATCCAATCTGTTGGGAGTCTAGTTTAAAAGCTTTTGTAATGGATTTCTTCAGATGATTTGATTCCTGCTTTAAAACTCACATGGAATGTAATTGCTTCTGTCAAACAGTTACTGGAAGGGTGTTGGAATAAAAGATGCTGCTGTATCCCTTATAGAGAAGAACTCGTTCTGTTAATATCCCTCAAAAGTCCTCATCCATCTGTTTTAGTTGCTTTAGTCTGAGTATCAGCAACTTTTCAGATCGTATACCATGAAATAAACAGCCTAGTTGTTGGGGAAAATAAATGACTAAACTTGGTTCAAATTTACATTTCATTCAAGTTCCAGATAGATTTGGAACCATGACCTTTTGAAGAACTGGAAGAAACCATAATCTCAAATGCTCTATAAAAAGTGTCCTACCACTGGAAATAATAAATCAAATATAAGAATTTGGAGTGTGTTGTGCCCATGTATGTTATGTGTGCCCATGTGGGTCTTTTTGGAAATGACTTACAAGTAGACATGAATTGATATCTCTAGAGTATCTTCTGCTTACTCTTCTCTAAGAGACTTCTCTTTTCTCTGCTGCTACCAGTTTGAGTCTCCATCAGTTGTGTTTTCCCTATTTTAGGTTCCTGGTGCTAGCAGCCAGCTTTCATTTAACTACTTAATATTGTGTAGCTTTTATAAAGCAATATTGACTTCAAAAATATATCAAGAATAAATTACAATATTTTCTAAAGGTATTAACCTTGGTGGCATAATTCAGCTCCTATTTGACTTTAATCTAGGAGAGGTAAAGAAGAGGAAGATTTCCTTTAAATACCAAATAAAATCTCATCTTCTATAAGAAACCTTTACCAGCCTTTCAATTCCGGAACTTTGTCTCTCTTATTTTTGGTCCTGTATATATCTTGTTTATATATACCTCTTGCTTGTTGTTTTTACCATTAGATTGTAAGATCCTTGTGGTCAGGTACTATTTTTTGACTCTTTTCATGTTCCTAGTATAAGCACAATGCTTGACACATGTTCTTGTCTTTTTCAGTTGTGTCCAACTTTTTTTGAATTCATTTAATATTTTCTTGGCAAAGATTATGGGATTGGTTTGTGATGTCCCTCTCTAGTTAATTTTACTGATGAGGAAACTGAGGCAAACAGGATCAAGTGACTTGCCTAGTGTCACAAAGCTAGGAAGTATCTGAGGCCAGATTTGAATTCAGAAAGATGAGATTTCCTGAGTCTAGGTCTAGGATTCTACTTAGCTATCTGCCTGACACATAGAAAATATTTAATAAGTATTCATTAAGTGATTATTTTATATTACTTTATATAAATTTATCTTAGTTTTTATAAATCATTTGTCTCACAAAGTTTATGTCCAAAGACAAACTACGGATTGGTTCATAGATTACTATGATTTATCCTCCTAGTCTTTGAAACCCTCAATGCTGGAGACTATCTTTGCTCCTAGAATGGAAAAAAGATGAATGAAAAGGTCAAAGAAATATTGTTTTTCAAGAGGTAATGTTTTTTGAGGTTTTTTGGTGGGAACATACTCCAGCATAAGGAACATAATCCTTATGGCATAATCTCACTGACATGAATCACCTCTGGAACTCTTTTCAGAGATAAGAGTCTCTGTTTGTAGAATCCCAATTTTATGGTATCTCTCCTTTTCCTCTTCCTCAACTTTCTTCTTCAGTTCCTTCTTTTTTTCTCCTCTTCTTACTATAGCCTCTTATAATTTAATTTAGGATTAGGGATCTCCAAAATTAGGTGAAAATGCAAAATATCCATTTAATGGCAACTTAATAGGATTTTAGAATGAGGAACAGGACTAAAATTCAACTGGAGAAAACTTGATGAACTGAACCAAAATTTATCAAACAATACCTTTCCCCTAAAAAAATAAACATGGATTTTAGGGTCTTATGTGGCCATCATTCCTCATATTTGCTAAGACTTTTCAAAAGCACTTCCATCCAATACATAAAATATTCATTTATATGATCAATGAGTTCTCCTTATAGTGTGCTATCAAATTTTATCTTTACTTTCTAAAGTACAGTGATATATTTTATATTTTGTCCATCACAGGCTTTTTGTAAATAGTTAGTTAGGAGCCAAGTAAAGGAATCTGGACACACTAGTATTGAAAGGGGAGGGGAGATTTAGCCTACTCCTCTAGTAGATACTTTCATCATTACTTACTGTTGGTCTATAGAAAGAACAATAAATGGTCTTGGGATTTTAGCTATTTTTTGAGAATTGGGGGTTTCAGAGAAAAATATAACTCTTAATTAAGAGAACCCTGGTAACTTTTGAACGTAACTCATCTATATGGCAGAAATTTAGCAAGTTGGTAAGAGACCTTATATTCAGAACTAAAAAGCATGCAACAAAATAGTAGCAATGCCCTATAAAGCCAGGGAACTTTTGTTTTTTTTTTCCCTTTTTCCCTGCATTATTGCAGTTTTTGTCTTACATAACTAACTGTATTTGTGTTCCTTGTCTTTATATGATATACACCATAAATGCTACCTTCTGCCTCCAGTATATCTTCAGTTTAGTAAATGGTACTAGAGTTAGTGCTTGAGGACAGCCAAAATAATGAAGACAGAAAGATAATGCAAGAATTAAGCACTTACTGTGACCAGTCCCTATGTTAGGCAGCAGAGTTAGAAATACAAGCAAACAAAAACAACAGTTCTTGTTCTCAAAGTACTTCTATTTCAATAAAGAATACAAAGAAAAAGTGGATCCAGGAAAGTCAGAGGAGGAGAAATCTGGAGGGTAAGGTACAGAGTTTGAAAGGAAATAAGAATGTTTAGTTTCATATCTCTAGAGGTAGTAGTACATGGAGATTGGGGACTAATTAATCAGAAGGGAGTATCAAAAGGTGGAGGCAACTTTAGGGTTAGAAGAAAGAATTATAATAGGTTGAGTAATAGAAGTAAATGAAAACATTATCGAGCTTAACCAGTTCCCGTAGATTGAATGTAAGTCTTAGAAAATGGAGTTTACAATCATGAAAAAGCACACAAAAGTCTAGGTTACTTTTTCTACCTGTTACATTTTCATTTCCATATTGAATTGTCTGACCCTGTTGGACTTAATTTTAATAGTCCCAAAGAATAGTGCCTTCAAGAGAAGAGGCACAGTGAACTATTGGATCAGCTATAGTTTTCATAGCATATATAACATAAAATGAATAGGAAAAAAAGATTATCAAGAAATGAAAACTTAAATCACACACCCACATACATATGTGTATTTATATATATATAGGTATGTGTATATATTGAAATATATATTTATATATATACACATACCTATATATGCATCTATTGATTTATTATCAGTGATCTTAGAAACATCATGGTAAATGGGAGAGAGACCTATGATAGAACTCAAAAAAGACAAAAATTATTCTAATTTTTAAAATAGGAAAAGAGTCAGATATACAGCCTCTAGTCTCATAAATGACTTTGATATCTTCCCAAATTCAAGGACATAGTATTAAAACCATTTTTTATTAAATTAGGCAAAGGATGTGGTGACCACAGGAAGTCATTGTGGTTTCAATCAGAAGAATTTAAATCAAATTAGCCTTCATTTCATTATTTTATAGTTTCTGGATAGATATATTGGGGCATGGTTTGGTATAATCTATAATTTTCACAATGTATTTGTGAAAGGCTCCCATGCTATCCTTGTGATTAGATGATAATAGAACTAGAAGAATTGAAATATGGTTGAAAGACAGAAGCCCCAAAGTAGATATATAATTTCTTAACTATTTACCATTTTCTGGGGATTATACTAAGTATTGGGGATACAATGAAAGAAAAAAAAATCATACCCACAAAGAGTTTACATTCTAATAGAAGAAGATGATATGTAAAGAGAGATAAAAAGTGAGGTCAGGGGATAAGATTGGAAAGATGGTACCCATATAGGAGCAAGTCTAGTATGAACAAGGTGGCAAAGTTCAGAGTGTTGTGATGAGGAGTATGTGGAGTCAGGAGTGAAATGATCCAAGAACTTCATAAAATTGTGATCCAAGTTGAGGATTCACTAATCCGAAATAAAAAGTTGAAAAATGGAGGCAACTCCAAAGTAAGATTGCTGTTGCCACTCTTTTGGAGTTGTACTGTGATCAGTTTTCCTGCTTAACAGTTTTATAAATGACTTGGATGAAGATGTAACTGTTAAGTTGTTCAATCATTTTTCAGCTGTGCCTCACTCTTCCTAATTCCATTTGGAGTTTTCTTGGCAAAGATATTGTAGTAGTTTGCTATTTCCTCCCCCAGGTCATTTTATAGATGAGAAAACTGGGGCAAACAGTGTTAAATGATTTGCCTAGAGTCACATAGCTGGTAAATGTCTGAGACCAGATTTGAACTCAGATCTTCATTACTCCTGGCTCAGTATTCTATTGACTAAGCCCCTTAGCTTCACTTCAAATCACATTTATAGATAATATGAACTTGGAAGAAATAACAAATGTAAGATAACAAGATTAGAATACAAAAAGATTTTGGCAGTTAGAAGAATGGATCAAATTTAACAAACTGGAGCTTAATAAACATAAAATTCTATACTCCCCAAAATCAACTTTATGAGCACGAGATGAGGAAGACATGGCTAGACACTTGGCATGAAAAGGATCTGGAGGGTTAAGTGGACTGCAAGTTCAGAATGAGTCAACAATATGAGATAGCTGCCAAAAAGTGAATATGAACTTAGGATGCATTAAAAAAAATGCATAGTGTCCAAGACTATAGAATGATAGTTTTTGATTAGATCATATATATATATATATATATATATATATATATATTTATATAGAATTGATTTGGGGTATCACATTTTATTAAGACCATTGACAAACTAGAGAACCTCCTGTTAAGAGTAACCAGATGGAGTGTAAAAATCAAGACTATTTTGCATAAGGAGCAATTCAATGGGCAGAAGGCATTTAGGCTGGAGGAAATTTAGGGAGGACATGCTCACTTTTAAAAATATTTGAAGGGTTGATACTTGGAAGGAAGATTAGAAATGTCTAATTGGATCAAGAAGAGGGTATTAAGAATATTGGGAGAAAGCTTCAGAATGGAAGTTTTTGGACTGATAAAAAGAAAACAGACTGACAATAAAGGTTATCCAAAAGTGGAATTGGCTGCCTTCGGGGAGAGAGAGGGTGATCCAAGCATAGTGTTCTGTTCCAGGAATCCAAGAAAGATTTGGACAAGGGATCCTGAAGTGAAGCCAACAAATAATGAAGGTAATAGGTCCCCTGGGCTAAGAAGAAAAACACAGCCTTAAAGGACACACAGGTATAATTGGATGTCATCTTCCCACAGCAGGGAGTCAGTCAGTCAATCAACAAGCACTTGCTAAGTCCTTGTTATATGCTAGGTATTGTGTATCCCATGGGCTAGAAGGAGAGCTCTTTATGGGAGTGATATAAATAAGATTGAAAAGGCAAATTGAGACTTGGTTCTGAAGGGTTTTAAATTACACCTAAAAAAAACCTTATAGCTGATCTCCAGGGACCTCCTAGGCATAGTAATAGGTACAAAGTCAGTGGGCTCCACTCAGACTAAGGTCAAGAAAACACCACAGAAATGAATTATAGTGAGTCAACTAAGAGTTCAACCAAGGAAATATTAATTTGTAGAATAGAGCTTGACATACGTTTCCCCTCCACGATCAGCCAAAGGCAGCTGTGGATATGAACATTAGTAAAAGGCAGACCTTTAGGTAATTAAAGTTAAAGTTGTCCCTTGCTTTTCCTCAAATACTTGGAGTTTAAATAGCCTTCAGTGTCCCCTCTTTGCCATCAACTAATCAAAAAGCATTCATTTATTAAGTACTTACTCTATGTGAGACAATGTGCTGAAAATATAAAGATAAAAGTAAAGAAAAATAAAGTTTCTGCCTTCTGGGTAGTTACAGCCTACCTGGGGGAGAAAATGATGTATACATTTAGACATGTTCAAAATTACACAAAATAAATGCAAGGTGATTTGGGAAGGAAGGCACTAGTAGTAAGATAGATGAGGATTGATCTGATATAAAAGGCACCAAAACTAAGTCTTAAAAAGAAATTAGGAATTATGAGAGATGGAAGTGAGGAAGCTTTACAAATGTGAGAGACAATCAATACGAAGGTATAGAGAAGAAAAAGGATTTGATCAGTGGTAACAAGACCTTTTCTTTTTCTTTTTTTTAAATCTTTTTTTTATTATAGCTTTTTATTTACAAGTTATATGCATGGGTAATTTTACAGCATTGACAATTGCCAAATCTTTTGTTCCAATTTTTCCCCTCTTTTCCCTCATCCCTTCCCCTCCATGGCAGGTTGACCAATACATGTTAAATATGTTAAAGTATAAATTAAATACAATATAAGTATACATGTCCTAACAGTTATTTTGCTGTACAAAAAGAATCAGACTTTGAAATAGTGTATTATTATTCTGTGAAGGAAATCAAAAATGCAGGCAGACAAAAATATAGGGATGGGGAATTCTATGTAATGGTTCATAGTCATCTCCCAGAGTTCTTTTGTTGGGTGTAGTTCAATTCATTACTGCTCTATTGGAACTGATTTGGTTCATCTCATTGCTGGAGATGGCCACGTCCATCAGAATTGATCATCATATAGTTTTGTTGTTGAAGTACATAATGATCTCCTGGTCCTGCTCATTTCATTCAGCATCAGTTCATGTGAGTCTCTCTAGGACTTTGTGAAATAATCCTGCTGGTCAATTCTTACAGAACAATAATATTCAATAATATTCATATACTACAATTTATTCAGCCATTCTCCAATTGATGAGCATCCATTCAGTTTCCAGTTTCTGCCCACTACAAAGAGAGCTGCCACAAACATTCTTGCACATACAGGTTCCTTTTCCTTTTTTAAGATTTCTTTGGGATATAAGCTCAGTAGAAACACTGCTGGATCAAAGGGTATGCACAGTTTGATAACTTTTCTAGCATAGTTCCAAATTTCTCTCCAGAATGGCTGGATGTATTCACAATTCCACCAACAATGTATCAGTGTCCCTGTTTTCCCATATCCCCTCCAACATTCCACATTATCTTTCCCTGTCATTCCAGCCAATCTGACAGGTGTGTAGTGGTATCTCAGAGTTAAGACCATTTTCTTACTAGAAATGGGGAGGATTTTTTTCCAGTTAAAAATAGACCTTCAGCTTACATCTTTGACCCAGAGAGGTGATTACAGTTCAGACTTCACCATCATCCAAAATTATTCCACCTTTTTGCTCTTGATCCCTGAAACCCCTTCTGAAAACTTCCTCTTTGATCTTTGAACCTTCTGTCTTTCTTTCTCTCCTTCTACCTCAACCTCTTCATTCTCACTGAAATTTTGACTTTATCCATCCTATATAATACTTTTTCCCAACCCAACTCATTATTTTGCTCCTTTTATTTTTGGTATTCTTAAATCCCTAAAGATTTGCTTAAATCCTTAAATCCTTAATAATCTCCCATTCATGCTATAAAAAATAATTCTTAATCCTGATTTCAGAAAAGCCAGGAAAGACATGAAGTGATGCTGAGTAAAATGAGTAGAAAATTGTTCACAGAAACAAGAATTATTGGCTCTTCTCAACATTGTGGTGATTCAAGACAATCCCAATAGATTTATTTGGGTTGGAAAATTACATCCACATCCAGAGAGTATTATGGAGACTCAATTTAGATGGAAACATAGTAGTTTCATCTTTATTTTTGTTTGTTTGCTTCTTTTATTTTTTCTCATGCCGTTGTCCCTTTTGATTTGATTTTTCTTGCACAACATGACAAACATGGAAATATATTTAAAAGAATTGTACATATTTAGTTTATATATTGCTTGCTGTCTTGGGGAGAGGAAAGATAAGGGAGGTAAGGAGAAAAATTTGGAACACTAAAGTCTTACAAAAATGAATGTTGAAAACTATCTAACGTCCGTGATTCCAAGATCCTTATCTCTTTACAAAATTGTACTATTAGTCATTTCTCTATATTTCAGGTACAATTTCCACCCATTTATGAACTTTGTTTTCAACTGCCTAGAAACATACTTAGTTTTGTCCCATTAAAAAAAAGTTTTCACTTTCAAATCCTGATTTTCTTACTTACTGCTTGTTTGATCTTGGATGAGTTAGTATACAAACTTACTAGGGCTTAGTTTCTTATCTACAAAATAAAATACTTGAAGTTGGTGACTTCTCAAATCCCTTCTGTGCCCACTGCTTGTAACTTGTGATCTCTTTGATTTTTCCCTGCTAAATTCATAAAAAGAGTTGTATACATTGGTTTCCTTTGCTTACTTACTACCTAATCAAATCTTAAAAGTCAATTAAAAATAAAATAAAATAAAATAAAAATATTTTCTCTCCTTTTAATTGTTTTAAGATTTGCAAAGCACTTGTATATATATTGCACATTTACATACATAATATATTTACATATATTAGTTCATTTGATAGGTCCAACAAACTTGTGAGAAGATGCTATTAATCTATTGCCATTTTACAGATGCAGAAATTGAGGCTGAAAGGATTTAAATGTGACCTGCCTAGGATCACACAGCTAAATGTCTGAGGTTGATTGAAATTCTAGCACTCTATGTGCCATTTCACTGCCATCCATAGCACCATCCCCAGTCCAAAATCACCTCATAACAAGGAAAACAATTACCCAATTTTTGTGTAATATTATTGTGTAAGAACCAAAAAAATAAATAATTTCTAAAAAAACCAAAAACTAGAATGATTTGCATAAACTGACATCTCAAATGCAATATACCACAAATTAAACATTAGTTTTTCTGTAGAATAGCCTTTCCTCCATATTTATCCATTTCATTTAAGAGCACTCTAATCTTTCCATGGGTTTTGTAACATCAGAGCATCTTTTTATTCTTCCCTTCTCACCCACAAATCTCCAATTAATTGCCTATTCCATTTTCAAATCTTGTCACAAATTCATCTGCTTCTCTTCATTTGCACAGCCATTATCCTAGTTTAAAACATCATTCACCTATTGCTTGAATTAATGGAATAACTTTATAATTGGTCTCCCTGATGTAACCTCTCCCTTCCCCAATCCATCCTCCATATAGCTTGTCAAAGGGATATTCCCAAAGCCAAAATCTGACTATATTACTCTCCAACTTAATAAGCTCCTATTATCTCTAGGATAAAATATAAATTCTTTTGTTCAATATTTACATCTCATTCTCTCTCCTGAGTATTTTTTAGATTTATTATCTATTACTCCCCTTTATACACTCTATTGTGGCTCAATGGATCCACTTTTTGTCCCTCACACAGATTCTTCCATCTCCTACTTCTGTGTCTCTTTATTTCCATCTCTTGAGTCCTAGCCTCCTTCAAAGGTCAGATTAAGCCTCGCTTCATATGTGCCAACTTTTCTGATTTCTCCAGATCATCATACCTCCCTCCAAATTACTGTGTCCTTATTTTGTATCTATTCATAAGTGTGTATTTTGTTTTCCTTGATAGAATGTCTTTTCCTTATATTCAGGGAGTATTTCCTTTGTGTTTTTACATTCTGTTATGGGTGAATTGGGAGAAACATCCTAGTGTTTAACAGATTTTGTTGTACATGTTAGATGCTTAATTATTCAATATTTATTGATTCATTGATTAGTATGTAAAACTAGTTACCATTTTAATTCAATTTATTCATTTGTTTAATTCCCATCATTCCTCTTCAACAACTTTACAGAACTGATGACAGACACAAAGTCAAGGAAGACTTGAGATAAATTTTTTTTCTTAGAAACATACCATGACTAAACTTTTCTTTCTCAGTCTCAAATTTCTTATCTGTAAAATGGCAATAATAGCAGAACCATCCTCCTAGAGTTGTTTAGAATTTCAAATGAGACAATATTTCCTTTTTTGAAAAAAAAATCTTAATTTTGCTAAAACATACAAAGACAGTTTTCAACATTCATCTCTGCAAAACCTTGTGTCCCAAGTTTTTCTACCTCTTTTTCTTCCTCCTCTCTCCCAAGAGAGCAGTTTGGGCTATATATGTGCAATTCTTCTAAAATATTCCTCATGCTACACAAAAAAACTGATCAAAAAGGGAAAAAATGAGAGAGGGAAAAAAAAACAAGCAATGCAAACAAAAACAACAAAAAGGTGAAAATACTATGCATTGATCCACATTCAATCTCCACAGTTTTCTCTCTGGGTGCAGAATTGTGGAATTTACCTCATTGTTGAGAAAAGCCAAATCCATCAAAGTCATTCATCACATAAACTTGTTACTGTGTCTAATGTTCTGTTGGTTTTGCTCTTTTCAGGCTTTTCTGAAATCAGTTTGCTCATCATTTCTTATAGAACAATAATATTTCATTACATTCATATGCCATAACTTAGCCATTCCCAACTGATGGGCATCCACTCAATTTCCAGTTCCTCATCATTACAAAAAGGGCTGATGAGACAATATTTGTAAAGCTCTTTGAAAACTTTAAACTACTATATAAATGTTATGTATTATTATTATTGCCATGATCAACAAATGTCAAAATAGTTATTATTCATATTGCCAAAAGGGTACTCTAGCTATTTTCCAACTTCAGCATGCCATCACATACCTTTATTTGCACAGGTTCTCTCCTTATTTGTGAAATACAAACATTTCTGCCTTTCAAAATCCATATTTTCCTTCAACATTCAGTCTTTCCTGCAGATCCCTCTCAGGTATTAGTACCCTTTCCCTCCTCAAAATTTCCTTGAGCTCTTTGTTTTATCTCTGCTTTGCCTGCTTTTACTTCCTACAGAGTATCAGGCTTATTTATATACCTGTTTATGACTTCCCCCATTTCCATGCTCCTCAGCAAAATATAAGCTCTTCAGAGAGGGAGCCAGTTGGTTACTTTGTGTTCCTAATTTTTAACAAACACGGTGCCTTGCACGTTATAAGCCTTCCATAAATACACATTGAACATAATTTATTGAGTCCATTAGACTCTGAAATGTGTCAAATATTATACATTAAAGACTTTTTCCTGATGTTATTAAAAACCCTTTATTGATAGTGCTCTTTTTCTCTCTCTGTATATATATTCACTTTCTCCTTCCCTCCCTCTTTTCCTCTCTCCTTCTCTCTCTCTCTCTGTCTCTCTCTCTGTCTCCCTCTGTCTCTGTCTCTCTGTCTCTGTCACTGTCTCTGTCTCTATCCTTATCTGAGGTTCTCTGCTTAGGGAACAACCAATTCTCTACCAAATTACCCACTGCACTTTTGGATAGTACAATTTAGGATGGTTTTGCTTGCAATGGGTCAAGATCTTCTCTCTAACTTCAATCCTTTATTCCTGTTTATTTTCTCTAGTATCAAACAGAACAAGGTGAAAAACTTACCCATATGAGAATCCTTTGAATATTTGAAATTACTATCCCAACCTGTAGCCTTCCAATATCATTCTATATTACCCATATTGAGTTGATATTTATATGTTTTTAGTCTTAGAATCATGGGATCATAGATTTAGATTGGGCTCTTAGGGAATATCTAATACAACTCCCTCATTTTACAAATGAGAAATTTTATACTTGAGGTCCAGAGATGTTAAATGATGTCATTCTCAGAGTTCAGTCTAAGAAAGACAAAAAGAATTAGGTTGTACATCTGCTTTAATTCTCTTAAACTGGTGACATGCATTCAGAACTACATTTAGGACTGAACTTGGGCAGCAATTATTATAGAGACAAAAACAACAAGTGGAAGGAAGTTGGAATGGTAATCACTTCATGGCTGAATCAGTTTGGCCATTGGTCCTTTGACTTGGACTGTTTCTCAGAAATTTTAAAACATCCTCTGGGTACAGGGAAATGGATAGGAGTGGAAGGTCCCCAAAGGTCCTTTAGTTGCTTGGGGGACTGCATGAGCTAGTCTGTAGCTGCTGGCACACCAGATGGAGCCTCAGCTTGAGCCAATGAATGTTGCAAAGGATCTCTGGTATGTCAACCTTTATTCTGCCTCCTAAGTGGCTGATTCTGAATCCTAGGTTAATCTGGCCTCCTCTGGATAGTAAAGGAGCTCAAGCAAATCAAAGTGGCTAGTAAAATCATTAATTATTTCATTTTCATAGTGAATTGCCTAGAGCCACAATAATCAGTAGAACAGATTTTTCAGAATCTGAGTCTAGCTCTTTAATCCATTACACTCTGCTGATACTTTCTATTCTTATTAGGGCATGTATATTCTATTAGACTTGAACACTCCTTACATGAATATAATTAATTTTCTTCTATCCTGGAAAAATCAGCAAGAAAACAGACACAAAAGACATAGCAATTAGGGTGAATTTCTCTAAAAGGAAATGAATTAAACTAATGCCTCTCCACTGTTTTCCCTAATAAATTCATGTTTGTGTTTTGACTCAAAGTCTTTTTGTTGTTGTTAAAATTCCATTAAATAATGATGAGTTATATTATTTTAAAAGAGTTATTATACAGTTTTTGCTATAGTTCCTAGCACAGAATAGATGTTCAAAATGCTTATTGACTTGAGATAATTTTTATAGCAGAATTTCCTTCAGTGGAAACTATTGTTGTAATATTCTCTTTAGTCTATAAATAAAATTGAACTGGTTAGGAAAAGTGGGCTGAGGGTATGATAACCTTCATTAGAGTGATTCTTCAGAAACATGCATTATAAATCAAAGGTTCATAGATCTGTATCTGTAAGTGATCTTAGAGGTCCCTAATCCAAAGCTAATTTTATACCTGTTCCTATAGATATCATGTGACTTGTTTGATCTATACTGACAGTAAATAGTAGTCTGTGCTATACTAATATAGTTTTAGTAATAGCTAGCATTTATACAAAATCTGTTATGTTCCAAACATTATGCTAAGAGTTTAAAACATTATCTCATTTGATCCTCCCAACAATTCTGGGAGACAGATGTTATCATTATAACCATTTTACATTTGAGGAAACTGAGGCAAACAGAGATTGTGATCTGTTTTCTTGACTACAAATTTAGTGTTGTTTATACTATTCAATAATTGTAATATTATTAGATTATAGATTTTAGAACAGAAGGGGCCTTCGGAGATCTTTTAGTTTAATCTATTCCCACAGGTTAGGGACATGTTCCTATTTTAAGGCTGAACCAAATACTAAGTGATTTAAACAAAGCAGATGTACAATTAGGACAGAAGCTGGCAAAGTGAAGCTAAACCTAGGTGAAGGAATTACCCAAAGGCAGAAAAATCTGCATCTCTATGGGTTGAACTTAAAAGGGAAAGGATAAGCTAATGAAAAAGACTGGTTCTAGATCTATGGTGCCTTTGGGAAAGGGAGGCTCCTAAAGTGGGAAGAGGAGGGATCTATGACCCCAAGAGGAGCTAGAGATGACTGAGAGAGCAGAATTGCTTTGTAAAGAGAGAGGGATTGATTGGCCTTGGCTTGGTTTATGCAAGATGTGTAACCCTTTACAAGACTGCTTTGAAGTTCATTTCTATAATCTGGCATTCAATTTCATTTTTCTATTGAAACTGCTCTTTCTAGAGTAATCAGTGCTGAACTTATCTGCCAAAACTAATGACTTAAAAATATTCTTTTTGATCTGTGTATAGACTTTGATACTTGATCATACTTCTGGGGTACTGTCATCTTTGAATTCATATGGCATTTCTCTCCTGATTCCTTTTCTGTGTATGCATGGGACTATACCTCAGTATTATTTGCTAGGTAGTTTTTCATCTAGGACATTTAGCTGTTAGTATCCCTCAAGAATTTGTTCTGGGCTGTTTTTTATCACACACACACACACACACACACACACACACACACACACACACACCATCACTACTCCCCTAGCTTTCTATTTTTTTTTTTTTTTTTTTTTTTTTTGCTGAGGCAATTGGAGTTAAGTGACCTGCCCAGGGTACACAGCTAGGAAGTGTTAAGTGTCTAAGAGCAGATTTGAACTCAACTCTTCCTGATTTCAGGGCTGGTGCTCTATCCACTGCACCACCTAGCTGCCCCTTTTACTTTCTTTTTTAATCTTAACAGCATTGGTTTTTGTTTTTGCAAAGCCTTTTTACTTTAATGTAATTAAAATTATCCATTTTAGATCCCACAATGATCTTTATCTCTCATTTGGTCATAAATTTTCTTTTTTCCACAGATTTGACAGGTAAACTATTTCCTGAGGCACTTAGTATTCATTGTTCTATAACCTAGTTTCTGTCAAACTGTTTACCAGTTTTCCAAACAGTTTTGTCAACTAGTGAGTTCCTGTCTCAAAAGCTTGGATTTTTGGGGTTTATCAAACACTAGCTTACTATGGTCATTTATTGCTATGTATTATGTACTTAATATATAAACTTGATCCATTATTCTATTTATTAGCCAGTTCAGATTGTTTTAATGATTACATCTTTGTAATCCAGTTTGTGATTATGATACCACTAAGTTACCTTTCTTCACACATTTTTCATCAATTCCTTTGATAGTTTTGAACTTTTGTTCTTCCAAATGAATTTTGCTATTATTTTTTCTAGCTCTATAAAGTAATTTTTGGTGATATGATTGGTGTGGTGCTGAATAAGTAAATTAATTTAGGTAAAATTACCGTTCTTCCATGTCTTGATGCTATATAGCAAGACTAGCAAAAATCTTAGTGAAAAGATAGACCCAAGTAAATAGTTTTTTTTTTTTTTAAAGGGGGAACTGAGAATGGAAATGAGGCTCCCAACTCACTTACATTAGTAAGTAGTTCCCAGTATAGGAATGCCTTTCACCAATGAAGACTAATTTTATAATTATACTACTGGAGGGTTGTCTGGGAGTACCAAGAAGTTAAGTAATTTGCTTTTAATCATAAGCTACTTTGTGGAAGGTTGGGTTCTAAATCAACTATTCCAAATTCAGCATAATATTCTTTTTTTGGGGGGGGTCTTTTGGAACACTGAGATAATATAATTAAAACAAAGATTCTTCTTTCAGCTTTAATTATATTATCTCAAATTTTTAAATTGAAATCTCAGATCAAACCTGACTTCATATACTTTTAGCTGCATGGTCCTGGACAGATCATTTCACCCTTTTGTATTAGTTTCCTCAAATGTACCCTAAGAATAATAATAACACTTTCCTCACAAGGATGTTATAAGGATCAAATGAGAAATCTGTAGAGTGCTTAGCACAAGCTTCTAGTAGGCACTTAATAAATGCTTATTATCTTCCTTTCTTATATATCTTAATGGAAGAATTAGAATAGTGTTTCTTAATTGGATTGGAGTGGAAATACACTGAACAGACTTCATAAAGCCTTTAACTTGGATGCAATAAAATATCACATTATTTCTTTCATTAACCTTTAACCAAAATTATTGTTTTTTTCTTTAATAATGGATAGAATAATGCATTTAAACTCATTTGCACACATAGAGACATTACTTTGAGCAGTGATCTATAGGGTTTGCTAGATTTCCAAGGGAATATATGACACAAAGTTAAGAACTTCTGAATTAGCAAAATGTAGAATTCTACTGCTTTTATAAAATAAACTTAATTTTTTTTCTTGATTGTAGTTAGTAGGAACATCAAAAAACAAAAAGATTTCAGGCTTTAAGGTCAAGTAGTTCAAACCTCTCATTTTACAAATAAGGAAACTGAACACAAAGAGCTTAAGAGATACAAGTAGTATGTGACGGAGCTGATATTTGTATTTATATCACCCAACTCTTCCAAATTCCAATCTCTTTCTATAGTACCTTGCTAGTCATGAAATTCATCATATTTGATTTAGTTTCTTGGGCCAGATGATACCAAAAGTCATTTCAAAAGCTGAAATTGCTTCTCTATTTAATCAAAATTGGGGGAAATGTCTACTATAAAAAGATAAGCTGGAGTGGAAAACTGACAGTTTTAGAGAACTTAAGGATTCATCTATATGAACAAACTTCTCATATTTATAAGGATAAGAATAAAATTAGATCAAAATCTTTTGGAATCTAGTGTGATTTAAAAAAAAAGCAATTTATACATTTCTTTTTATCTTCATAGAAAAATGGATTCATAGCATCATAGATCTGGGACTGGAAAGGATCTCAAGAGCCATCTAATCCAACACTCTCATTTTATAAATGAGGTTAAATGACTTGTACATCATCACCCAAATTGTTATGGAAATGGGATTTAATACTAAATCTTCTTCAGAGCCACTGCTTTTCCCACTACTCTACTATATTTAGATATATTATTTACAAAGACCATATAATAAGATAGTAAGATGATAGCATCTTAGATTCTGAGTTATAAGGGATGTTGAGGGCTATTTAGTTCAACTCACTTGTTTTGTAGATGAAAAAATTGGAGCTGCATTAAGAGATATCACTTAGCTGGTGACACACAGAAAGCATTGTCTTCACCGTATTCTGGTTTTCTAAAATCTTATTGAACTCAAAACATACTATTGTATAAACACTAATTTCTTCCCAACCATCCTGATTCTTGGCAAACTCAACCATAGTTTCTTGCCTATCTCTCTACTACTAAATTGTCTTCTACCTATGACGCTTTTCCATTTCTTGAATCATAATCAAATCAATATGGTTATTGCTTTTTAAATGGATATATTAATCTATTTTCCATTTACTCCACTGGGCATCTAGTAACATAAAAAATATAAACTTTCTTGGCCATCCTTTCCACATATATGATATTTCTTACAATAGAATGTAAGCCTTTGTGGATGGGGGTAGGCCATGGACTGTTTCTATTTTTATCTATATTCTTGGAATCCTGGGGTCTAATTGCCTTTCTCTATAGCTAGAGAGGCCAGTTATTTATTCATTTATATTTATGGAACGTTACTATACTTAAAGATTTTCATTCAACCTATAATGTTCTTGGAGTTAGGAATTCCTGTTGAATCAAGTCCCTCTTTTGATTCGGAAAGGCATTTTTTCTGTTTCTAATAGTCTTAGACTTGTTTAAATCCTTGACAGGAAAAGGGAGTGAGCCTAAAATTAATCAACCAGGGGAATAATAGACAAAATTTAAACCCAAATCTTCATTATTCTGAGATCAGGTCTTGATTTATTATCCCAGGCTGTCTCTTTGTGTGTGGTACAGTGGTAAAACCCTTGGCTCTGAAGTAAGAAGTACCTTCAAATTGCACCTCTGTTCCTTTGTACATCACTTTCTTTCCTTGGTCCTTAATTTTTCTCACCTGTAAAATTAGGAATTTGGATTAAATCCTTTCTGAGCTGTCTTTAAACTTAATCCTATTAGACTTTTTATTCTTTCTGTGTATTTCAATGTCTTTCTTTCTACCTTTTTCTACCTCTGTCTATCTATCTCTCTCTATATATATAACTGCAAGCTTGTCATCTCACCATAGTTATTATAGAATTTAGCAATTATACTTATTTAATATTTTATGGGCAACTATATAATGCAGTAGATATAGTGCTAGATTTAGTCAAGAATACCAGACCTCAAATCCAGACTAAGAAACTTACTAAGTGGGTAACTCTGGTTCTGTCATTTAACTTCTATTATCTTCAGTTTCCTCATCTATAAAATGGGGATAATTAGCACCTACCTCCCAGAGTTTTAGTGATGATTAAATGAGGTAATATTTGTAAAGTGATTTGCAAACTTTAAAGCACTATCTAAATGGTAGCTATGATATTGCTTAAGTAAGGTTCTACAAGGCCATTTGCCCTATGTCACTTGTTTGGGAAAATGTGGCTGTTTAGATACAGGTATATTTTTTTATGTAGTTCTTTATGACTGTAGGCAAATTGAGTTGAGTCAAACCGTTTTCCTACCTCTATTCACTAGGGCTTATTCAAAATGCAGAGCCATCTGGCTAGGACCCAGAAGAACTGAGCTCACAGCTCTGCTCATTTAGGATTTAAAATAACTTGGTGAATAAACTGAAGGAAATTTTTGTATTTCAGAGCATTCAGTGTATTTATGGTCATTTGGACTTGGGCAAAGGGTATCATAATGATAGTATTTGAAATACGATCTCGTGCCTGTACTAATTCAAAACGATTCTCAGAATTGTCATTATAATTTAAACCTTTAATTCTTATTCATGTAATTAAGTAGCAACTGAATAAATATTGATATACATAATTTTGGGTCCTGAAGGCCAGCTATATTTTAGAACATTAACTAAACAAGAAAAGGATGGGATAGAGTATAATATTATATCAAATGATATATACAAAATTACAAGATAAAAATTATGAAGGTTAAAAACAGAAGGATGGAGAATGATGTAATGTTGCCTTGAGTCCCAATTCAGTCAGCTGTGTGTTTTCTCCTGCTTTTAATTTTACAATTCTTTTGTTAAAAAAAAAAAAAGCAATGGAAAATGAACATTGTAAAGAACTGTACTTCAGCTATGAGAAATCTGAAGCCATTGTTGAATTTGTTGAATTACTCAATTATTCTAGAAGGTCCTAGAGGATTTACAAGGGGGTGATGGTAATGAATGAGATGGATGTGATCTTGCAATATGAAAAGAATTTCTTGAAATGAAACATATGGTTTGAAAAGGAATCTTCAGGGAAATAACTGGCACAAACTGCCCTTTCTCCTGGAAAGAATCATATTTGCATAATAGTTAAATGTGAACATAGCCTTTTGCACTCCATAAGCAAAGTTATTCATATGGGTCAGTTTGATCTGCTTCTATGCCCTATCTCCAATTCAGAGATGGGGAAAGGAATAATCATTATTAAGGGCTATTATATGTCAGGCACTCTGCTAAGTAACTTACAAATAGAATCTTGTTTCTCACAACAGTTCTTGTGGGGGAGATGCTGTTATCCCATTTTACAGTTGAGGAAACTGAGGCAATCAGGAGTTAATCTGAACAAAGTCACATAGCTAATAAGTGTTTGAATACAGATTTGAACTCAGGTCTTCAAGGCTCCAGACTCTTTGATCTAACTACTAACTAGCTATCTCTATCAACTCAGTTAATCTGTTCTGCAGCTTAATTGGAGGATGATATCATGTTTCTTACCTGAAGCCCAGAACTCTATCTAGAAAGTCAGGGAAAATTCTAAATTTTTGATCATAGAATGACTTTAATTTACTACTTTTAGCCTTTTAAAAAATTCCAATTTTCTCAAATGCCCTGTCTTTTAAAAACATTCCATTATTTAGCATCATGCTTTAACAAACCAATTTTAAACTTCTAGCACAATTGTTTTCTCAGAATCACAGAAACAAATTCCCAGAGTTGGCAGGGACTTTAGCAGTTCATCTAACTTATCTCATATTTCAGTAAAATTCCCTCCATGACCTACACGACAAGTGGTTATTAGGCCTTTATAGAAGATCTTCAGTGAAATCATCTATTTCCCAAAGCAATCCAGTCCATTTGTGCATAGCTCTAAAACTGATAGAAAGTTTTTCCCTATGTCAAGTCTAGATTTGTCTTTTTGCAACTGTTACATCTTGCCTTATTTTTGTCCTTGAGCAAGTAAAATACTTCTTCCTCATGGTAACTCTTCTAGGATGTACTACCCAAATCTTTTTCTCCTTCTTCTTTCTTCCTTCCACTGCTCCTCATCTGGCAGGATTTTTATACTCTTGCCTATCTCCAGTTTTTCATAGTTCATAGATGTAGATCTGGAAGAGATTTCAGAAATTATTGAGTACATCCTATTTATTTTACTGATAAGGAAACAGAGGTCCAAGAATCTAGCCAAAGTCACCTAAGAAATAATTTCCAAAGTAGCTTTTATATACTAATTTACATACAAACCTTCTTGAGAGCCAATCAGATTACAGATTTAAGAAGCTTGAAGAAAATATCATTGCAAGATACTCCTTCTGTGTAATCTGGATTGGAAATTTAAGCAATCATTAATTTACATGTGTATGAGCTTTCATGATTAGAAAGTATTTTCTAATATCTTTAGATCCTTGCAACAACAATAAGAATGGTTAATATAAATATCTTTTTTTTTAATTTAATAGCCTTTTATTTACCTGATATATGCATAGGTAACTTTACAGCATTAACAATTGCCAAACCTCTTGTTCCAATTTTTCACCTCTTACCCTCCCCTCCCCCCCTCCCCTAGATGGCAGGATGACCAGTAGATGTCAAATATATTAAAATATAAATTAGATACACAATAAGAATACATGACCAAAACGTTATTTTGCTGTAAAAAAGAATCAGACTCTGAAATATTGTACAATTAGCTTGTGAAGGAAATCAAAAATGCAGGTTTGCCTAAATATAGGGATTGGGAATTCAATGTAATGGTTTTTAGTCATCTCCCAGAGTTTTTTCTGGGCATAGCTGGTTCAGTTCATTACTGCTCCATTAGAAATGATTTGGTTGATCTCGTTGCTGAGGATGGCCTGATCCATCAGAACTGGTCATCATCTAGTATTGTTGTTGAAGTATATAATGATCTCCTGGTCCTGCTCATTTCACTCAGCATCAGTTCATGTAAGTCTCTCCAGGCCTTTCTGAAATCATCCTGTTGGTCATTTCTTACAGAACAGTAATATTCCATGATATTCATATACCACAATTTATTCAGCCATTCTCCAACTGATGGACATCCATTCAGTTTCCAGTTTCTAGCCACTACAAAAAGGGCTGCCACAAACATTCGTGCACATACAGGTCCCTTTCCCTTCTTTATAATCTCTTTGGGGTAGAATCCCAGTAGTAACACTGCTGGATCAAAGGGTATGCACAGTTTGATAACTTTTTGAGCATAGTTCCAAACTACTCTCCAAAATGGTTGGATTCGTTCACAACTCCACCAACAATGCATCAATGTCCCAGTTTTCCCGCATCCCCTCCAACAATCATCATTATTTTTTCCTGTCATCTTAGCCAATCTGACAGGTGTGTAGTGGTATCTTAGAGTTGTCTTAATTTGCATTTCTCTGATTAATAATGACTTGGAGCATCTTTTCATATGACTAGAAATAGTTTCAATTTCTTCATCTGAGAATTGTCTGTTCATATCCTTTGACCATTTTTCAATTGGAGAATGGCTTGATTTTTTATAAATTAGAGTTAATTCTCTATATATTTTGGAAATGAGGCCTTTATCAGAACCTTTGACTGTAAAAATATTTTCCCAGTTTATTGCTTCCCTTCTAATCTTGTCTGCATTAGTTTTGTTTGTACAAAAACTTTTCAGTTTGGTATAATCGAAATTTTCTATTTTGTGATCAGTAATGATCTCTAGTTCTGCTTTGGTCATAAAGACCTTCCCCTTCCACAGGTCTGAGAGGTAAACTATCCTATGTTCCTCTAATTTATTAATAATTTCATTCTTTATGCCTAGGTCATGAACCCATTTTGACCTTATCTTGGTGTACGGCGTTAAGTATGGATCAATGCCTAGTTTCTGCCATATTAGTTTCCAATTTTCCCAGCAATTTTTATCAAACAGTAAGTTCTTATCCCAAAAGCTGGGATCTTTGGGTTTGTCAAAGACTAGGTTGCTATATTTGTTGACTGTTTTATCCCTTGAACCTAATCTATTCCACTGATCAACTAATCTATTCCTTAGCCAATACCAAATAGTTTTGGTAACTGCTGCTCTATAATATAATTTTAGATCTGGTACAGCTAAGCCACCTTCATTTGATTTTTTTTTTTCATTAATTCCCTTGAAATTCTTGACCTTTTGTTTTTCCATATGAATTTTGTTGTTATTTTTTCTAGGTCATTAAAATAGTTTTTGGGATTCTGATTGGTATAGCGCTAAATAAATAGATTAGTTTAGGTACTATTGTCATCTTTATTATATTTGTTCGCCCTATCCAAGAGCATTTAATATTTTTCCAATTGGTTAGATCAGACTTAATTTGTGTGAAAAGTGGTCTGTAATTTTGCTCATAAAGTTTCTGATTTTCCCTTGGCAGATAGATTCCTAAATATTTTATATTATCAGTAGTTACTTTAAATGGAATTTCTTTTTGTAACTCTGACTGTTGGATTTTGTTAGTGATATATAAGAATGCTGATGACTTATGTGGGTTTATTTTATAACCAGCAACTTTGCTAAAGTTGTGGATTATTTCTAATAACTTTTTAGTAGAATCTCTGGGGGGTTAATATAAATATCATTCTCTTCATTTCATATATTAGAAAACTGATTATTGCAAAGCCCAGCAAAATTGCTAGTTTTTCTAGCTATGATAATGGAGTAAATGATACAGTTGCAACTTGATTCTGGGATTATGGTCCCTTCAATGCTTTTCTTATAATAAGTTGACTGCCTCAATGGACTGCAATGATGGTATGAAACAATTTTTTTTTTTGATACTGAAATCTCAGATGGGTAACTATCAGGTAAAGGCAACTATCAGGTAAAGTGCTGGTATGAATTATTCATTCTTTTAAAAGCTTTTGGGTTCAACAAGAAAAGAATGGGAAAGAATGAAAAGTGTTCTTTGTTCATGGTTTCTGATTCCTCTTTTTAAAAGGAAGTCATGAGCATTTAGCAACAGAAATTCCTCTTTACTTAGGCATTTAAGTGGCAGAAGGTATCAAGTGCCCTGTCTGGAGGCAGGAAGATTCATCTTTCTGAGTTAAAATTCAATCACAGACACTTACTAGCTCTGTGACCCTGGACAAGCCATTTAACCCTGTTTGTCTCAGTTTCCTCATCTGTAAAATGAGCTGGAGAATGAAATGGCAAACCACTCCAGCCAAGAAAACCCCAAATGGGGTCATGAAGAAATTGAATATCAACATTTCCTCATTACATTCAGAACTGATATGATATATGAATTTGGCTTGATTTGCGTATTATTATTATTGCTGTTATTGATAATGAAAAAGAGAATGATAACAATAAAGTAGATACATGGTGAAGTAGAGACCACAGTCAGTTGTTCTGGATTTAAATTCTGCCACTTACCCCTTAAATGATCTTGAGGAAATCACTTAACCTTGTTCATCCTCAATTTCTTTATCTATAAAATAAAGTTGGACTAAATGATCCACAGAGGTCTTTCTAACTTTAAACTTGTGGTTTAATAAAGAATTTGGGAAATCTAATTCATGCAGCCATAGGATCTTAGGTTTAGAAGATGTTTTAGCAATCATTTGATCCCAGGTTTACATTTCTTTAGGGATAATAGGATGATAAATAAAATAATAACAGCTTAACATTTATAAAATATTTTAATTTATTATTTTAATTATCTCATTTGATTCTTAACAAATAATAATATTATGACATCAATGATAGTATCATCCCCTTTCAACAAATGAGAAAACTGAGGAGAATAGAGTTTAACTATTTTACCCAGGTTCACATAGATAGTAAATATATGAGGAAGGATTTGAATATGGGCTTACCTAACTCCAAGTAAAATGCTCTATCCACTGTACCATGTGGAGTTGCACAGCTTTCTACAGATCATTGAATCTAAGCTTCTTATTTTATGGTTGAGAAAACAGACTCAAAACAATTGTCTCCTGGTCACATAGATAAAGGTAGAGTTGGAATTTGGACTTGGCAACTACAAGCTCATCATTCTTCCTACTTTTCTACACAGACCTCCTGTATGTCTTTCTAACCTCACCAGTCTTTGTGAAAAGATCAACAAAAAGTTTTAGAAAAGATTTGCATAATGATGCATATGTCATCAATTAAATCAAATGAGATCATGAAAATTGTGGGCACAGAGGGTTGTTGTTATTGTTGTTTTGGTCTTCCAAGCACTAACATCTAGCAGTGTCTCGAATGTAGTACAATTTTAATAAATAGAACTAAGTCTAAATCAATGCCTTTATTTTATAGAAGGCAATATTCAATTTCAAGGTCATGTCATTAATAGCAAACCTTGGAACAATAAACTAGATTATATGTGTGTGTATTTGTATGTGTGTGTGTGTATATGGAGGGCAGTGTATATATATATATATGTGTGTGTGTGTGTGTGTGTGTATGTGTTTAATTATATATCTAGATGTTTATATAAATATACATATAATACAAATACTACATGCATGTGTGTATGTATATATGCATACATATGTGTATTTCTATATGTGTATACATATATACGTATATACACACACATAGGTATTTATTGTATGTAATTTAAAATATTTTTCAAAAACAGCCATAGGCTTCACCAGATTGCCAAAAAGTTCATAACACAAAAGCATTAAGAACTTCTGCAAAGTAAAAATTTCTGAAGCTTTTCCTTGTGTGTTTCTTGTCTTTTGTGTTATCATATAGAGCACAGACACACACATACACACATACACACACTTTATTCTCTGTCTACATAGGTCTTTGAAAAATAGGCTACACAAAGTCTTTTTTGTTTAAACAAATGTTTTCTCCTTGTATTGTGTCATATGTTTAAATTAATAGGGTATGTTTTTCCCCCCCTTTAAAGACCAAACACAAATGCAGTAGATTCTTCTCCCAATTTTTCTGACTGAGAACATGAAAGGTCTAATTGGAATTCAGAGAAAATAGAAGCCTCCTTTTGGACTCTAAGGAGCTCTAACCAACTCAGCTGTGCCTTGTTATTGACAAGTCTATCCAGATTGCTCTGATTTATAGGCACTTTAGTGTTTTCAATGTTCTAAGGGTTGACATCTCACAGAGGAGGGTTAGGATTGCCCTTTTATTTCTCCATATCGCAAAGGAAATACATTTTCTAAAACAAAAACAAAAAGGCTGAATACTAGGTTACTTTCTTTTTCTTTTTTCTTTTTTTTTTTAAACATTCATCTACCTCTGATTCACAGAAAACCAAGAATTTGAGGTGCAAAGTTTCACTGTGGGACTAAACTAACTACTTGGGTCCAGTAATGTATAAAATGAATAAAAAATTATTTGCATAGTGACTTAGGTAGACACAAATGAATCATGAATTCATTTACAAACTATTATACTATTTTCTAGGTACTAGGCATTTTATAATTATTATCTTACAGTTGTGTAATATTACAACATTATTATCTACAATTGCACAAATTCTTAATAGGAGAATTTTCAAAGTGCTAAGCATAACAAAACATTTCACAGAATCCTTTACTGCTTCAATGACTCTATGATTACATTTGTGTGGGTTTTCCCTGTAGCAGTACAGATGGTAACCAATATAAAGATTCTTATCTTATACAATTCTTTCCCATAATTTTTGAAAAGTCCTTTTCAGAGAATATACCCCACAGGTCAATGGTCTTCTTAGAGGAGTATTAAAAGAGCACATTCTGAGAGTATTAATTGATTAAAGATTTAGAGATAGAAGGGAACTTAGAAATCATTAAGTTTATTCTCCCTTTTTTTTTTTTAAAAATGAAAAAATAAGATCTGTCTTTTGCCCTTCTGATATCACATGACTAACTCATTTTCCCAACTATCTCTTTTTCTGATAATACATTTTTTCTAAGATATCTTTATTCCACTTCTTGAGTGTAGACTAACATTGAAGATATGCTATAATTTTTGCCTCTGTGATTCTCTCCATTGACCTTTGAATTACTCACAAATTTAATTCCTTAGAATTGGTGGTGTTTGCAAATTCATATCCTCAGAATTGCTTGAAGAATCTTTGGAACAGGGATGTTTTTTTTTTTTTTTTCTTTCTCTTCCTCTTTCTTTTTTCTTCTTCCTTCTCTTTTACTCTTTTATCTCTCCTTTACTCACAACTGGAAAGCAAATGGTCAGAGACTTCTCAGTTTAACCAAAAAAACCCATTAAATTCATGTAGCAAATAGGTTCTGAGCTTACTTTCTCAAACTCCCATTCAGAATAGCAGGATAGATACTTTTAGAATAATTATTGCTTCTCTCCTCAGAGTCTTAGGAATAACCATGTGGAATTAGGTGTGTCTTTTTAGTACTGTTATTCTGAATCCTCTATTTAATATATTCATCACAATATCAAATGTATATTAATATCACTTTAAACTCAATTTTATCAGTTGTTTTCTCCTCAATGTTAATTAGCCAATTAACAGTGATTAATTTTTTGCAAAGGGATATTCATTAAGAATAGGAAGGAAGCTAAGCTATACAAATGTCTAGTGATGAAAGAAAAATCTGATTCTGTAAAAACTGATATTGAATAGAAACTTGGTATGTAAGATCTATAAACCAATGTAAGCTGGGTGTGGTCAAATATGGGATGGAAAGATTAAACATCAGCATCCAACATCATGGACATCAGTGAACTTAAATGGACAGGAATAGGTGAATTTAATTCATGTGGTCATTATACATACTACTATGAGCAAAAGAATTCATTAGAAAAAATGAAGCCCTCATAGTTAATTAAAGGATGAGAAAAGCAGTACTCAGATATAATCTCACAAAAGATAGAATGAACTGAACATGGCACAATAAATTGGTTTAAGGTTGGGAAAAGAGTATGATAAGGCTGTATATTGTTGTCTTACTTATTTAACTTATATGCAGGGTACATCATTTATTTAACTCATATACAGAATAGAATACCAGGATGGATAGATCAAAAGTTAGAATTATAGTCATTGGGAGAAATATCCATATCTCAGATAAGCAGTTGATATTGTTCTGATGGCAGAAAGTGAAGAAGAATTAAGAATCCTCTTGAGGGTGAAAGAAGAGAGTGTAAAAACTGGCTTGAAGCTTAACATAAATACAAAAACAAAACAATCACAAAATAAACAAATCCCCTAAAATCATAGTTTCACCATTTTTTTTTTTGGCAAATATGAGAAATAGAGTCAGATTTTATATTCTTGTGTTTAAAAAATTCATTGTAGATGGCAATCTCAGTCATGGAATTAAAAACTGTTTCTTGGAAGAAAAGATATAGAAAATCTGGACAACAGACTAAAGAGCAGAGATCAGTGTGCTGATAAAGATCCATAGAGTCAAATTTATGATTTTTCTAATAGCAAACTATGGCTATGAGAGTTGGACCATAAGGAAATCAATGATTTAGCATTTTTCTTCTTTTTTTTTTTATTTTTGGGTTTTATTTGACTGATTCTTGATGTTTTATTGACTTCCATTTGTCTAATTCTAATTTTTAGAGAATTTTTTTCTTCAGTTAGCTTTTTAACCTCCTTTTGTATTTAGCCAATTGTATTTTTATTTATTTTTATTTTTTTAGCTTTTTATTTATAAAATACATGCATATGCTGAGTGAAATGAGCAGGACCAGGAGACCATTTTATACTTCAACAACAATACTATATGATGATCAATTCTGATGGACGTGGCTCTCTTCAACAATGAGATGAACCAAATCAGTTCCAGAACCAGCTATACCCAGTGAAAAAACTCTGTGAAATGAGTGTGAACCACTACATAGTATTTTGATCCCTCTGTTTTTGTCTGCTTACATTTTTGATTTCTTTCACAAGTTAATTGTACATTATTTCAAAGTCCGATTCTTCTTGTGCACCAAAATAATTGTATGGATATGTATGCATATATTGTATTTAATATATACTTTAACATATTCAACATGTATTGGTCTACCTGCCATCTGGGAGAGGGGATGGAGGGAAGGAGGAGAAAAAATTGGAACAGAAGGTTTTGCAAAGGTCAATGCTGAAAAATTACCCATGCATATATCTTGTAAATAAAAAGTTAAAATTAAAAATACATGCATAGATAGTTTCAACAGTCACCCTTGAAAAGCCTTGTGTTCCATTTTTTTTTCTCCTCCCTCCTTTCTTCCCTTAGGCAGCAAGCAATCCAACATATGAAACATGTGTAATTCTTCTATATGTATTTCTACAATTATGCTGCACAAGAAAAATCACATCAAAAAGGAAAATAAAGAAAAAGAAAAGAAAAAGCAAGAAAATAACAACAAAAAATGAAAATACTATGTTGTGATAGTCACACACTAAATTTGAGTCAATTCTCTACATATTTTAGTAATGAGACCTTTATCAGAACCCTCTGATGTTAAATCCTCAGCACCACCCAGTTTACTCCTTCCCTTCTAATCTTGTCTGATTGGTTTTGTTTGTACAAAACTTTTTAACTTAATATAATCAAAATTATTCATTTTGTATTCCATAATGTACTCTAGTTCTTCTTTGGCCATAAATTCCTTTCTTCTCCACAAACCTGAGAGGTAGACTATTCTTTGTTCTTCTAATTTGCTTATAGCATCACTCTTTATGTTTAAATCATGTAGTCACATATCTTGGTGTAGGGTCAATGCCTAGTTTCTGCTACACTAATTTCCAACTTTCCTAGCAACTTTTGTCAACTAGTGAGTACTTATTCCAGAAGCTGGGGCTTTGTGTTTATCAAACCCCAGATTACTATATTCATTCACTATTGTGTCTTGTTAACTAATCTATTCCACTGATCAACTACTCTGTTTCTTAGCCAGTACCAAATGGTTTGGATGACTGCTGCTTTATAATATAGTTTTAGGTCTGGTACAACTAGGCCATCTTCATTTGCATTTTTAAAATTAATTACCTTGAAATTCTTGACCTTTTGTTCTTTTAGATGAACTTTGTTATATTTTTTTTAGCTCTGCTAAATAATTTCATAAGAATTTGATTAACACAGCACTAAATAAGTAGATTAATTTAGGTAGAATTGTCATTTTTATTATATTAGTTTGGTCTACCCACTAGCATTTGATATTTTTTCAATTGATTAGATCTGACTTTATTTGTGTGGAAAGTGTTTTGTAATTATGCTCCTAAAATTCCTGGTTTTGTTTTGGCAGATAGACTACCAAATATTTTATATTATCTACAGTTATTTTAAGTGGAATTTCTCTTTGTATCTTTTGCTGATGGATTTTGTTAGTAACATATAGAAATGGTGATGATTTATGTGGATTTATTTTGTATCCTGCAACCTTCATAAAATTGTGAATGTTTCTAGTAATGTTTTAGTTGATTCTCTAGGATTCTCTAAGTATTCCATCTGCAAAAAGTGATAATTTGGTTTTCTCATTACCTACTCTAATTTCTTTCATTTATTTTTCCCAATTGATAAATGACCAAAACCATGCATATCCTTCAATCTAACAACAATTACTAGCATTGACTCTCAAAAGAGATTTTTTAAAAAGTTAAAAAATCTTATATGTATAAAATATTTATAGCAACTCTTTTCTCAGGACAAAGAATATGAAATTTCACAGATGCCCAACAATTGAGGAATGCCTGAATAAATCAGAGTATGTGGTTAGGAAGGAATATTATTGTTCTATAAGAAATGATGAGCAGAATGCTATTAGAAAAATCTGGAAAGTCCACCATGAGCTCAAGCAAAGTGAAATGTTGTGAGAGTTGTGAGAAGATCAACTGTGAATGACTTTGGTATTCTCTGTGACATACTCTGAAGGACATGTGATGGAAAATGCCATCCATGTCCAGAGAAAGAACTCATTATGTCTGAATACAAATTGAAGTATATTTTAAGAAAAATTTCTTGAAGGTTTTTTGTTTTTTTTTTTGATGTGGGAGATCTAGGTTTTCTTTTGCAACATGACTTTTTTGGAAATGTTTTGCACAGGAGGGAGTGTGGAGAGGAGGGAGAAGAATCAAACTCAGATAAAAAAAACAAATGTAAAAATTGTTTTACATATAATGGGGGAAATAAAAACAATAAACAATCATGCAAAACATTAAAAAATGAATGTTGAAAACTCTTTACATGTAACTGGAAAAATAAAATGCTATTAAGAAATAAAAGATGGATAGATATAACCCCTCAACCTTATGAACATATGATCAAATCCATATCACAACCATAACAGGTAAGTGACATTAAAATGTGACAACATAAAGTAATATTTTATAGTTTCACTTATAATTTAATTTTTTAAAATGAGAATCAGCATTTTTTTTACTATGTTCAAAGATTAATTCTTCAATATTTACCTAAATTTCCTATTTTCATTACACACACACACACACACACACACACACACACACACATTTGCATGTATTGATACAAATTCGTAGAATTATGTCGTCAACCAGTATTTATTAAATGCCTGTAAATATATCTGGCACTGTGCTAATTTCTGAGAAAAAAAGAAAGGGAAAGGACAATTACTACTCTCAAAGCTCTCAAAGAGTTTATAGTTATTTGAGAAAACTATAGTAATTCACCAAGCATTTATTAAGTGCCTGTTATATGCCAGGCACTATGGTAAGCACTGCAGTTACAAAGAAAAGCAAAAGTCATTTCCTGCTCTCAAGAAATTTATAGTCTAATAAGGGAGATAACATGAAAACTATTGTTTTTGTTGTTCAGTTGTCCCCTTATGTTTTATTCTTCTTGATGTTATGGCCTATATAATGCTCTTGCTCTTTAATCTTCCATTATTACTTGAAAATCATCCAATTTTATCTTTGTTGTCTCTATGACATTTTCTAGTCATCTTATCCTTTGCCATCCCCCTTTCCTTTTGCCTTCAATTTTTCCCAACATCAAGGTCTTTCCCAATAAGTTCCATCTTTTCTTTATGTGGTCAAAATATTTAAGCTTTAGCTTATAATGAATAGCCTGGATTATTTTCTTGCAGTATTGAATGAATTGAACTTCTTGCTGTCCAAAAGACTCTCCAAAATGTTTTCTCTAACAAAATATGGACAGGTTATAGAAGGAAGGCAACAATAGAAAGGAGGACTAGTAAAAGATTCTTGCAGAAGGTGGGATTTTAGCTGAGACTTCTGGGTAGGTAGAAAGCAGAGACAATGAAAAGGATAATCCCAGGCAGGAGGAACAACCAGAATAAAAATATCCAATAGGGAGATGGAATTTCTCCTTTGAGGAATAGCAGGTAGACCCATGTCAGTGAACCAAAGGATTCATGGAAGAGAATAAGATACAAGACTGGAAAGAAAAGAAGTGGTTCAGTTTATGAAAAACTTTGAAATACCAACAGAGGATTTTATATTGTATCCCAGAGGTAAAGGGGACCTAAGAAATAATTTAATCTCTTATATTTTATAGATGAACAAATAGAAGCTCCGGAAAACAAGGTAGCTCCCTGAAGGTCACTCAGGTAGCAAACAGTGAAGCTGGGAATTAAAGCAATGTTTTCTTATTCCAAATCTGACATATTTTCCATTGAATCATGCCAAATAAGAGATGTATTTTTTATAAGATATATTTTTTATAGAATTGTGACAAATCTGTCCTATTGATTTAGCAAAGAGGAATTCCGAATGGTAAAAGTTTGATGCTAATAAATATTAATAATAATATTTAACATTTACACAGTACTTCAACATATGTAAAGTACTTTAAAACCATTATTTCATTTGTGAGTTAAGCTTTGCAGGTAGCATTATCTTATAGGTGAGCAAACTGAGGTTTGGAGAGGTTAAGCAACTTATTATCTGTGTTCATGTTACTATTAAGGTTTGCCTTATTCCAATTTCAAAAGGCAGATTACTTCTGCAGGGCATATCTAATAGAATGAGAAATTTCTGAAGAGAACCACTTTCCATATTTCACTGCCCAAGGGGCTATAGCTATGGAATTCTTTGTGAGACTTCTGAGTATAACAAAGACAATGACAAGATAAGTAGAACTTAACTTTTTCAAATATCTCTAGGATTTTTTTTTTTTTTTTTTTAGTTCTAACTGAATAGGTTTCTCAGGGACTTGAATGATCAAAGAATCAGATTTGCTTTTTCTTTTTTCCCCTTGTAAATATTCTTAAATTCTCTTTATCTTCCGCACTTGTTTGATGCATAAATAAATCTTCCCTCCCTTCCTTCTTCCCTTCCTCTTTTCCTCCCTTCTTCTTTTCCTTCCTCCCTTTCCCCCTCGCTTTCTCTTTCTTTCTTTCTTTTCTTTTTTCTTTCTTTCTTTTTCTCTTCCTTTTTGTTTCTTTCATGCTTTCTTTCTTTCCTTTTTTTCTTTCTTTTTCTCTTCCTTTTTGTTTCTTTCATGCTTTCTTTCTTTCCTTTTTTCTTTCTTTTTCTCTTCCTTTTTCTTTCAAGCTTTCTTTTTTTCTTTCTTTGTTCCTTTCTTTCTTTGTTTCTTTCTTCCTTCTCTCCTTCCTTCTCCCTCCCTCCCTCTCTCCTTCCCTCCCTCTTTCTTGTCTCTTTCTCTTTCTTTTTCTTTTTCTTTCTCTCTTTCTTTCTCTTTCTTTTTTTTATTTCTTTCCTTTTTCTTACATTCTTTATCTAGACCTATTATTTAACCAGCAAAAATACTTTAACAGAGATAGGCCTAAAACATATATGGAACCTCGAGTCTTAGAGACTTTCCAAGGAATACTCAGAGGGGGAATAACTTGCCTGAGTGAACATAGCCAGGATGTGTCAGTAGAATTTTATTCTAGGTCATAACTCTGTGGCTAGCACTCTAGTGACAGCCAAATGACACAAAGTATAGAACTTTGTCTCTTCTGTTAGGAAGATGTGAGTTCAAATTAAGTTTCAGACAATTACTAGCTGTGACATTGGGAAAATTGCTTAATCTGTGTCTGTCTCAGTTTCCCCAATGGTAAAATGGGGTGAATAATAATATATGTTTCTCATAGTTGTTGTGGGGGTTAAATGAGGTGATATTTGTAAAGCATTTAGTACAGTATCTGGCACATAGAAAGTGCTCAATAGATGCTTATTTCTCTCCTCTCTATCCATTGTGACAAGTTTAAAAATGACAGTGTGGTATATACAAAAGCTTTCTAAATATTCAAGAAGTTTAACATCATAGAATCATAGGTTTCAAAGGCTATAGTCTGATCCTCTAAAATTACAAGTAAGGAAATAAGAGATTATAGAACTATATATTTTGAACAATCTCCAGATTCTCTATGGGACTTTAGAAGTCATAAGCCCAGTGCCAACAATTGAAGAGGTTACTTATTTAAGGTCAACCAGTTTGTAACAAGTGACGAGATTAGAATTTGAGACAAAGCCCCACAGAGATCATGTCATTGGTCTATATAATTATGCAAAGTTTGAATCACATCTGAATCCAGGTTCTCCAACTCCAAATCTGGTTCTTTTTCTCTCGTACCACTTAGCTTTAAAAAGAAATTGAATTTCTTCTCCCCTACCCCCAATTAACAAGTATTCCTTTGTTCTTTCCTTTCCATTCTATCTCCACTGAGATAGAAAATAAATTTAAGAAAACCTTTGTAACAGATAGGCAGTAGAACAAAACAGAACCGATTCTATCTTTTGCTTTGCTAAGAATGGATTTTTATTTAAATTTTATTTTTATTCTTTCTTTCAAAAGACAGTTGCATTTTTTTCTTTCAGACAGGTACAATGCATGAGATGGGTATGACAGAAGTCAATTTTTTCATGTATTAACAGCAATCAGTCTGCAGCTAATGTCTTTTCATGGGTAACTTCCATCTTAAGGTAATATAGAAATTGATTCATACTTGATAAAGAATATGAAAAATTTGTGAACTGTTATGACAATTTAAAAATCTAGCTAAAATGGAATCATTTTGAAAATTTCAAACAGAGATAATTACTAAAGATAACTATTTTTGGCTGTTACAATTACTTCCAATGCCTAGCAGAGTATATGCCACATAGTAGCCACTTAATAAATGCCCTCTAGACATGTACTTTAAACCATTAGCTCTTATTTATCTAAAAATGACAAGGACCAGAATTGTTATAGATTCTTTGAGAGAATCAAATAGAAATTGTAGAGGGATAATCTACCAGCAATGGAATTGTTACAGTCTGATCATTAGAGGTTTCTGACAGGTTTTTTTGAATCCTAGAAAGAGTGGGAAGCAAATACCTCCAAAATGCCCATGTCCAGGTAATGATAACAATAAAGATGGACATATTCAAACAGCCAGTGGAAAATGGTTAGCAGAGGAAGAATCAAATCCTTTTAAGTAATACAACTCATGGAATTTGAAACCTAAGGCAGTTTGCTTTAAAAATAAAGTTAAAAAAAAAGACGCATCAAAAATGAGAATGAATTCACTTTGAGAAGATCTAAAGCTGTTTGAACATCTGTTTAAAATGGTCCCTGGGGATATGGTTCAAATTGCATAAATGAAGATACTTCAGCTTAGAAAATCATAGCTTCTAAAGGACAGCAAATACCATCTTCTTTCTTTCCAAACCAGGCTTGTCCCATGGAGCAAAAACCAGATGCAAGCAATTTATAGGCATTTAATGAAAACTTTGTGCAGAGAACCATAGTGGAATTGTGCCCATCAGTCATTATTCAAGCCTGCTTGGAATTTCATTTCTTCTACATTTCCTTGTAAACACTGAGAAATAAGGTGATCAATAAGTTCTAATCATGGTTTCTAAACACCCTCAATTTGCCTATATTTTTCTCCTGTCTCACAGAAAAGGCTCTACGAAAAGAAAACAGTCTTTAAATGACTGGAACAACATCCTTTTCATCTGTTCTCTCCATTACAGGGGACAAGATTGCACATGCAAAATGATTTTGCCAATAAGATTGCTATTGGAAAGCTTTTTAAATTCTACTATGAGAAAACAATACAATGGAAACACAAGAGAGTTTGGGAAACAAAACAAAACAAAACAAAAAAAACCCTCACAAAACAACTCTAAATTGTTAGTTTTATTGCTAAATTCGCAATAACAAAAATAAATTTTAGGGGTCTATCTTGGTTCTTTAATGAGTGAAGACTACTAAGAAGAATTATTATTTTCTCCACTTTTTTCAAAGTGAGGGTTCCAAAATATCTCATTCCATTAGCTTTTTTTTTTTTTTTTATGTCAGAAAAAGTATACTAACCATGTATCATCTCTCTTTTATCCTACCATTTCAATCTCAAAGAAAATTCCCAAACAGTAGATTTTTCCCCTTAAAAACAGTTCAGGCACCATAATTTACATGAAAACCTCTCTTCCAAATTACCTTAAATTTAACTACATTGTCTATATTTATATTTTTATCTTTGTGCTTATGTGTATAGACTTACACATATTCTGTTTCTACTGTTAAACTGCAGCCCACATTGTGGATACAGAATGTTTATCTTATTTTTTTTTTTGTACTTGAATTTCCAGAATTTAGCAGAACACTTGGGGCCTAATTAATATTTGTTGTCTGACTGATAAATCTTCTACATATTTTTTCCTGATGTCCCCATCAGTTAATACCTTGTATCTCAAACTAATTTGTATTTGACATCTTTGTAATATTTGTCTTTAACTTTATATTGCATATATTTTCATATGTAATTATTTTCTCCATTATTTTAGTACAAGTATATAACCTCCTTGTCAGTGTTGAGATTCATTCACTATAATTGTGTCCTTAAAATCCAGCAAAGTGCTTGGTACATACTACATGTTGAACAAATTATTATTTTGATATATGCTGATTTTGCAGAGAAAAAATATCATTATTTGGATGAATCTGAGGTAGAGTTCAATCACACTTTGTATACATTTTGTAATTCACGTTTTGCTTTAGTGATAATTTGGGTATTGTCAGTGTCTGTGCAGGTTTGAATCCCTGAAGGTATTTTGGAAAATCAAGGGAAAAAATTAGCAACCCATGGTAGTGAGAAGAGGAATCATTCCCATTTCCTGACTGAAAAGGAGTGATATTTTTTTCCTTTTGAGGTCTCTAAGACTAAGCAAATAAAAGGGCTCAATTCTATAACATCTTCAGTACCTAGGAAAGTACATTTTGTAGTTAGTTTTCTTTTTTGTTGTTGCACAAGATTTCTCTGTAGAAAAGAAAATATGTAATACATTAAAAAAACAAAAAAAACCTGAACCTGTGATTCCATTGATGTAAGACATTCCCAGCTAAGAACTCCTTCACCTGATGAAAATCAAACTATTCTGCAACTTATAATTTTAGGCAGATATCTGAGAGTACTAAGAACTTAAATCACTTGCCTAGGGCTATACAGATAGCATATGACAGAATTTGAACCTTGGTTCTTCACTTCTAGGCTGACTCCCTACCCATCTAAATACTCAATAAAGCAATAAAGTTCTCTATATAAATATTATTTTTAGATAATAAAAACCCATTTCCATGTAATAGACACTGTCAATGTCTTAAAAGCAAAGACCCTAGCACTCCTCAGTAAGAGTTCACTTTTCCTAGCACATACTGAATGCTTAAAAAGCATCTGTTGAATTCAAGCCATACATTCATTCATTGAGCCTTTAAATACCTTTTGTGTGCCAGGTATTGAGTAAATCCTCAGAATGCAGAGCTAATTATGAACAGTCTCCATCCTCCATTGAGGGAGAGGAGGGGAAAGACTGTGTGTGTATATAAACATACAGGTACACACAACATGAATTCAAGGTTGAATTGGGAGGGAGGGCACTGATTACTTGGGAGTAATCAGGAAAATCTCTATGTATAGAGGATGATTTCTTGAGTATGATATAGTAGCACAAGCCAGCCTTGGAGCAAGGAAGAACTGAATTTTAGCCTTGCTTCTAACACATGCTATTTATAAGATGCCAGTCAAATCTTACTCTTTCAGGGCTCAAGAAGACTCTCTAAGATAATTAGGCTGCAGGAAAGATGCAAATGTTGATCTGAATCTAAGGGGAAGTTTTCTAATCCTATAAAATCAAAGGTCTGTCCCTAAAAAAGCAGTGAAACCTGTTCTCTTAAGGCTTTTACCAAATGGAAAGTTGCAGAAACTTCTGAAGTCATTTTCCTTTTGCCCCCAAACAAATCTCTAGTAATGAGGTCAATTGCTTCTATTGTAATACAAGCTCAGGGCAATTTAGTCCCAGATAAACTGGTTTAGCTAACAGATTTAACAACTCTGGGCCTGAGGCAGAGAGAACCTCATTACAATTATGCCTCTGAAATATCTTTCCCATCTGCTCCCCATTTTTCATCCCCATTGTCACTGCCAGAATCCAGACCTCATGACTACTTATTGAGCCCACTAAGATCCCACCATTTTCTGATTTATTTCTTTGCCTCTGGTCTTTTCCCTTTCTCAACTCCCTTACATATTACTGTGCGATTAATCTTCCATATCATCTCATAGGATCTTTGGGAGGAAAGTGAAGTTAGAGGTTATTTGGTCTAAAACTTAATTGAAGTTCTAACAATAAGCAAACTCTGTTTAGTCAGTTTGGCAGTCGGGGATCAGGGGTTCAAATTCTGTCATATGATATCTTTGACCTGTTTTCAATGATTTGATGAAAAACTATGGATTTATCAGGGTTAATCAGCGGGAAGCAAAGTGGCTCATAGGAAAGCACTTTGCATGTGGGACCAAGAAGGGACTCACTATCTGTGTGAACATTGACAAGTCACTTAACCTCTTATCTATCACATTCAATTTCCTTAACTGTAATATGGGGATAACAATAACAATTATCTCATAGATGACAATCAAATGAGATGATACATGTAAAGTACTTTAAAAGCTTAAGACACTTTATAAATATTAGTTATTACTAAAAGCTTTTTATTGTTTTCCATTGCTTAGCAAATATTACTTAACTCTAGCTCAACAAAGACCCTCCATAAGCTGTTTAAGTGTCTTTTCCAAATATCTCTTTGCTCTTTATTCTTTTTATTTAAAAAAATTAATAATAGCTTTTTATTTTCAAAACACATGCAAAGATAATTTTCAACAGTCACCCTGGAAAAATCTTGTACTCCAAATATTTTCTCTCTCCCTTCCTCCCACCTAACTCCCTTAGATAGCAAGTAATCTAATATAGGTTAATCGTGCAATTCTTCTAAATTATTTCCACATTTATCATGATATATAAGAAAAATCAGATTAAAAAGGAAAAACATAGGAAATAAAAAATAAACAAGCAAACAACAACAACAAAATGAAAATATTGTATTTTCAGTCCTCATAGTGCTCTCTTCAGATACAGATAGCTCTCTCCATCACAAGTTTCATCTCAGTATTGAAAAGAATCAAGTCCATTAGTTAATCATTACATAATCTTGTAGTTGCTATGTACAATGTTCTCTTGGCTCTACTCACTTCATTTAACATAAGTTCATATAAATCTCTCCAGGTTTGCTCTTTATTCTATATTTTAAGCAAACTAATTTATTTGCTATTTTTCCAAACATTTCCTATTCTCTATGACTTCCACTGCAGTCAAAAGCTCAACAATTCCATTCCTTACCTCCTATTTCTGTCTGAAAATCCAACCCATTCTTCAAGCATGTCTTCTTAAACTTTTGTTTATGTGTCATGGAAACCTTTGATAGTCTAATGATACCAGTAGTGCCACTCTCAGAATAATCTTTTAAAACATATAAAATAAAGCATACAAAGCATTACAATAAAATAAACATATATCATATACAGGAGATAAAGCACTGCAAAAAGCATTATGAATTATACTGAGCAGATAGGAAGGCAAACAAATTTATACATCCCAAGTTAAAAATTCCCTGTTTCAAAATCTAGATCAATGGTGACTAGTGTGGTAATATCTAATGCATTGAAAAAAAATGTTGAGACACAAAAAGGTCTTGAAAGGCTAGGGCACTGAATTCAATAAAATATAATTAAAGTGAATAGGGATAAATGTAAAACTGCTATTTACTTACTTCAATAGACAAAGGAAAAGGATATATGGTAAGATAGCATTTGAGCTGAAAAATAATGCATTTTTAAAGAATTTCAAGTTCAATATGATATTAATGTTATAGTACAAATCATTCTTCTTTCTACTTAATTCATTTTATATCAATCCATACAATTTTTCTAAGTCATCTTTTTCTTTAATCATATATACTCATATTCATATATTATAATTTATTCAACCATTTTCCAAATGAAAAACATTTCCTTAGTTTATAGTTGTTTTTCTATCACAAAAGAACTGCTATTAAAAGATTGTATTTAATGTAATTTTTACTCTTTTTTATCTCTTTTGGGTGTAGGCATAGTAGTATAACAGCTTGGTCAAAGAGCTTGAACTCGTTAGTAAATTTTGTGAATAATTCTAAATTATTGCCAGAATGGATAGATGTATCACAGTTCCACTGAAAGTATATCAATGTACTTGTTTTCTCCATAGTCCTTCTGATATTTGTAATTTTCCTTGTTTCCTCACTTCTTTCCTCACTCCTTTCTTTCTCTTTCTTCTTCACTCTCTTCCTCCCTCCCTTCCTCCTTCTTTTCTCTTCTCTTCTCTTCTCTTCTCTTCTCTTCTCTTCTCTTCTCTTCTCTTCTCTTCTCTTCTTCCCTTACTCCCTCCCTTTCTTCCCTCCTTCATTCCTTTTTTCTTTTTTCCCTCCATCTTTATTTATACTTTCCTTGTTACTTTTTCTCTTGTTTTCCCTTCTCCACCCTATTTATTTTGTATGCTTTATTTATATATATCATATATGTTTATAAATATTGTATTATATTTGGAGTGAAGGCATGACTTAGATTAGAAACTTCTATCTGACTGAAATTCTGTGATCTGTGAAATAACATCTCTGTACTTTCTGGGATCCCCATGCTGATTTTTTTCTCTTCTAATCCTTCCTAGCATCTTTGTCTTTTATATCTCTTAACATTTATCATATTCTGACTTGCATTATAATTTTCACATGAATGTGTTCTCTCCCTTAGTATGCTATAATCTCCTGGAAGGCAAAGATGATGTTTTATTAATCTATCCCCCATAGTGCCTTTCATATGGTAGGTACTCAGTAAATATTTGCTGAATTGAATTTGAATGTTTAAATGTTTACACATGCCCTTTTACAGCTTAGTTGTTTTATATAGTGGTTGGGGGAGATAAGGATTTCACACCAAAGAGACAAGTTAAATCAACTCTTTCTTATGGAAGCAATTTATGCTTCACCTAGGGCATATGGTATAATTTTGTACAATGGAAAGAATGAATTTAGGATCAGAAAATTGTATTCAAATTCCAACTTTTCTATTACTATGTAATCCAGACCAAGTTACTTAGCCTCATTGGGACTCAATTTCCTCATATATAAAATTAGAGGTTGAAGTAGATGACTTTCAATGTTCTTTCCAATTTTAAATATATGTTCTTGTGGTTTGAATTAAGAATTAAAATTATTCTTTGAAATTACATTATGAGCATTATGAACCATTCATAAATTTGTTATTTTTTTTTAATCAGAGCTGTAAGTCCCATTCTGTTTTTAGCTAATGCTTATAATCCACAAATATTCAAGTGTTTTCCATGTACAGACTTTGTAGGTAACAAAACATACAAAATTATTGGTCTTGATAAGGAAGCAACATGTACATATTTGTGCATACATATGTATCTATTTATCTATCATCTATCTATCTATCTATCTATTTATCTATCTAAAATGTACACACACCCATAGGGAAGAGGGATGAGGATAGGACATCAATTGACTGATAAGTGGAACTTACTGCTGAGGAAATTCCTTCTCATGATGTAGCTCATCGCTTTTTCTGAAATTTTTTTTTTTAAGATTAAGATTTGTCATTGGTGCTGAGATTTTAAATGGTCTTACAAGATTCTCATATCCAGTGTGAATCAGAACTAGGATGTGACTGCAAGTCATTCTGGCTCCAAAACCATACTTTATTTACTAAACTATGTTGTCCTCATATTCTTGTCATCTCTATAAAATTCCTCCTTTGATGACTCCCTTATGGTGTAAAAATGACCCAGAATACTCAAAGGCTATGTCAATATAGCAAATTCCTGATAGGTTTTTGAAACTAGAGAAGCTTTGAGTACATGACTGGTGAAAAACTGTATATCTCTTGATTAATCAATATTTATTCAACTGAGAGAGACTAATTAGTAAGTTAGTCACAGATAAAAAATATTTTTCATCCTTAGTATTTTTGAAAGGTTTTCCACTAAAGAATAGAGGTTTAGTCTAAGCCCCTCATTTTACAGATGAGAAAACTGAGGTCCCAGGATGTTTAGCAAATGGCCCAGTATTACAAAGTTAATCTCAGAGGTTGAATTGAATCTAGATTTTCTGATGCCAGAGATCCTTCCACTATACTGAATGAAGAATGATTGGAAATTGGATATCTACATGAGATCTACCATAGCACAATAATTGAGAGTTGTGATACTTTAAAGTAAGATGTAAATTGACATAACATGATCAATGATCAAATGAATCTGGGTAAATAAAGCAGGTTTGGGGGGCAAGGGAAGAAAATTGCTCATATGCACTTATACAAAAGGAAAAATGAGCTCTGAAAAAACCTTTTAAGGAGATTCCCAGAAACAGAACCTTATAACATAAAATAAACCAATACAGCTGTTAGCCTGAAAATTTGGACAGGAAGTTTAATAGCAGGAATAACAATATAATAAAGACTTTAGTTTCAGAAAATATAGAAAGTAAAGGGAATACTTTGTGACATTCAGTGACTGAATAATGCTTGTGTATCCACCAGTGCCCAGTAACAATGACCAGTATAGAATCCAATTAGATTGGATTGTTTCCTAGGTATAACAAGGCAGCTAAGTGATGCACTAGACAAAGTACCAGGCCTGGAGTCAGAATCCTGAGTTCAGATATGGCTTTGGACACTTATTAACTGTGTGACTGTGGGCAAATCAGTATTTGCCTCAGTTTGCTCATTTGTAAAATAAGTTGGACAAAGGAATGGCAAACCATTTTATTATCTCTGCCAATAAACCCCCCAAATGGAATCACAAAGAATCAGATGTAACTGAAAATAATTGTACTTCAGCAACTAAGATGTAAAGCACTATATTTGGTGCTAGGAAAACTAAGAACAACATCTTAATCCCAGATTACAAAGAATTTAGTCTAACATGGAGATATAGCAAACACACACACATATACACAAATACACAAACACACACACACAATAAATGAAGGTAATTCACAGGAGATGAAATTTCCTCTAATAATGGTGGTTGACATCCTCTTCATAATTTGTAGTCTTAATTATATGAAGTGCTTAGAGGTTACATGAATTACTAATGGTCAGACAATCAATATGTATCAAATATATGATTTCTTGCTTTGAGGTCAACTCCCTTTTTTCCCCTACACCATGCTATACTGCTTCTACTTAGGGTCAAATATTAGAAGGGGCAAATGGGAAATCAATATAAAGTTTCTTGCTTTTATCAAAAGAACATGTGCTGGAGAGAGAATATGGCCTTGTGGATAAAGTGCTCAACTGAGAGAAATGAAGACAACTTTACATTTCACCTGTGACTCCCTTTATTAGTTGCTTACCCTATCTGAGTCTTGGTTTATGCTTCTGTTAAATTAGGAGGTTGGACTATATACTTTGTGTGGACCCTTTCATTTCTCAACATATGATCCTAGGAGTTGTGGTGGTCTATGGCTCACTCCCAAGCATACCAAAGGAGCCATACATTTAAATAATGTGAATAATTGAGAGTTTTCTTTGTCCTTTGCCTGTGTATCCAAGAAATCTCACAAGACTCATAAAATCTTATTACTACTATCCACTTCTAGTAACTCATATAGGGGAAGAATGTAATTACCAGAAGGAAGTGAGGAATCATTTCTATAAATTATATAATAATAGGCAAGAAACCAAAAGCCCTAGAATATCAGATGTTTTGGAGTTTGGGACTTCAAAAGTAAAAGATGAATTTGGGAAATGAATGAATGGTTCAAAGTAGGGTACCAATGAACAAGATCTCAATTTCTGTACTAGACATCAAAATATAGAACTGATGGTCTGGGATGGAATTTATCTAATGAGGGTTTATAAAAAAAATGAAAAATTTCATGGAGACTTCTGGATTTGATCAAAGGTTCTGAAAAGAGATAGAAAGGGAAAAAACTGCTTATATACATATTTCATTAGTCAGATGCTATAAAAAGTATTAGGTACAACACAGAAAGAAATAAATCAGAAAGGACAAGCAATTCACAAGAGTTGGGATTCAAAGATAGGGGCAGGATGGTTCATGGTAAAAAAAAAAAAGTCTATACATAAAGCAGCCAGAATATGAGTAATTAATAAAATGAGCTAATAAAATAGCTGTGATACTCTGTATCACAGAATTACAGAATTTCAAAGTCAAAAGGAATTCAGAGGTTATTTATTCTGACTTCTAAGAAGGATGTACTTTATAACCTCAAAGCATCATAAACTTAGAGCTGGAAGGGACCTGAGAGACCATCAAATTTAATTCCATGTCACAAATGGAGAAAATGAAGCAGAGAGAAGACAAGTTAGAGATAAATATACAACAAAATAACCTTGTCTAACAAGCTGTAGTCAATGAAAAAAAGAAAAAATTGGAATGTTGGGACCAAGTGGTGGGACACTATCTTTTTTGTCATCACTCCTGAAAATTTTCTTTTCTCTGGTCTCATATAGATATTCTGGACAATCCTAAGGAAAAGAGAAGAAAGGGGAATAAGCCCTATTATTCCCTATTATGTATAGGCCATTGTACTAAGCACTTTTTATAAATGTTTTATATTTTATTTTTATAATTCTATAAATAAATATAAATCTCATTTGATCCTCACATCAACCTTGAAACATAGGTGCTATTATTAATACTATGCTAAAGTTGAGGAAACCTGAAGCAAACAAAGGTTAAGCGATTTGGTTACACAGCTAGGAAGAATATGAGGCAGTATTTGAACTTGTCTTTCTGACTCCAAGTCTAAAATTCTATTCTCTGTGTCACTAGTTGCCATTAGGGAAACCTGATCATCTGAAATTCCTTTTTTTTTGGTAGTTTCTTTGTCTCTTCAGGACTTTAGGAAAAATTTGCTTAAACTTAGTTTGGGCTCATGTCCAGGTTATTTCCAAAGGGAACAGTAAAATGGTAATCAATGTACCATATAAAATAGGCACGGGATAAATATTTCCTATACACAATAATAATGCTTAGCACCATATACATCTTACTAGAAAAAATAATCAGGTGGTAAGTAATGACAACTATCATACATGGAGGTTGAAATTTGTACATTAGAAGCTGAAACAATTTTTGGAACTCATGATTAAGTTATTCTATCTTTCATTGCCTTTTGGCTTAGCTTTGTTTAACTCCTTCCAACTCTGTGCCTTCTGGGAAACCAGATAAGGATTTATGGGACTTTTTGCTCTGGATGTTGATCACCCCTGAAGGACCACACATCTTTTCTTCTGAAGAATATTACAATACTTCTCTCACTTCCTTTAAGTACCAACTAAAATTCCACCTTCATAGGAAGCTTTCCTTAATCTCTTATTCTTGTGTTTTCTCTCTTTTAGATATTTTCTATTTATCTTGTATTGCTTGTCTATATGTTTGCATGTTATCTACCATTTGATTTAAGCTTGCAATCAAATGATCTTTCTCCTCTTTTTGTATTCTCATCATTTAATATGACACAGGAAAAATAATGAATGCTTATTGTATATTTATTTAATGAATAAATGAATATGGCCTTTGCTCAAATAAGCTGCTCTTCTAAGCTTTTCCTATCTTTTTCTCTCCAAGAAGTACGGTTACAAGGTACTTTTGACTCTAAGCACCTACTCACTAAGGGGATGTGTTTCAATGAGAATCATCACTTTCCCTTCTTGTTAAGACCAGCCTCCTATTTCTTGTTATATCGGTCCCTTTCTTCTTTTTTTGTATCTTGGTTTCTTTCCTATAGTAAACATACTTGCCAGTATTTTAAAGAGATTTTAATTTCTTTTCTGCTTACATCCAAACTGGGTAGAAGTACATCTCTTTGTGGTTCTCTTGCTTTTTCTATTCCCAGTCAAGAAACTTTTGTTTTTGTTAGCATCCAAAAACCTCAAACCCTCCAAAATAAAACAAAACATTGATTTACTTAAAAGGAAAGTATTAATTCAATAATTTTTTCCAAGGGACCACAAAGGCCATCAAATTCAATTTCCTCATTTTATAGCTAATGAAAATGTGTCTAGGGGAGAGTAAATGATTATTACCTCTAGGGAGGTCATAAAGTTAGTTAAGTATATCTGAGATAAGATTTGGATTCAGCTTTTCCTATTCTAAGTCCAAAACTCGAATGTATTGTCATTTTTAGAACTTTTAAAATTCTATTTGCAGTCTATCACACAAATCTTTTTCCTAAAATGTCCTCTTTGTTCTGTTAAACATTTTTTTCTTTAAATTACATGTTAAAATAATATCAGTTTACTTTAAAAAAATGAGTTCCAAATTCATGTCTTCCCTTCCTTTCTCCTTCATTGAGAAGATGAGAAATTTGACCCACATTATATGTATGGTCAAGCAAAACATTATATGTGTGGCTAAAGTAAGTCATGCTGTGAAAGAAAATAGATGAAAATAATTAAAGAAAAGTAAAGAAAAAGTATACTTCAATCTTCATTCAGATTTCATCAGTTCTTTCTCTGGAGGGGGAATAGTATTTTCCATCATGGATTTCTTTGGAATTTCTTTGGAATTATCTTAGTTCATTGTATGGCTGAGAGTAGCTAATTCATTCACAGTTGATCACCTTACAGCATTGCTGTGATCCTGGTTATATTCATTTCGCTTTGTGAAATGAACTCAAGTTCATTTAGGTATTTCCAAATTTTCTTTGAGTTTCCTACTCATCCTTTCTAGAAATATAATTGTATCTTTTCATAGTCATTTACAATAACTTGTACATCCATTTCTCAAATAATAGATATACCCCCAATTTCCAAGTCTTGGCCACTACTAAAATTGAACTGCTAAATATATAGAACTGCTATTAATATTTTTGTACTTGTAGGTTCTTTTCCTTTTTAAAATTTCTTTGGAACATAGACCTAAAGTGGAATTTCTTGGTTAGAGGATATGCATGGTTTTATAGCTCTTTGGGTATACTTAGAAATTGCTTTACAGAATGGTTGAACCAGCACACTACTTCCTCAACTGTGAATTAATGTCTTGATTTCCCCTTCAATATTTGTCATTTTCCTTTTCTGTCATATTAGCCAATCTGATAGATGAGGGGTATAGCTCAGTGTTGTTTTAATTTGCATTTTTCTAAATCAAAAGTGATTTAGATATGTTTTCATAAGATTATAGATAGCTTTGTTATCTTCATCTGTTCATATCTTTTGACCATTTATTAATTGAGCAATGGCTCTTATTTCTATAAATTTAACTCATTTTCTATTTATTTTGAGAAATGAAATCTTTATCATAGAAACTTATGCTGTAATTTTTTCCCCACAGTAATGATTACTAACTACCTCTAAATGAATTTCTCCTCTGCTTATTCTACTTTCTCTCTCCCCCTGTCCATTCTCAAAAATGTTTTGTTTCTGATTTTTCCTTCTCTCAATCTGCCCTGATTTCTATCACTCCCTCTCCTTCTCTTATTCACTTATTCCATCTTTGAACTAATACCGACAAGAGTAATATTAAAAAAAGAGAACATTTCACAAATTTGCATGTCATTCTTGAACAGGGCCATGCTAATCTTCTCTTATCAATCTTATCAATTTTAGTTTGTGTACTGCTGAAGCAAGTACTTCTTTTGCTATCCTATTATTACTTAACCTACCCCTTCCCTCCAAGGTTCCTTCTCTTATTTTCTCAACATATCCTTTTCCTTCCTCTTTATTTCATTCCCATTAACCTACATACCCTTCTATACTCTGATCCCTATTATATTCTCACGCTTTTATTTCTTTATAAATTGACTGTTTTTATTCCCTTCTAAATGTATATGTTCTGTTTTTAATTCTAATCTGATGTGAATAGGGTGCCCTTTAAGAATTCTTCCCTTATCCTGTCCCCCTTCCTATCCCATTCCTCTCATTTCTTTTTAAATTTGAAAGACTTTTATACCCTTCTAGAGGCATATGCATTGCTCTCCCTTAAACCGACTCCTGATGAGAGTTTAGACCCTCCTTCCCCATCTAACTCAGTTCTTTGTCTTGCACTTCACTCATATAAAGTAATAATTCTTTTTGTCTTTTCCTACATGATTTCATTTTTTTGGAATCACACCATACTCAGCTCTACCCCAATCTTTCTTTTGAATTACTCAATTTCTTATGACAGTCTTAGACATACAGTGTGCATTTCCACATATAAAACATAAACTGTCTTTGATGTTTATTTTATATTTTCTTGGATTTTGTATGTCAGATTTTTCATTAAGATCAGCTCTTTTTGCCACAAAATGCTGAAAGTCTGGCGATTCATTAAATTTCATTTTTATTGCTATTTTTATTCAGGATTATGCATAACATTTCTGGATATGACATTTTCGTCTACAATCACAATTCTTTTGTTTTTTGATATCTAGTGTTCCAAGACATGTTTGGTCTTTTAATGTAGTTGCTGCTTTTGGGATTTTATTTGTGCCATATTTAAATTTATTTTTTTCTTACTAATATTATTTTTTCCATGATCTGGGGACTTGGGAATTTGGTGATGATGTTCCTAAGGGTTTTTCTCATAGATCTCTTTCAGATGGTGATTGGTGGATTTTTCTATTTCTTATTTTCCTTCTTGTACTAGCACCTCAAGATAATTTTAATTAATTATTTATATCTTGCATTATTGTATCAAGATTTTTTTGAGCATAGCTGACAGGTAGTCCTATAATTCTTATGTTTTCTTTTCTTGATCTGTTCTTCAGATCTATTGTTTTTCTTCTGAGATGTCTCACATTCTTTTCTTTTTTATATTCTTTATATTTTTGTTTTATTTCTTTCTCTCTTATAACTTCACTGGCTTCCCCTTTTCTAATTCTAATTTTCAAGGAGTCATTTTCTTCCTTATAATTCTGTTTCTTTTTTCTAGGTGGCTGATTTTCTTTTCATAATCTTGTTTTTTTGGGATTCTTCTTCTTCTTCTTCTTCTTCTTTTAAAGGTATAGATCTGTAAAGAATTGTCATTTTTCCATGAAATACAACTGACCACATCTGAGTTTATAGATACCATTTCCTTGGACATGGAAGCTTGATTTATTTCTCTCCAGTTTTTCACTTCTGGGGCTTTTTCTCCACTCCTTACAGTTATACCCTATTTCCATCATCTTTCTGAATAAAAATCAACATTTTCCACAGATTACAGGGAATAGTGGGAGGGAATTTTGCCATTTCAGGAACATGGTGGAGATTGCCACATCTGGAGCAAGTGATCAAGATTACTGGCTATGTCAGGCACCAAAGTAGGCCAAGGGTGGTTATTGTGAGTGAGGGATTTTGGTACCTCAGCCTTCCAGTATTATTTCAGAAGTCTTTATGTTGTATGGATTCATTTGTGTTCTCTTCTTATCCTTTTTCTTATTGTAGATGCATCATTCCTTGTATTTGAGGTTGCTGCAGTGGGGGAGTTAAGTTGAAAACATGTTTGTTCTATAATTTTCTGCAGTTTGTATTTCAGAAGATCTTTCTTCAAGCCTTATGCTGTCCCCAAGGACTTTGTGATGAAAGACAATGTGTTTCAATGGAAAGAACACAGGCTTTAAAACCAGAAACCTAGCATTCAAATCTTCTCAATTTTGTGATTTTGGCATGTTACCTAACCATAATCCCATATGTAAAATGAAGAGAATTAGAGTTCTACGTCAATGTTTCTATAAACTTGGTCAGGTCACATAGCCTCCACATGCCTCAGTTAACTCATCTCTAAAAGAATAATAGCATAATTTCAATATCAACTCTTCAAAGTTGTGTTGGTCAATAAAGTGTAGAAAGCACTGTGAAGCCATAAGTGCTTTATAAATATAAAAATGAAGGGCTAAGACTACAGTTCTAATAGTAAGAAATGTTCCTTTTGGGCCTTTGAAAGAAAAATCAAGGAAAAATAATTGGATCTAGCTACAAAATATCTTCCAAATAGGCCTGTTTCTATGGACAAAGTTCTTTTGTGATGACCTAAAGTCACATAACATAATTCAGGATTATTATTTAACCTGAACTCCAGTTGTGCTAAAAACCTGGGGGAAAAAACATTCAGTCTATATAAAGACAACATCATCTATTCTCATTATTTCCCAATATCAGCATGCAGGTTTTGTTAAACTTCAATTGCCCAGGGCCACGATGTTGCTATGTTTGGAACTGCCTTCCTGCCAGGAGGGTAAAGCTCACAATGCATTACCCACAGTATCAAAATCCATTGTGACTTCTTGATAAATAAACATGTGGCTGAAGAATTCCACAATTGCACTATTGGTTTTCATTTTGCATTAAATTTTTTTTGAGAATTTTTACTTTAAAATACTTTAAAAACAAAATGCAGTTGAATTGTTGACCAATTGTACAACATGAAGAGGGGTTTGTGTAAAACAGGAGAGAATATCTATCTATAAATAAATAAATATATATGTTCAATAATGAACATGAAAATTTAATTAAAGACTGTATGAACAAGGTTTCTTCCCTGTGAAGAAACTATTCCAGCAGATGGGTTTAATCTTAATCTGCTGATATTCTATCTATCTATTTTACCACCATTATTGCAAAGAAGCAATAAACACATCTACTAGACTATTTTCTGCCTAGGTGGGTCCATAGTGTACAGAGAACCTACATCTGAAGTCAAGAAGGGTTATATTTAGCTTCAGAATTTGATTAGTTTTCAATTAAATTCTGTTGGCCTCAGTGTCCTCATCTATAAAATAGGGATGATAGCATCAATTTATAGGGTTGTTGTGAGGATCAAATGAGAAAACGATTGTGAAGTGCTTAACACAATCCTTGGCACATGGCAAACACTATACAAATGTTGACTGATACTGTACAATTAATATCTTATTTGCTACATATATAGTTAAGATAGTCATGATGTTAAGTTGTGACCAATTCTTTGTGACCCCATGTAGGGGTTCTTTGGGGAAGGTCCTTGAGTGGTTTGCCATTTCCTTCTCCAGATCATTATATGGATGAGGAAACTGAGACAGATAGAATTAAGTGACTTGCCCAGGGTCACAATCTAGTATCTGAGGTCAGATTTTAAGTCAGGAAGATGAATCTTCCCAACACAAAATCCAGTGAACTATCCACTGTGTCAATGAGCTGTCTTGTCTGTTTATACCTATTTTATGTACATATTTATGGGCATGCACATGCATGCATATGTACACATGTATATGTGTGTATGTACACATGTGTATGTGATTACATGGTATAATGAATAGTGACTAAAAACTGGCCTCAGAGTGTGAAAAATTTGAGTTCAACTCCTGAGAAACAAATAGGCTGTTTGACCCTATGCAAATCACTTAGTAAACAATCAACACTTTGTTGACTTTCAGGGTTTTTAGCAAATTTTTATCACTAGAAGTGGCAGAATAAATTCTGATGGAGGCAATTTTCTTGTTGGAAATTCCTTACAGCCAGGATTCATCACCTGATGTCTAAGAACTTGTTATTTTTAAAATGTTAATTTTGTTCATTGTTGTGGTGTTCTCTTCTTTTTTATAATATATAATGGTTCTCTGGGAGCAGATTTCTTGGGGAGGTTTTCTGGAGGCAGCCTTAGTTTCAATTCAAAGTAATAATCACTTCAAATGCAGCCAGCTGATAAAATCCAAACATTTATTTTCTCCTCCCAAGTCTTATCTCTCTCCTTGGTCCTGGTTAGCTTTCTTAGAGGCCTATCTCACTCCTTGGTTCCAAGAGCTCTTGCTCTTTTAGCTCTTCCAGCTTCTGCCTCTAGCTCAACTCCGACTCGTGGCTTCTCAATCTCCAACTGACGCTCCCCTCTCAATCTTTTCAACTGAACTGACTGACTGAAGCTCTAAGAGCTTCTTATATATGATCTCTTAAAGGTGTGAACCCAAAAGTTGACTCCTCCTCTGAGAGTGGGATTATGGGAGGTGTGAATTCACAAAGTTACAAAGTTTTGTGTATCTCCTGTACTTGTGAACTCCAATGTGTGAGCCAATGTATGAATTCTCAAAGGTATAAAACTCAAGCATTGTTTCTACCAATATTAGTGACTTAACACCTTGTAAAGATTTTCTCTAATGTGTGAACCAATAAACACTGTATCTATCAATTCCATTGAGTTATCACTAGGATTCTAACACATTATAATTCAAGAAATTTTCTTTTACAATTCTATGTATATTATTTTATCTTTTAAAATATTCTAGATTTCTCCACTGAAAAAATGAAGCATAAAAAGTGAGGTTAAAACTTCTGCCCTATAGCCATATTAAATTAAACAACACCACCAACAACCATTCAAACCAAAATTGACGTCAGAGAATCTATATGCATACATATGTACATGCATATATATGTATATATGTATGTACACAAATTATATGAATGCAAATAAATAAATGAATGAATGGATAGGTAAATAAGTATGTTCTTTCCTCCTTATTGTTTTTGTTGTTGTAGAAAAAAATAAAGTGAATGGCAACATTTTCCAAAGTGCTCCTTCTGGTGGGGCATTCAGCAGGAAAGATGTATAAATTAGACTATAATTGTGTCTTTTGAACAATTGTATATTTCTGGGTAAAAAAAGAAGTTCCTTCTTCTATGAAAAACTCATAGCTATCATTTCCATTTCCATTTGGAGAATGAATCCTTTTAAAATTGAGTACCCATGCATACAAATGCACATTTAATCATCTCTATATCTGTGAATCTGAGAAGGAATTCCAAAATGTCTTTTGGTCCATCCTCTCATGTCCAGAAGAACTGCATTAAAACATGCTTGGAGGGGCTGCTAGGTGGTACAGTGGATAGAGCACCATCCCTGAACTCAGACCTGAGTTCAAATCTGGTCTCAGACACTTAACACTTCCTAGCTGTGTGACCCTAAGTAAGTCACTTAACTCCAATTGCCTCAGGAAAAAAAAAAAAAAACAAAAACAAAAAACCCACCACCACCACCAAAAACATTCTTGGAAACAACAATATCTAAAACCCAAAACAATAAACTTTATTTATTTTTCTAATGAAAAAGACATTTGATACCTTTGCTGAATATTTTTTTCCAGTTATCTCTGGAATACTTGACAGTCTATTCCTGTCTATTTGTAGCATTGAGTATAAAGTCAGAAACCCTTCCTGAATTTTGATGGGATTCATTACTTACTCTAAATTCTCCAAACCTCAGTTTTATCATCTGGAAAATGGGAATCCGAGTGCTCCAAGTCACAGAATTTCTGCCAGTTATGACTTCTATGACATTGGGCAAATCACATAACATTTCTTGTTCTCAGTTTCTTTATATGTAACATGAAGGAATTGTATTAGATTGCTTCTAAGGTTCTTTTCAATTCTAGGCTTGTGATATGACTAATAATTATCACTTAACTTTTTTTTTCTGAACTTGTTCAAATGGCGATTGTCTCTATATTTGCCACTTTTTAGCATGTGGTAATTTTAGGATACACAATTGGCGTATCTAACAAACTTCTTTCCATAGCAAATGTCTGTGTCTGACCTCTTATATTGATAATGTGTCTGAGGCATTTTCATTGAAAGAAAGGATTCTCTAAAGATTGGATCTTTCTGACTTAGGAAACATATTAGTTAAGTATTCTCCATAACCCTAGATCCCCAAAAGTAAGTATGACCTGCTATTTTCTTGGGAGTATAGGACACTAAGTATTTAACTTGTGCAGTTCAAATGGGAATAGTTGTAATGACCATACTTTCAAATTAGAATTGACTAAGTAAAATTGTCTTTAAAATCAAAGAACAGAGAGACCTCTGGGTAGAAATTGGTAAGATATTTGCCAATATTTTTGAATCAGATGCAAATCATTTGGTCACACATTTATGGGAGTCATATGTATATGTTTCATCGATTTCTGGTTTAGGGAAAGAGCAAGATATATTGTCCCTCAAGGTGAATATTGATTTTGGAGTTGAATCAGTCAATATTTACCTCATTTGTGAGCAAATTTTGATATTCCCCTCAACTGAATTCAATATTTCCTTAGTGTTAACTTAAGTGTCAGGTGCAACAGCCATTTGTTTTCATGTTCTCAGTAGAAGTTTTTATGTATGACTTGTTCAAAAGGGAAAACAAACCACCCCATAGGGGTGATTTCTTTTTTTTAAGCTTGAGCTATCATAGGAGTTGTTTTATGTGATAGCAGAATATGGAATATGGAAACTACAAAGTGGATTTTATTAAGTTGGAGTGAGTTGAAGGAAGATATGGTTTGTGGTGATGAGAATGTGAATCCCCAAGGTCTATTTTTCTTTCCCTATTTCAACTTTATCTTCTCTTAATCTCCATATAACCCTCTGATTCCATTTTCTCATCATCACAGTAACGAACATATATTTGTTATTGTGGGATTGTCTGCTTCAATGTAAAGATGAAAATTAGATGGTACCCAGGGAAAGGAGAAGAAACATACATAGTACAAAATAGAATGTGTTTAGTCTGAGCTGATTCAAGATAGGATTCATTTTCTTTCCAGCTACATATTGAATTTGTGGGAATGCATGAGAGACACACAGAATGGGCAAGCCCGGATGGGTTATGCTGTTCATTTTCTAAGGAAGTTAATCTGTTGATGAGATCATGGATTTATGATTGCATTGGAGTAAAAATATGCCTATGCCAGTTTTGGTGCCAGGAATAATGGGAATTATGTTGTTCAGGATAATTGAAAACACTTTTTATCTTCCCAAATACCATCTAGATTACTTCCTTCTGCCTATTCAAGTCATATACTGGCTTTTAATCACCCACAAAGTCTTTTTCCAGATATATATGTTGTATTCCCATATCAGTAATATTGTGAAAGAAGAAACAGAACAAAAGGTAAAAGCAATGAAAAACAAAAACAAAAAAAATATGCTTCAATCAGCATTCAGATTGTGACTATGGATAGTCACAAGTCTTTTGGAATTGTCTTGAATCATTGTATTGCTGAGAAGAGCTAAGTGAAGCATAGTTGGTTGTTGCATAATATTGTTGTGGTGTACACTGTTCTACTCATTCAGCTTATTTAATTCAGTATCAGTTCATATAAGTCATTCCAGGTTTTTTGAAATCAGCCTGCTCATCATTTCTTAAAGCACAATAGTATTCCATTATTTTATATACTATATACCACTTAGCCTTTCCTGATTGATTGATATTCCTTCAATTTTCAATTCTTTGTCATCAAAAAAAAAAAAACTGCTATAAATATTTTTGTACATTTGGGTCTTTTCTCCCTTTTTAATGATCTTTTTGGGATACAGACCCAATACTGGTATTATTGAATTAAAGGACAGACATAGTTTGATTGCTTTTTGGACATAGTTCCAAACTCTCCAGAATGGTTGAATCAATTCACAACTTCACCAATAATGTACCTAAATGGACTATTTCAATGGATTTCATACCATAGAGTAGATGTTTTTAGTCAACTTACAAATATGAGCTCTGAATATTTTGTAATTGTGTAAGGTATGTAAAATGGATAGCAAATTCATGCAGTTTTATGGAAATAAATTCTACAGTTCTCAGGATACTGGCATTACTCTTGGTAGAAACAACTATCTCTGAAAGTAATTGAACATAGTGAGAAATAATTCTTGCATATATGAAAAAAATGAGTTGACAATGAATATTATTGTTCCTTGGAAGTTTATATAAGGCTTTGATAATAATTATAAATAGTAGGCATTATCAATTTTTTACTTAGTTATTTTTTGAGGGAATAAATGATTTTATACTCTTGGAATTTACATTTCTGACTAAGTATATTTCAATACTCCATTGAAATGTTTCCTTACTAACAACACTTTCCCTCCATAATTCCATATTTTCTTGCTATAAAACCCCATTTCTTTAATATCTGAAATTTTGGTAAATATGAAATTTGGAAAATATGAAATATGAATTTGGTAAATATGAAATGAACCATGAATTGGAAAAGACAGCAGAGGGCATATGAGGAAATTTCCAGGAGGCACAATTTTTTTTTTATGACTTTTTATTGACAGAACCCATGTCAGGGTAATTTTTTACAACATTATCCCTTGGACTCACTTCTGTTCCGATTTTTCCCCTCCCTCCCTCCACCCCCTCCCCCAGATGGCAAGCAGTCCTATACATGTTAAAAAGGTTACAGTAGATCTAAGATACAATATATATGTGCAGAACCGAACAGTTTTCTTGTTGCTTAGGGAGAACTGGATTTAGAAGGTATAAATAACCCAGGAAGAACAAAAATGCAAGCAATTTACATTCATTTTCTAGTGTTCTTTCTTTGGGTATAGTTGCTTCTGTCCATCCTTGATCAATTGAAACTGAGTTAGATCTTCTCTTTGTCAAAGAAATCCACTTCTATCAGAATACATCCTCATACAGTATTGTTGTTGAGGTATATAATGATCTCCTGGTTCTTCTCATTTCATTCAGCATCAGTTCATATAATTCTCTCCAAGCCTCTCTATATTCATCCTGCTGGTCATTTCTTACAGAACAATAATATTCCATAACATTCATATACCACAGTTTACTCAACCATCCTCCAATTGATGGGCATCCATTCATTTTCCAGCTTCTAGCCACTACAAACAGGGCTGCCACAAACATTTTGGCACATACAAGTCCCTTTCCCTTCTCTTTGGGGTATAAGCCCAGTAGTAACACTGTTGGATCAAAGGGAATGCACAGTTTGATAACTTTTTGAGCATAGTTCCAAATTGCTCTCCAGAATGGCTGGATGTGTTCACAATTACACCAACAATGTATCAGTGTCCCTGTTTTCCCACATCCTGTCCAATATTCCGTGTTATCTTTCCCTATCATTCTAGCCAATCTGACAGGTGTGTAGTGGTATCTCAGAGTTGTCTTAATTTGCATTTCTCTGATCAATAGTGATTTGGAACACTCTTTCATATGAGTGGTAATAGTTTCAATTTCATCATCTGAAAATTATCTGTTCATATCCTTTGACCATTTATCAACTGGAGAATGGCTTGATTTCTTATAAATTAGAGTCAATTCTCTATATATTTTGGAAATGAGGCCTTTATCAGAACCTTTGACTGTAAACATGTTTTCCCAGTTTATTGTTTCCCTTCTAATCTTGCCTGCATTAGTTTTGTTTGTACAAAAACTTTTCAATTTGATATAATCAAAAATTTCTATTTTGTAGTTAATAGTGATCTCTAGTTCTTCTTTGATCATAAATTCCTTCCTCTTCCACAGGTCTGAGAGGTAAACTATCCTATGCTCAGGAGGCACAAATTTAAAAGCATAATTAATTTTATTTCCTTTGCCTTTCAAAAGACAGTTAAATGATTCTTTTTCTTTCCTTTTCTTTTCCTTTTTTCCCTTTTTCCTTTCTTCTTCCTTCCTTCCTTCTTTCTAGTTTTTTCTTTGTTTCTTTGCTTCTTTCTTTTTTATCAAAACATTGGATTTTGAAGAACACTTAACTTGATATGCTAAAATCATTACAAAGCTTAGGACACAGCAATATAGCATTTAGTTGCCAAGTCACTTATTATCTATAACTCCTTGCACATTGTTTGGAAATTATTTTGATGGTATACTCAAATCCCATCTGGGAAATTGTATACTGTCATCCATAAAATTTAATATTGGGTTCCTTCTTTTTTAGAGATCTTTTATAGTGAACTAAACTCCAGTATCAAGGATCATTTTTGGAGGATCTAGTCCATTCCCCATTGTTCTAATACCATGGGTTTTTTAATATGTAGCTAAAAATAAGATAGAACTTTATTTAATTTCACATGTTTTGTTAATGATGGTATTTCCAATCTGAAGCATGATGCACTTGTGTTTAATTTTCATTGAAAAAAATTAATCTTGCCAGCAATGATGGCATATGCCTTTTGTTTCTGCTTTTGCTGGGGAAAATGAGAAAGATAGATAGTTTGAGGTGAAAAGTTCTGAAATGAAGTAGGGGCTAAAGTTGATCAGATATTGAGCTGATTCATGATCAAACTAAAAGAAGGAAAAATCACCCGCACTCCTAAAATGGAGTCTATGGAGTCAGAAAAACAAAGTAGATAAAAGTATCCCTGATAATTAGTATTAGTATTAGTATTAGGTCTGTTAGTGCCTGTTTTACTTTAAGCATGGGCAAGATGGGAAAACTTAATCTTAAAAAAAAGTTCCTTTTCTCAAGAATACATTTAGACATTTTTATTATCATGTTCAGGCATCTGCTAATGACTCTTATTTTTGTTATCTTTCAAAAGAGTAAAGTTACATTGACTATTACATTTACTCAAATCTTTCTGAGTAAATAATCTGGGAGAGTGTTATTTTAAAATATCAATTTTCTATATTCTGCATAGCTATGGATGTCAAGCCTGCAATGCTGATTTTGTGATTTAATTATTTGATGAGGTCAGACATATTATAATGAGCAATACTTCCTTTTATCTGGAATAAATTTTATTCATATTGAGATGGGTCAAAATGGGATTTACAGGGAAAGAAAAGAGCAATGTTTTTTTTTTGTTTTATATATGGTCATATTTTGTTCATCTCAGAATTTAAAAGAGATAGGATAGATACTAAGCTAATTTTTATTTCCTTTTCTTATGTGCAAAACCCACAGACTAAGGAGACACTGTAAGGAATACTGAGAAATTTAAATGTTAGAATCCTATAATCTCAGGCTTCTAGAGTCTAAAAAACTCTGACTTAAGAATGCCTGGAAGAGAAGGGAATGTCTCAGAAAGTCATGATTAAGGTCATTGACTTTGTAAAACAGACATCACTTTTTTCGCTTTTTGTTCATTTATTATTTTTACTTAATTATATTTTATTATTTTTCCAAATATATGTAAAGACAATTTTCAACATTCAATTTTGAAAGATTTTGACTTCCAAATTTTTTTCCCTCCCTCCATCACTATCCCTTTCTCCAATACAGCAAGCAATCTGATGTAGTTTATATACATGTAATCATATAAAATATATTTATACATTAATAATGTTATGAAAGAATAGAGCAAAAAGAAAAAGAAATATGAAAAAAAGTGAAAGTAGTGTGTTTCAATGTGCATTTAGATACTGTCAGTTTTCCATGTGGATGGTGGATATTATCCATGATGAATCTTTTGGAATTGTCTTAGATCATTGTATTGGAGGAAAGAGCTAAGTAAATCATAGTGAATTATTGCACAATGTTACTGTTATTTTCATTTCATTTAACATGAGTTCATGTAAATCATTCCAGGTTTTTTTGAAATCTACCAGTTCTTCATTTCTTATTACACAATAGTAGAATCATCACTTTTAAAGTCTTCAATGTACTCTCTGAAGTTTTTGCATTGTCTGAAATTCATAGCATAAGACATATATTGAACAGAACCACAGAGATATTCAGTATAAACTGAACAGACACAATAGATCAGTGACAACCCTGCTGCTTAAACATGAAGAGGTCTATCCCCAGATTATTATCTTTCTCCCCCTTGAGGACAGTTCATCCTGCTTATAGAATTATAATTGACTAGCTTTTAAAACAATTTGTCCAAATTCCTGATTTCTCTGCTTTTCAACTATTAGGTTAAAAGCAGATGCAAGGTAAGTGAAACAGGTACACAGTTGAGAACAATCTTTAATAGTTATTGTTTTCTTGCCCTGATAGATTACTGAGTTGCTTTAAAAAAATAAATGTTTTAAGAAAGGGATACTTATCAAGATAACACAAGAACAAGCATTCTCCACTCTGCCCTCAATCATAGAGATATATACACTTTTCTTTATTATCTTAATTCCCAAAAAGAATTTACTCAAAATTAAAGTAATTATTTCAAAGTATTGATTCCATGAAATTCAATTCTGAATATAACATACCTACCTAATAGATTCCTTTGTGTACAGAATTTGGTTTATACAAAGGTTTTTCAAAGTAGGAGAGGTGGGAGGAGAGAGTAACAGGTACTCAATATGAATCAGATATGGGAAAACTATTTTCAACACAAAAAAGAAATGCTAACATTCACAAATTTGAAGAATCAATTAAAAAGAATTCAGGATTTAACAACTCAATATGTAACTTCTGTTACATTCTACTAGAATAATGATACTTAAACTCACCTAAATGTAGAACGATTTATCTTGGTTCTGAGCTAGTTCTCTCAAATCCCACGTCCTTTCATAAATTAGATCAGTTACTTTGATTTTTCCTATTATAAGTAATATTCCTACCTAATGCATAAACTTCCCCAATATCTCAATGATGATGCTAGATGACTACCGAGGACAGGAAACACAGAATAGAAAAGGCAAATGGGGAGCCCAGGCAAAAACTTGCTTGGTTTAATTCAAGTTCCATGTAAGTGAAGTAGTGGGATGGAGTAAAAAGCACTCGCCATCCCCCACTTTTTTATATAGCATTTAGTAACAGAGAGTATTCTTTGTCACATGAGATTCACAAAGCAAGAGAGAAAGCCCAAATTCCCTCTGCCTCTCTGTCTCTGTTTCTCTTTTTCTCTGTCTCTGTCTCTCTGTCCCTTTCTCTCTGCCTCTGTCTCTGTCTTTCTTTCTCTCTGTGTCTGTCTCTGTCTTTCTGTCTTCCTGTCTCTCCCTCTCTGTCTCTCTCTTCTTCTCTCTCTCTGTCTCTATCCCTTTGTCTCTCCCTCTCTCTCTCTCCATCTCTGTCTCTTTTTCTCTGTTTTTCTCTCTGTTTCTCTCTCTGCTGAATTGTCGGTCGAAAAGGTGTTTATTTTGTCATTTCAATGTATCTTACATCCATCAGTGCTAAGTAACTTGCATGGTTCCATCATTGCCAAATACCCTTGGTTGCAAGAGTATATTGGAGACAGCTCATACTCGTTCATTAGAGGACACTATTAGATTTTTAGTGTGAGCATTTATACTATAGAAATCAACAAATGCTACAAAATTGATTTGTTGTTTAGATTTAAAAAGATGGTAAGAGTGTAGATTAAATTCAAAAGTATTCATATTTTTCAGAGAGTCTGGTTATTAAACATTATCAACACATACCTATATTACTTCTAAAGTATTGTATTTATATCTCCTTTGTCTAGTACGATGCCAGCCACATAGAAGGTGATTAATAAATAAATTAATAAATCTATTTGATTAATTTGGTTGGCTTTAAAGTGACACAGACAGAGTGCTGGGCCCATAGAAAGACCTTAGTTCAAATTTCTATGCAAACATTAACTAGTTATGTGGTTCTGGGCAAGTCACTTAAATTTGTTTACCTTAGATCCCTCATCTGCACAATGAGAATAGTAATAATAATGTCTACCTTGTTTTGAGGATCAAATGAGAAAATGATTGTAAAAGGCTTAGCACAATGTTTAGCACATAATAAGTTGCTCATTATTGTTAGACGTTATTTTTATTTATTATTGTTTTCTAATTTATCTATGTTTTACCTAAAATATGCCAGAACTGACTATTATATTTCAGATATGGTCCAATGAAGGACTATTATCTCCAGTTGGAATTATTACTGAAAATGGACCCTCTACTTTACAAAAAGTCCCATGTCAAATGTTAATGACATACAGATAATCCATTGCTATTGATAGGTTAAAATAAACCTGTGCTATTTTATCTCTTGCAGTCACTGCCTATAAATTCTATTTACATTTGTTTATTATATGCATTTCAAAGGTAGAAAGTATATACTTAAATCTAATTCAACTTTTGTTCATTTAGTCACAGAAGATAGTTCCAAGTTCACTCAAGAATATTGTATAATGAAAAAGTGAACATATTAATTCCTTGGTACCCTACTATGATTTTATCAGCCTGAAATTCCAAAAAGCAGCAGATTTTGCTAGGCATTTTCTAATAAATATTCAAATGTACTAGGAACTAGACAGCTGTGAGCATTTTGAAAACATTAACAACTAAATGATTTTCAGACAGCATGCCTTCCATTTAGTGACCCAGAATGGATTTAAAATGACAGATACTATGACCTAAGAGATTTATATCTAATTCCCAAACTCTTGGAATAAACAGAATTCAATAAGCCCAAAAGCTGAATAAATGAAAGTATTGAGGAATAATTTGGGAAAATATCATTAATAGTATATTTATTAATAGTCAATGATTGGGTCAGTCTATTTAAAGCAGTATTATAATTCCATAGACAGTACTAGAAGGGACTTTGTCCAATTCCCACATATTATAGGTGAGGAAATAAGGTTAATAAAATTAAATAATTTGTACAAGATAATAAGGGCTGAGCTAGGATGTGAACCCAGATCCTCTGGCATACCAAATATGGTACTTTTCCACTGAGTCACATGTGTGACTAGAAAAAAAAGTCATTTTTTTTAAAGTAGAAAAAACAGGATGGGAACATGCAAGGTTAGAAACTGTATGAAATATTTTCTTTTTTTTGGAATTTAGAATTTTAACACTTGGGCAAGAGAGGTAGCTAATAAAATTGGCAAGATGAGGGTATCTTAATGAAGCAAGGCTCCTAAATCTATAGCCTTTGAGCTTATTTTTTGCTATTAAAATATTTTGATAAATATTTCAGTGTAAGTAGTTCGCTTGGTAATCCCATATGTGTTTCTTTCCTTCCTTCCTTCCTTCCTTCCTTCCTTCCTTCCTTCCTTCCTTCCTTCCTTCTTTCTTCCCTCCCTCCCTCCTGCCCTCTCTTTCTTTCTTTCTTTCTTTCTCTGGTTAATTTTTAAAAGCATTAGTCAGAGAAGGGATCCCTGGTCTTCATCACACTGTCAAAAAGGGCTATAATAGAAAAAGATAGAATAAGCATTTATTAAACACCAACTAAGGCATTGTGCAAAGGATCCAAATAAAAAATAGGGCAAGTTGCTTTCAAAGGAAGTTAGAAATGAGGGAGGAAGGGGAAAGGAGAAGGTATTTTATATGGGGTCCAACAGATGAAGTTGATAAGAAATAGAAATTTGACAAGATTTCTGAATTCTAGGCTTTGGAAGGAAATCTTGCTTTGACCTCTAAGCCATCTAAATTGAAGAGGAACTACTAGGATTGTGAACACCAAAGTTGATGTAAATCTCTAAGATGACCAGTTTCCTGAAGAGCTTTTTCTGTAAGGTTATGAAGATGTTGAAAGGGAATTCAAAGAATGAAGCTGAAAGAGGATGAAGAAGAATGGGAACAGGGAATAACAAAAGGGAATGAAGAACTTCTGAAGTTGAAGATGAAAATTGTCTATGTTGATTTCTTTATGATGCCAATCTAATCATTTGAAAAAGCAAATTTAGGCCATTCATCAACTTTTTTTGGACTGTTAGTCTTTGACATTAATTGCCTTTTCCATGGAATTATCAGCATTTAGTTATTTGGTTGTATAGAAGTTATACAGGAATAGGTAACTGGGAATTTTGAACACAGAGGAATGATTTATATGTGTGGGATGAAGCTGAGGCCAGTGCCCTCCTTGGGCTAAGAGTGAAAGTAGTAATTTAATATATATATATATATATATATATATATATATATATATATATATAATCTTGTCCCTCTTCCTCTAGTAGAGGAAGTAGTAGTTTTCTTTGAGATTCCTGTGATGTAAGGCTGATTACAAATTTAGGCTCTCTCTAAATCTGCTAGAGCTGAAGTTCTCTCTGATATTGCTTGTATTACATTGCACATAGTCCACATAATCTTTAGTGAGTTAGCAGAAATTGAATTTCAGTGGATTAAGTCCCACTGTGACTCTTATATTGGTCTATGAATGGTTGGTTGGTTGTTGTTCTTCATTCTTGAAGAACACTGAAATGACATCACTATGTTAGATTACAATATAGTATCATAATATACATATTTTTGTGCCAGTTCATGTATTAGGCACTGAGGAAACAAAATAAAAACAAAAATGAGACAGTCTTTGCCCTCAAGAACTTTAGCTGCTTCTGAACACTTTAACACCTAAAGATAAATTAATTTTAAATAAAGTGAGAATAGCACTAATAACTGACAAGGAGGTGGAGGGATAAGAAAAATTTTAATGGAGAAAGTGGCATCTGATTTGATCCTTGAATGAAGAAAAGAGTTTGAGAGACAGAGATGGAAAAGATATAAAAATAGAAGATATTTAGGAGTATTTAGTTCAAACTCCTAATGGGTCATTTTAACTAGAAGACAGAATAAAGAAAGAAAATAATAATATGAAATATGTCTGGAAGAGTATTTGAGGTCAGATCATGGACCTAATGTTGTAATGAAAATTCTGAAATAGTGAAACATAAAAGGTTTTTGATTGAGAGAATGATATAATTAGAACTGTACTTTAGGAAGGTTGTTTTGGTAGCTTCACAAAGAAAGATATGAGATGAAAGAGACTACACACAGGAAAACAAATTAAAAGGTTTTTTTGGTAATTGTACAGGGAAGAGGTGATGAGGACTTGAATTATGGAAATGGTCATGTGAATTGAAAGAAGAGGATAGATGAAAGAAATATTATAGGGTTTAGAATCAATAAGACTTGGGAACCAATTAATGCTTTTTTGTTTTTGTTGTTATGTTAGGGGGAAGGAAAGGAAGAGAGAAAACCCAAGGGTAAATTTGCTATTTAAAACCTGCATTAATAAAGAATGATGGTGTCCTAAAAATAAACACAAAATGCTAGAGTTTGAGGAAAATTTAGGGAAGAAGTTGACTTGGGACATAGAGTATTTGAGATGTCTATGGTACAGCTAGGTGGAGATTTTAGCGATAGCAATTGAAGAAATTATCTGAATTTATAGAACAGAGAAAGAAAATCATTGAGGAAAAGACTGTAAGTAGAAAAGGACTTAATGATTTTGGGGAGTTTCTTCCCTATATTAGTTTGTAAGAAACAGAAGAGTTTAGAATTTTTGAGTAGTAGAACAAAAGGGTTATAACATTACTAAGAGAGTGAAGAGAAACATTCATATATACATCTAGATAAAAATAGCCTAAAACAAAATAAGTTTTTGTTTTTGTTTTTCCCCCTAAATCTGGAAAATCAGATAATTTTAGGTAAGAGACATTAATATCTCCATTCTATTGCAGCATAAGCAATGGAGCTACTCAACTAACCCTTTTTCATATTGGTAGACTGGGTCCCTCATCTGCCCCTCAAAGTATTAAAGATAGTCTTAGAGATTTGGGGACAATTTCCTTAATTTTCTAGGACCTGATCCTTCATTAGTGTGTTCCCACTTCCACCATGATGGTTGGATGATATCAATTTAGACATCTAGCTGTGAAAAGATTTTTCACACAGTGAAAAGTTGTCACAAGCTTAGAGAGGTCCTGGTTGCTGGAAGCTCCTTCCCTCCTTCACGAAAGTAGTCATCCATTTCTCCTTATGTTTGTTGTAACTTTTACCTTGGGCTCCTTGTATAGTCTTCCAGATACTTTATTTTAATCTGCCTAATTTGTCATTGGCTTCCAATACAAACTGCACTGCCAGTCACTTTGTTCTAGGGAAATTGCTAGGATTCGGATGAAATAGTCCAAATTCTCAGCTATTCTGAAGATCATAATCAAGATGGGTGGGGAAGATATTGTGAATAAAGACTAGTGGTAGCTTCTTAGGTGTTTGATAGGAAAAGATTCTACTATTAAGTTTTAGATACTCAAATGATCAATCCTAAATCAATTTGATGATTTTGCACAAGTTCAGAGGATATGCCTACATCTTCTTTACCAATCAGAATATACTTTTTGTAAAATCTAGTCTCATTTAATCTTGTTGTTTTCAAAGTTTTAGTTGACCAAGAAATTTTCACATCTAGGATAGTGATTTATTGATTGATTCAAAGGATGTGTTTATTCTGTGAAGATATTAGAGTACATTATTTTGTTTATTACTTTAAGTGGAGGCGGCATTTTTAGAAGACTGAGCCAATCAATCCCTTTATAGTAGAACAATATGATATTTAACATTATTGCTTTAGATGGTCTCTTCATTTTATAGATGAAGAAATTGGGGAGTAAAAAAGGTTAATTAGTTTATACAAAGTCATACAGATAGAAACTAGTATTTGAATTCAGATGAGGTACTCCAAATTCTGTGAAGTACTATGGCATAATAGAGCACTGAATTTAGTTTCTGGTGAACCAGTTTCTAGCTTAGACCCTAGTTGTGGAAGTGTGGACAATTCCTTTAATTTATCAGCGTCATTTACTTTTTCTGCAAAATGAGTCATCGATAATATGACTTTCAGAACATTCTCAGCTTTAAATAAACTCAATATGATTTTCCCCCATCCCTCATATAAGATCCTTCTTTCAGAATATATATTTCTTTCTGGGGAGAATAGAGATCTGGAAAATTTATCCAAAAGTCCTTAGCTAGTCTGAAAAAGAGAGAGCATGTCATATGTCTTTAAACTCTTAGCACTTGGAAACACTACAGTTCATATAGCATGTATATTTTTTTTATTCATTTAAGTTTATTCATTAAGTTGGGATATTTTTCTTTTTGTACTTTAGTTATTTCTCTGGTTACTTAACAATCAACAGAAACTACTTTAATATTTATAGTAGATTTCATTTAAAATGCAAAAGAAGACTTGGATTCCTTTCCTAAGTCCCATTTAATTTCTCCTTGCTTGAGTGTGTGTATTTGTGTGTGTGTGTGTGTGTGTGTGTGTGTGTGTGAGAGAGAGAGAGAGAGAGAGAGAGAGAGAGAGAGAGAGAGAAAGAGAGAGAGAGGTAGGTTCACCAGTTATATTAGATATGAAACACTAAGCATATGTTTGTGTCAAATGAATTATTTGTGAAATATCTTGTCATCTCAAATTACCTCCAGGGGTTAAGCTCTGATAATTTTCCTATGAAAAATACAAAATTTAAATTTGGCATTACGGAACTTGATTTATTTCAGAATGATTAAAAATGAATAAAAAGTTATAAGTTTGTCTTCTAATAAAATATAATGCTTATGTTTACAATTCAAATATGAAAAATGACTGTTAAGATTCATTCTAATTTCTTGACATCATGACTGATGAGCTTCTAATTTCTTTCTTCCTGTTATACCCCAATAATTCCAATGTTAATTTATATTGCTATTTGCATAAGACTACAGCTTGCTTAGCGTTTTATAACCACTGAAATTCAAAGAGTCTGCATGTCAGTTTTCATTCTTAATGTCATTGGAGAAGCCATATATTAGATAGTAGTGAATGGGCTTTGCTAAAGTCCTATCAATCTTAAACTGCAGGAAATAAGCTCAGTCACCCATAAAGTGATACTGTCAATCAGAAAATCAGAAAGCAGGATACAAATAACATATGCTTGAAGCATTGTAGAATTCACATATGGTTGACACGCTGAATGATTCATAACTTTTATATCTCTTTTCCTCAGAAAAGTAATAGAGTTGGGATGAATGCTAAATGGCCAAGGTGAATTCTCAATAGTCAGGTTATTACAAGAAACCAAAGGAAAAAAGAAATGCATTTTTCATCAAGTTGAGATTGAGTGAGGCAAGCATAGATAATTTATCACCATTAATTTTAAACTGAAAAATACTTACATTTACTTGTTAAATGAACAAATATAAATGATAAGTGACGTTTAAAAAGTGGGTAAAAAGAAGATGTTCTAGGAGAAAAATTGCAATGATTGCTGTAAACTTGTATACTAAGTCTCTATCTCTGTCTCTCTGTCTATCTCTGTCTGTCTGTCTCTCTCAAATTCTAAGCTACATCATTATTAAATATTTCTCACATTTTGAATATTAAGCATTAAAATTCAAAGAATAAGTCATTGTATTTTGGGAATTAGTTTCACTGTGTCACTTATTGTTTGTTTGGAAATGAATAATACAGGTAAAATAAATTGTTTTATTGAAGAATGATTTATTCTCATTGATCCTTTCTGGTTTGTTCTAACTTTGACTTTACCATTTAATGCTTCAAAATATAATATTGTGTATATATCTATGTATATAATCATATCTACTATTACACATATGTATATATTTACATATACATATATATGTTTACAAAATAATTACACATTTTATAAAATTAGAGTTAAAAGTAAGCAACATAAGTAAAAATATTTAGCATATGAGTACACCTTTGTGAGTTAGATATTAAAAACACATTTCAATGAACTAATTTTTTTTTATTATACTTTGATTCTATTAGGTTTGAAAATCCTGGCATATCATGAATATATTGTGGTTAATAGCTTAAATTTATTTTGGTTAAAATTTGGTCTTTGGTGATTCAACATTGATAAAATTATCTTTTATATGTTCTTTTATTTCAGATAACTGATGACATATGAATCGAACATACATCAGTTTTTGCCATATATGTGGTATGAGCACAATTGTTTTTTTATTTGGAAAGATTCTATATAATACCATGAATTAAAAAGAGATGATATAAATTTAAATCTGTCAAATTAGAAATCAAAATTTAATTGAATATTTTAAAAGTGACTTTAAATATCAGTGGACCTCACATTCATAAGCTTAGCATAGTCAAGAGTCACACAGTTTGATGAAGATACATGAATATTTTGCAATTTGTACCTCTCAGAAGGAATGAAAACATTGAAGAGATCACTTAACCATTTTAGAATATCCTTTGATAAAGGGTAGAAACATATTAATATGGTTTATCAGGGAACTTGTATGTTTATCATCTTGCAGTGGGGATAACTACCTTCATAATTAGCAAAGTGTTATTTGGGGAACCTCATAATTATAAAGATTTATTGAGTCGACTACAGTTTAGAACTGTCTCTTTACATATATACTCTATGTGAGACATTATCTGTTCTGAAGAGTCAAAAGAAGCAGATCACTTTTGAAATTATTCTATTTGTTGTAAACAATAATGTATTGACACCTACATTCAAACCTTTGGATCATACATTCACAAATAACTATCTTTTGCAATAAAAATTAATTCTAATGACAACTCAAATTTTTAATTGTTTTTTCTCTGCTATAAAGCAGAACCAGATCCCAGTCTCCAGTTCTATAATTTTCTTCCCAGACATGGGCAATTTTAAAATATATTTGAAGAGCTGTGAAACTATCTCTGCACTTCTACTGCCATAGAATTTTAGATGCTAGGAACAAAGGGAAAATTATTTCTCCCTCTTTCTGGTTGCTTCTCACTAGTTATTAAAATGGTCAGTGTTATTTCCATCAAATAACTGAAAATGCAGTTTTAAAAACGTTATTCAAGATATTTTGGATTATATATTTAGATTCTGATTCTTATTTCTTGGAGTAACCATTAATAATTCAATCTTTTCAACTATAAAGGGATAAGGAAATGAGGTAATAATTTATTGACTAAGTTTTATAATAAACTTTTATATTTCAATGAATTTATTATTCACCAGCATATTTTTATATTAATGTAATGAAGAACCCATTATTCATCCCATGAACTGGTTTTCAAAATAGGGTAATTAGTGCACTTAAATTTTGTTTGAATTCAATTTTTTAAAAATTTTGTTTTAATTTTTTGTTTGAATTCAATTAGAACATTTTTAAATTTACCATTATTTATGAGGATAAAACATTTGACTTCATTTATTTGCTCATTCAACAGTTATTATATACCTACTGCATAGAAGTAATAATATCTAACATTTATCTAGCACTTAAAAGTATTTTACATACATGATTTCTTTCTCATAATAATCTTGTGAGCTAAATGTTACTTTTATAGAGTTGAGGAAACTGAATTTGAAAAAGGGTAAATAACTTGTTTAAGGTCACACAGATAGTAAATAACTGAGACAGAATTTGAACTTAGAACTTCTAATATCACATCTACCATGCTACATAGGAGCCTTAAAAAAAAGTAATCCCTTAAAAAATAGAACTTTCTGTATAATAATTACTATGATAAATAATTACTGAGCTGACAAGGAATGCAGAACCCATCTAGTTCAAACATCTCCTTTTACAGAAAATAAATTGAGTTAAGTAACTTTTCCCAGGTCACACATGAAAAGCCAGATTGGAATGTAGTACTCGGTTTCTAATGACAGTGTTCTTTCCATTGGACCATGCTTTCTTGCAAGGAAAAAATCACTGCTTTTGGTCTTCCTAGATGTTCTCCCTTATAAGAACTAGTCACATTCAACTTTGCTTATTGTCCAAGATCAGGCCAGATCAGTTGCATTCAGGATGGTAAGAGACATTTTGTTATTGTTCAATCAATTCAGTTGTGTCTAGCGCTTGGTGATCCCACCTTGGAGTTTTCTTGACAAAGATACTGGAGTGAAAAATTGTCATTTCCTTCTCATTTTCATTTTACAGATAAGGAAACCGAGGCAAACAGAATTCAATGACTTGCCCAGGGTCACACAGCTATTAGGTGTTTGAGGCCACATTTGAACTTAGGAAAATGAGTTCAGGCCTATAGCTTTATCTACTGTAACATCTTGTTTTCCCAGTAGTAGCCATAGACAAGAAAATTCAACAAACATTTAAGTGTCTATTCCATATTAAAGACTGGAGATTCAAAGACAAAATGAAAAACTATCTCATCCCTCAAAGATCATATATTCAACTGAGGGAAGGGAAAGGAGATAATATTTATGCAAATAACTACCTTTGATTTATTCATGTGGTTGAAGAAAAAAAATCATAGACCTAAAATTAATATTCACCATGAGATTTTAATGTTTAACCCTTTTTCCTTCCTCCTTTTCTTGCTCCTTTATTCCTTTCTTTCTTTCTCATTTACTCTTTTTCTTTCTTTCTTTCTCTTTTTTCCTCTTTCTTTCTTTCTTTCTTTCTTTCTTTCTTTCTTTCCTTCCTTCCTTCCTTCCTTCCTCTCTGTGTTACTTTGTGTGTCTCAGTTTCTGTAGATCTCTGACTCTGTCTCTTTCTCATACCAACAATGCATACTGAACAATCCATATAACATAAAGGAATAGCTTTACTTTTTTTTTTTTCTATTTATGTGCCTTTGGCCCATTTATTTAAATTCTCTAGTCTGCAATTTTCTCACCTACAAAATAAGAGGGTTGGACCAGGTGACCTATAAAGTCTGTTTTTCAGCTCTGGATCTCTGATCTTATGATCCCTTTGTCAAAAAAAACCTAAAGATATATATGATGAAAACAATGGTTTTCTTTGACTGTGAAATATAAGAAAAGTAAGTTACCCTTTTCAGTGTGAAAGTCAGTTCTTTTCTTGTCTGAAAGCAGCTTTTTTTCATTTTCATAATCAATAATAGAAATTATGTATTTCCCCATGAGCTGTCTATCATGAATGTTTTAGTCTTTATGTAATAGGTGAGGTAATTACTTTCCATGCTTTCAAATCACACGTGAATTTTGTGGCTATTAATCAATTTCCTGCTCCACTGTGAGTAAAATTAGATTATAAGATCTAAAGCATCCCAGCTAGCATTCATCTTGCATCCTTTAGCACAGTGATCTTTAATTTGGAGGAAGAGTGTTATTAATAAGGAGAATTCCTAAAGGCAACCCCATTGCCAGAGGTGACAAGTGATAGCCCATCACTGCCTTGTCATTATTATTTCATTCCTGAATAATCAGTACATCATATTCTGGGGGAGCTTAGTGAGCTGTGATTGTTTAGTGTATAAATGTCTTGGTTTAAAATATAATATCTCATTTTTTGATATCTCCCCTTTATTTCCCAAGTTTATGAAATAGAATATTTAGGTATTTATATCAACATAGTAAGCACAATTCTATCTCAAAGAGGACCAAAATAATGTGTCTCATTATGACTGATCAGACCAATATGAGCTTGGAAGGTCTCACCACAGATCAGGCACGGTCTGTATGAACATTTGGAGTGAAGATGTACATTTAATCAAGGAACTACAAACCATTCTCGGTCACCAAAAGTTTAAAGAAATAGACCAAATATTACCAATGTGACCTAGATTCTGGAACATCTGATATAGAATATTTGGATTCTGAGAACATAAAAAGCTTTTTATTGTACACTATTTAGACAAAGCTTCTAAACATTTTACAAAGTTGTTGAAAAGAATGCATGATTTGGGGTTCTGTGCTCACTCTGTTGTTGAAGGAAGACATTTGTCTTCAATTCAAATCCCAGTTATGATGTAAACTACCTATCTCTCAGGGACTCATTTTTTTCTTCTGAATAATGAATTAGGACCGATGATCTCTAAATCTATGATCAGATAAAATTCCTAAAATATTCCACATGAGTCTTGCTAATTTATTCACCTTCTCAGTAACCTCTAGGATCTTCTGTTGTCTTCAGGATCAAATATATCTCTTCTATTTGACATTCAAAAATCCTCAAAGTGTAACTCTATCCTTCTTCTCCAGGCTTATTATACATTTTGTACCTTTCTGCATTCTATGGACCATACAAATTGACCTTCTTGCTTTTCTCCATATAATCAATTGAACCTAGCACCAGAAGGATTATAATGCATAGAATTTTAAGGGAAAATCCTACTCAAGTCTGAGATGATGTATTAAGCCCAAGAAAGTATAAACAGAACTGTAATTCAAACAGCTAACCAGTGGAAAAAATCTGGTCATACTTCACTGCATCGTTAGAATTTCAATTAGGCTTGCCCATCTATTCTCACAATGAAGCCAGGATTCAGTCACACATGACTCTTTAAAAATGAACTCTGGCAGGAGGATATACAGGTAGTAATGTATTGTGTATGTGATTTAGTTGTTTTAAAAGACTGCAGAAAGCAGAGATTGGTCAAAGATGATCTCTTTCAATGATAGCCAAGGAAATGTGTTTTGTTTTAAAGTTGAGAGCAGTACATCTGCTGAGGGGATCCTGACATCAAGACAAGATCAGATTATATGTACAGATAAAACTTTATTTTTCCTTGCTCTACATAGAGTTTTATTATCATATAATTTTGGTTGAAGATTGAATGGGCTATGCAGGAAAACTAGAAGACAATTCAGAGGGGGGAAAAACAAAATGGCTTTCAAAAGTCAGTAAGTAAAATTTAGAGATGTTATAAAAATAATAATGATTTGTATTGGATTAAAGATTTCATTGATAAAGGGAATTCCTGGATGAGGATTATACACTATGCAGTCTTTGACAGTTGTCTAGATGATTGAGTGGTTAAATAAGTTTGTCCTAATCACACAGAGAGTAAGTGTCAAAGACAGGCCAAGTTATTCTGGCTTTATAATCCAGCTTTAGATCTACTACAAAATGTGGGATGGGGAGGTGGGAAGGGGAATCTAAAAGCTACAATAAGTACCTATGTAAAAGGGCTGATAGGACCAACAACAGTGATGAAGGACATTGAATGAGCACATCTGTGACTTTGTTCTTGGTATTTGGGACTGAATGAGACTTGCAAATGAGGCTCGTTTTGTATTTTTCTTTTAAAGGCAAGACAAAAGGTCTGAAAGTATTCACTCTCAGATCCAGTTAAAAGAAAAATGCCATCTTCTTCTCTCAGCATCTCCCTAATATTTTATGCCATAGGAAAGGAAAACATGATGCTGAGATATCTGAAAATTGAGAAACAATCTTTTTGAATGCATTTAACTACAAGAATTCTTTGTGCTTCTGCAATATTTCTAGGGGAGGAGAAGAGGGCTGTTAAAGCAGACATGTATCATATAGGCTTGTCAATCACATTTAATAGGCAGTGGAGGAAGGTAATCTCTTTCTCTCAATCAGTCTCTAGCAGGCTAGTAGACAGAACTCATTACTGTGTAAATGAACCTGCCAAAGTCTTCACACTCTCACCCCACTGGAGGTCACAAAGAAGTGACACCGGTTAAAATGCTGGTTAAATGTGGTCAGTGAAGGAATAAGGAGACAGGGTCTTGGTAGAAGTTAAAATGAATAGTCTGGTATCTGGCTATCACCAAAAGATTCAGTAAAGGGTGTGGGGGGATTCTTTTCTGTCTTTTTACATTGTTGTGGATAAGTAAAATATTCAAACATTCATTTATAAATATGAAATTAAATTTAAAATGTATGTTAGATATAACCAATGTGTCAATAGACAGAGCTATTATCTACAAATAAGAGACTAAAAAGCTTGGGTGTACAACTAGAAAAGCTTATTTTCTGCCTGATTTTATCCAGTGACCACAAATAAGGCAAGAATCATTCTGCAAACTAGATAGTAGAGAGGATTAGACTCAGTTCCAGAACTGGAGGAAGGAAGAACTGAACTGAAATCTGGCCACTAGCTGTGTGACCCTGGAAAAATCACTTAATCTTTGTCTCAATTTCTTCACCTGTAAAATAGGAATAATAACAGCATCTACTCTCATGTTTTGTGAAGATAAAATGAAATAATCTTTTTAAAATGCTCAGTATAGGGCCTGGAATATAGTAGATGTGATATAAATAATTATTTCCTTTTCTTTGGGATACGGGCTCCCCTCTTTTGTTTCCCAGGGCATTGAAGCCCAATTAGTGCTCTATCATGATTCTTCACCATCATTTTTTTCTAATAAACCAAATGAATAAGTGAGTTTAAGTATGTAAGATATCTACTTCAGATAAGTGAAGTATGGGGAATTCCCAGTGCATGAATTCCCCCTGGCAAATTATAATGTTCTCCACCATTTATAAGCAGGCAGCTAAGGAGTACAATATTAGAAAATTACAAGTGTTAGAATGCAAGGCTTACAATAGTAGCTTTGAACTATAGCTTGAACTTTGATTGAGACACTTAATAGATTTGTGATCCTAAGCAAGTCATTAAAATTTCTTAGGGTCTCAATTTCTTCAATAAAACGAGGAGGTTGGACTCAGGGGCCTCAGAAATCCTTTCTAGATCTAAATCTCTTATACTATGTCTTAGAGATAAAACCTGTGAAGTTGTTTGAGGTAATTATAATAATAATAATAATAATAATAATAATAATAAATGTTAGCATTAGTATAAATAGCACTGATATAGAATGGTTGTTTTTTGTTTTGTTTTGTTTTGTTTTTAGCTGATGGTATAATTCTTGATCATTACATCGACTTTGTAAGGTAATATTACTATTCCCATTTTATATAGGAAGAAACTGAGACTGAGAAATAATTAAGTGACTTGCTAAAAACCACAAGCTAGTTTTAGAGATAGATTTTAAACCCAGGTGTTCCTGAATCCAAGCCCAGTATTCTATCGGCCACATCCTAATGTGTTCTGTTAAAGATACTTCGGTTTAAACTATTCATAATAGTCATTTGGAAACCAGTCAAGAAGCTTAACTTTTTGTAACAATGTTTTGGCACTCACTCATTCTAACAATGCAATTTTTGGAGAGGAAGTGAAGAAATAAATCTTCATTCTAACATCAGAAAGGAGGCACCATGTATTTTTAGGACCAAGATTTAAATTAAAATAGATGAAATATATTTCTTCAATGACCTGGGATAACAGATTAGAGTGGAAGAGACTTTAGAATTTATCTACTCTAACCTCCTCACATTACAGATAAGAAAATTATGACAGAGATGTTAAATGACTTGCCTAAGATCACAGATTTACTAAGTGTTTGATGCAAGAGTCAAACTAAAATTCTTTTAGGAAACCACACTATTTGGTAGCAGTGTTATGCAACCCATAATTAATTAGTATTCTGTAAGTCAAAATAGATTTTAAGGGATTCATTCTTGGGTGTTATGCTAAATTTACTATTCAAGTTATTTTGGTATTTGGGATATCACAATTTCTATAGGTCATATGCTAAAATATGGAGATATGCCCACAATGGGACAATGAAAGCTCATATGATAAAAAATGAAGAAATAATCTCATAGTGAAAAGTATTTTAAAGAAGAATAATATGAATGGAGATTAAAAGACTTCTTAATCTTTTTAGTCCTTCCTTTATCTCACTTTCTTCTCTTCCTGTATTCCCAGTGAAAGTAAAGCAATCTTCTTTTTTTCCCCAAATGATTGACAGCTGTATTTATTGCCTTTTTTTTCCCTCTAAAAAGATAAGATCTTGATACTCTTTCTTTTTGCTTCATATGAATTGATGCTAATAAATGACTTTTCAACTTTGCACAAATATTTTTTCCTTTTTCTATTCTTCATTCTCTTCTTGCTCTTCTCTTTTTTCTCTTCCTTCTTTTCATTATCTTCCACATCTATCTTTCACATCACTTTCTTTCTTTCTTCCTACTTTTTATTCTCTTCCTTTTGTTCTCTTTTTTCCTCTTCCCCTTCTTTTACCTCTTTATCTTCTAGTGTTTTTTTCCAAATAAAAGTATCATCTACTTATGCATGACTATTTTGTAAATTATATAAACAGAAAATAAAATTCAAAAACCTTGGAGAAGTCTGGGAAGATGGCAAAGTAGATTAGAAAATTGTTAAGTGTCTACTAATTTCCCCAAAACAATATTAAATACTCAGGGACAATATAGAGCTGTAATACAAACAAGAATTGGGACAGAACAAGATTTTTTTTTTTTAGGAGAAGCAGAGAAACTCAAAAGAAATATACCAGGACAATGTGAAGTATAAATAACTCAAGCAGAAACTTTAGGGCTAGATAAATATAGAGGTAGCCTCAGCCCTAGCCACAGGTATTTTCATCTCTTGGGCAGTGTTCAGACTTCAAGAAAGACTGAGGAAACCTGTGCTGATAAAGAAAGCCAGGTCCATCTGTGCTGCCCTCATGATGCCCAGGGCAAGAAGGAACCAGAATATTCCCAGTGAGTGCAGAAGCAGTGGTGTGGGATTGTGCTGGCTATGGGCACTTATAGTAGGGTTAATTTCTTGGTTTGGGGCTCCAGGCCACAGGAGAGAACTGAAGAAGGATCTGAGGCTAGAAGAACCCCCAAGCCCCAGGGCTTAAAAAATCTTGAAATCTTCCTTCTATTATTCTTCTTTAAAATATTTTTCATAAAGATGACAACACTACCTAAACTAATCTATTTATTTAGCGTTATACCAATCAGACTCCCAAAAAACTATTTTGATGACCTAGAAAAAATAACAACAAAGTTCTTATGGAAAAACAAAAGGTCAAGAATTTCAAGGGAATTAATGAAAAAAAAATCAAATGAAAGTGGCCTAACTGTACCAGATCTAAAATTATATTATAAAGCAGTGGTTACTAAAACCATCTGATATTGGCTAAGAAATAGACTAATTGATCAATGGAATAGGTTAGGTTCAAAGGACAAAACAACCAATAACTTTAATAATCTAGTGTTTGACAAACCCAAAGATCCCAGTTTTTGGGATAAGAACTCACTATTTGACAAAAATTGCTGGGAAAATTGGAAATTAGTATGGCAGAAATTAACACCATACACCAAGATAAGGTCAAAATGGGTTCATGACCTAGGCATAAAGAATGAGATTATAAATAAATTGGAAGAGCATAGGATAGTTTACCTCTCAGACCTGTGGAAGAGGAATGAATTTATGACCAAAGAAGAACTAGAGATCACTATTGACTACAAAATAGAAAATTTTGATTATATCAAATTGAAAAGTTTTTATACAAACAAAACTCATGTAGACAAGATTAGAAGGGAAACAATAAACTGGGAAAACATTTTTGCAGTCAAAGGTTCTGATAAAGGCCTCATTTCCAAAATATATAGAGAATTAACTCTAATTTATAAGAAATCAAGCCATTCTCCAATTGATAAATGGTCAAAGGATATGAACAGACAATTCTCAGATAAAGAAATTGAAACTATTTCTAGCCACATGAAAATATGCTCCAAATCATTATTAACCAGAGAAATGCAAATTAAGACAACTCTGAGATACCTCTACACACCTGTCCGATTGGCTAGAATAACAGGGAAAGAGCATGCGGAATGTTGGAGGGGATGTGGGAAAACAGGGACACTGATGCATTGTTGGTGGAGTTGTGAATGAATCCAACCATTCTGGAGAGCAATCTGGAATTATGCTCAAAAAGTTATCAAACTGCATACCCTTTGATCCAGCAGTGCTACTACTGGGCTTATAATCCAAGGAGATACTAAAGAAGGGAAAGGGACCTGTATGTGCCAAAATGTTTGTGGCAGCCCTGTTTGTAGTGACTAGAAGCTGGAAACTGAGTGGATGCCCATCAATTGGAGAATGGTTGAGTAAATTGTGATATATGAATATTATGGAATATTATTGTTGGGTAAGAAATGACCAGCAGGATGAATACAGAGAGGATTGGCGAGACTTACATGAACTGATGCTGAGTGAAATGAGCAGAACCAGGAGATCATTATATACCTCAACAACGATACTGTATGAGGATGTATTCTGATGGAAGTAGATTTCTTCGACAAAGAGACCTAACTCAGTTTCAATTGATCAAGGATGGACAGAAGCAGCTACATCCAAAGAAAAAACACTGGGAAATAAATGTAAACTGTTTGCATTTTTGTTTTTCTTCCCGAGTTATTTATACCTTCTGAATCCAATCCTCCCTGTGCAATAAGAGAAGTATTCGGTTCTGCACACACATATTGTATCTAGAATATACTGTAACCTATTTAATATGTATAGGACTGCTTGCCATCTGGGGGAGGGGTGGAGAGAGGGAGAAGAAAAATCAGAATAGACTTGAGTGCAAGGGATAATGTTGTAAAAAAATTACCCTGGCATGGGTTCTATCAATAAAAAGTTAAAAATAAAATAAAATAAAAGATAAAAAAATATATATTTTTCAGTATGAGATTATTTTTTCGGTTTTTTTTTTTAATCATATGAGCTTTCATTGTCCCACTGTAGGTAAAAAGGGTAATAGACTAGAAGTGATTATATTGACAAACTGCAATAAATGGAAAAAAAAAAAAAAGATCGGTTAAAGAAGAATCCAATCATAGAAAGTTATTATAGGAATAGAGAAGACTAGAGAAGGTCTTCAGAGCAGAATCCTGAAATTTAAAAAGCCTCTGTTACTCTAAAGAGTAATGCCAAATGGTAAGAATTCAAGGAAGAATTTAAAAAAAAAACCCACTACAAATAAAATGAGAGAGATTGAGGCAAAACTTTATTATAGCTTTTTATTTACAGGATATATGCATAGGTAATTTTTCAGCATTGACCCTTGCAAAATCTTCTGTTCCAACTGATTGAGGCAAAACTTTCAAAAAATTAAGAAACATGCAAGAAAAACAAAAGATTATGAAAAGAAAGTCTATCAATCAAAAAAGGAGATCCAGAATCTTAAGGAAGAAAATGACTCCTTGAAAATTACAATTAGGCAAGAGGAATTCAGTGATGCTATAAAAGCATAAGAAATAATAAAACAAAACATAAAGAATGAAAAATCAAATAGAAGAGAATGTGAGATTTCACAAGAAAGAAAATTTACCTGGAGAATAGATCAAAAAGAGGAAACATAAGAATAATGGGACTATCTGAAAGATATAATCAAATAAGAATCTTGATACAAGATACAAGAAATAATAAAAGAAAAATTTCCCAGAGTGTTAGGACAAGAGGAGAGAGTAGAAATTGTAAAGATCTACTGATCACCACTTGAAACATGTTACAAGGAAAACCTCCAGGAAGATCATAGCTAAATTCTGAACCTTCAGGTCAAGGAGAAAATATTATGAGGAACAAGAAAAAATAATTAAAATATGGCAGAGCCACAAGTACAATCACATAAGACCTAGAAGCATCTACATTAAAAGACTGCAGGTCTTGGAACACTATATAATGAAGAGCAAAAGAAAAGGGTTCACAGTAGAAAATATCATCTCAGCAAAGTTAAACATAAACTTGAACAACAACAACAACAAAAAAAATGGATGCTTAATGAATTGCCAGAATTTTGCTGTAAAAATATCTGAACTAAATAGAAAATATGTCATAAAAGATTAAAGAGAAATATCAGGTAAACATCAAAAAATAATTGCAAGAGACTCAATAAGAATAGATTATGGTTTATATGTGGAAATGTAGACTATGTCGAAAACTATCATTAGTAATTTAGTAATTGAGTAATTCGAAACAATAATTGAGGTAGAGCTAGTATGATGTTTCTAAAAAAAACAAAACTATATAGAAAACACAGAGGAATTAGGTGAGGGAGGAGGGATGGTAGTTCTGGGATCTAGTCTCATCAGGAATGGTACATATTAAAGAGGGAATAGTACATATATTTAGAAGGGTATGAATGTCTTCTATAATCAGAAAGAAAAAAGAGAGTAAGGGGTTAGGGAAGGAAAAGAAAAGGGAGGGATGGGGGAGTAGGTTAAGTAAGAGAAAGGAAGGGTAACAGGTAGAAGTAAAACAGAAGAACCAGAAGGAACCAGAAGAAGAACATAGTAATAACAATCAGGGGTAAAATTTATTAGGTTAAAAAACACACAAACAAACAAACAAAAAACGCAAAAAGCCAGGTTTGAGTTTAGACAAAATAGGGCTAAAATAGCTCTATCAAAAGCAAAAAACAAAAAGAGGAAAACTGCATAATATGTCAGCCATGTACTCTATTAACCAATATTGTTTTAGACTATTTAAAATAACTAGACACTTACACGGTATAAGGTTGGAATATTGCTGTGGAATGGGAAATGATGAATTCGTTTATTTAGAAAAATATGGAAAAACTTCCTTCCTTCTTTCCTCTCTCCCTCTTTACTCTCTCTTTTCTCTGTTTCTTTCTCTTCTTTTCTCTGTCTCTGTTTCTCTCTGTCTCTCTCTCTCTTTCTTTCTCTTTCTCTTTCTCTCTTTTTTCTCTCTTTCTTTGTTTCCTTCTTTCTTTCTTTTCTTTTCTTTTTCATATTTCTTCCTCCCATGCCCTTGTGCTATTATTCTCATTCCTGCAATTTCTTGTTTGTTAATCTATGACTCAGTCTTATCTCCCATTCTGTCCAACCTTTAGTTTTATATTGAATAACTGGAAAATAATCTCAAAGTGGAATATGTCACTATTCTTATCTTTCCATATTAACTTAGAAAGATGTAAAGCCATGAAGATATCATGTAATCAGTAAAGGTTCTGACCCATTCCTTGTTCTAATGAAAATCAAATTCAAGAACTGAAAAGCACCTTTATTATTAATTATTACAATTTAGGTAATGCCTCATAAAAACATTTGAGAAATTGGAATATTCTGTAAAAGTGTCTGTTAGACATTAAATCTTTTTTAATACTCAAAAAATATCTTTAACCATCCATAAAAAAACAAGAAGTTTGTCTGACATGACTCATAAAAATAAGCACTGGCAAAAGAAAATTTCAGGTAATCCAATTTAATTGCAATAAAAAAGTTGCATCTGGGGGAGGTTGAGCAAAGATGAAATCTTCTAGGAATGCCAAAGGTAAAGAGCACTTTCTCCCTCTCCCCCCCCCCCCACTCCCCGCCCCAGTTCTGTAACTAGTTATATAAGCTAATTACTTTCTGGCAGTTGAGACTTAAATAATGATAATAGGTCCAGGGCTACTTCAATTGCATAATCCTTATACACAAGCACTGGAATAAGTCTTTTTAAAAAGAAAAAGTGGAAATACTAAATATTCTTCATATTTATCAGTTCCAGCAATATGTCAACTAATATTTCTGTCTTGTAGGATTTCGAGAGTTCTTTGTTCCACTTTTGGCTTTTTAAGAGATGAGAGTTGAAAATAAACAAAACAATGAGAAGAAAAAATGGAAAGATTCTTTTGAGAGATTTGAAAAAAAATTAATAATAGAAAACTGCATGATTCCAATGTTGCCTTTTCAACAGATTAGAGGTAATGATAAAGAAAACAGTAAGAAGAAAATAGGAAGATCTTATCTTTTTTTTCTCTCTTTTTTTTTTTTTTTTTTTTTAAATTTAATAGCCTTTTATTTACAGGTTATATGTATGGGTAACTTTACAGCATTAACAATTGCCAAACTTCTTGTTCCAATTTTTCATCTCTTACACCCCACCCCTTACCCCAGATGGCAGGATGACCAGTAGATGTTAAATATATTAAAATATAAATTAGATACACAATAAGTATACATGACCAAAACGTTGTTTTGCTGTACAAAAAGAATCAGACTCTGAAATATTGTACAATTAGCTTGTGAAGGAAATCAAAAATGCAGGTGGGCATAAATATAGGGATTGGGAATTCAATGTAATGGTTTTTAGTCATCTCCCAGAGTTCTTTCTCTGGGCGTAGCTGGTTCAGTTCATTACTGCTCCATTAGAAATGATTTGGTTGATTTCATTGCTGAGGATGGCCAGGTCCATCAGAACTGGTCATCATATAGTATTATTTGTTGAAGTATATAATGATCTCCTGGTCCTGCTCATTTCACTCAGCATCAGTTCGTGTAAGTCTCTCCAGGCCTTTCTGAAATCATCCTGTTGGTCATTTCTTACAGAACAATAATATTCCATAATATTCATATACCACAATTTATTCAGCCATTCTCCAACTGATGGGCATCCATTCAGTTTCCAGTTTCTAGCCACTACAAAGAGGGCTGCCACAAACATTCGTGCACATACAGGTCCCTTTCCCTTCTTGGAAGATCTTATCAAGCAATAGGTGTGGAAGAGAGAGAGAGAGAGAGACAGAGAGACAGAGAAGAAGAAGAAGAAGAAGAAGAAGAAGGAGGAAAAGAAGAAGAAGAAGAGAGAGATAAAAAAGTATTAATAGCAAATTTTTATGCCGTCAAAAATTTCAAAATTTTTGAAATTAAAAACCTGGTGTTGGGTTTTTTAATGTTCAGAGAATGAATTCCGATAATGCAGCCCACATTCATATGGTTATTCTAATCTGTCCCTGAGAGTTTGTAATCATACTGAAAATATGAAACCAAGTATTCCTTTAATATATTAGAACATCTTTCTCAAGTCCAGTTGGATGTGCATGGCAGCATGAAAATAGAAAAGAAAACAAACAGAAGAAAAGCCTACCCAACCTTTCAAAACCTCTGAAATGTTCAATTTAAGGTTTACGCAGGAGGTCACTTCTTAAGTTATCTCCACTGGTTCTTCATTCATTTTTATTGAGAACAGTTTGTTGTTTTTATTAAATGAACCTTCCTGGAAATAATTCATCATCTTGTGACAGAGAGTTGATATTTCTTTTTTTTTTTTTTTCTGAAGAAAAAGCATTTAGAAACATGTGTAAGAAAAATTTGAATAAAAGGACATAATTTTCTTAGTATGTAATAATTGAAATTGAAAATAATTATGATATTCTAACAAATCATAAAAATGACAATATGAATGAATTATGCCCTATTATAGCAGACTAAATGAAATCTTCAGAGGTCAGAAGCCTGACAAAATACTATAAAGGGAACAAAGTATGAATTACAGCATTAGTTTTCCTTTTCCATTTTCCAAAAGAGAAACATTCCAATTATATTATGAATTATCACAATTTGTAAGAGTGCACATCTAAATGTCCATAAGGCAAAAAATTATTTAATGGGGCAAGCAACTTAATTACAGCTAAATGACTCCAAGCCTGATAAGGATTTTAATTTACTTGTGGGGAAGGCAGACTAAATTCTTGATAGTGAATGAGAGGATGGCTAGTGCAAACTGCAACAATCTGAGAATTAGAAGGGTCATCAAAAGGCAATCAAAATGTAAATGGAAAACACTTAAAGGCAATTAGGTAGTGAATAGAGCTCTAGGTTAGAGTCAGGAAAACCTGAATATAAATTCAACATCAAACACTAACTCTGTGATCCTGGGGAAGTCATTTAATTTGTTTGCCTCAATTTCCTCAACTGTAAAATTAAGATAATAATAATAGCTTCCTGGAAATTTTATAAAATCAAATGAGACAATATTTCTAAATCATTTATTAAAGTTTCTGACACGTTTATTACACACACACACACACACACACACACACACATATATATGTATTTTGCTGAGGCAATTGGAGTCAAGTGGCTTGTCCAGAGTCACACTGCTAGCAAGTGTTAAATGGCTGAGGCCAAATTTGAACTCAGGTCCTCCTGACTGTAGGGCTGGTGCTCTATCCACTGCACCACCTAGCTGCCCCATTCTTAAATTCTTAATAAATAAATACTTAATAAGTTATTGCTTCAGGACTGGTGCTTTATTTACTATGCTATATAGACGCATCTAAATTATGACTTTTCTACTGAAAATCTAAGTTCTTTGAGCATGGGTTTTTTATTCTTTTTTTTTTTTTTCCTTTGATTGTCAATGTCTACCATAGTTTCTTGTTCAGCATAAATATTCAATAGATATCTTTAAGAATTTAATTGATTATTGAGATATCATCCTCCAAGAGGAAAAGAGGAAAGAGATTTTTCTGAATTGGCTACAGAAACTCTATATAGTCAAACTTCAATAAATATTTATTGAATTGAATTCGAGCTTCCCAATAAGGAAATTTTGATAGGAAAACACATTTTCTGAAATTTTTTTGGAAAAAAAAAAGGCAAAAGAGCAGAGTTGGGTTTTTTTTTGAAGTAATAATAAATTTTAATTGACATTTATATGTTATTTGAAAGTTGGAAATTTTTTTTTAACATTATAGATAGATAAAGGATCTATTGAACATATACTAAGTGCTAGACACTTTGTTAAGTTCTGATAACACAGAGTAAAAAAAAATAAAGCCGGCCTACTTTCAAGGAGTTTTCATTCCAATAGGGGAACAGAAAACATAAAGAGAAGCTGGAAAGGGTAGTGGGAAAAGAGCCAAGATTACTTATGAGAGAATGGAGCAGTACAGATAGGAGTGAAGGGAGCATGGTTAGGACTACTGAAGAAGTATCTATCCTAACCACACCAATAAAGAGAGCAGCTTCCAGGATAGAGAGACACATTTCAAGTGGACAAGGCTTTAGAATGAGATATACACAATAACTATTTTCACCATGATTAGGTGTTGACATTGAATTAAATACTGTCAATGTAGACATAAAGCAGGAAACCCATAGGAAATATTTTTTTTTCCCTTCTTTTAACATATCAGAGACACAAAAGAGAAGGGCTTGAAGTTTCCAGATCCATATTACAAAACCTGTGTGTGTGTGTATATATATATATATATATATATATATATATATGCCACTGTAGTATCGTATTAAAACCTAGGACCTTTTCCCTTTTTCCCTATGACTGGAACTGTTCTTTAGCATAAATACCATACTTATGAATATATTACTTATATTCTAGAAAACAGAGAATTCTGTTCAGGTTTCCTCATCTGTACTGGGAGTAGTTCAGGCTGTCTTGTTATAATTATGTGATTTGAAAGATTTGGGGAACTGCCAAGAAAGAGCAGTAAAAATGATTAAAGTTTTGGACAATTATCTGAGGTAAGTCTAAAATCAGACTAGCTATATTCTGACTAAAGTAGAAACAAGGAATAGAGAGTAAGAGGGTTAACAATGGTCTTTTATCATTACATAGGAAATAAGACAAATCAGTCACTTCTCTTTGTTTCAAGAAGATAATAGCTGGAAATTGTGACAGGAGAAATTAATGTTAGTCAACAATCGTCTAAACAAGAAATATTAAGTGCCTACTATGTGCCAAGAACTATGCTAGAAACTGGGCATACAGAGAAGAAAACACATAGCATCTTCCCTCAAAGAGTTTACATTCTATTTGAAACTGAGGGAGGCAGAAAGCAAGCAAATAGATAAATGAACAATGTATTAAAATAATGGTGAGAGGCACTAACCACTAGTGGTTCAGGAAAAACATCTTCAGGTTTTTCAGAAATGTAGTATAGATTTTTCCTTTCAACCTCTCCTTCCCTGAGAATTTTAAGGGAACTTTCAAGTTAGAATTCTGCTATTAGGACCCTAAGACTTTTGAGTGTGCTCTCTGGCTTTGTGATTTATATTATATTCACCTAGTGACTAACAGAATAGAAGATATAGCTTCTGTTAGACACCTGCTTTGAACAATAGAATAACAAAGGGAAAAGTTATCATGTTCCAGGATCCAAGGCTATGGTATTTTGGATAAATGCTTATTTTTCTAAGAAATGCATGAACTTTCTCAGCTTTTTATTTAAGATGATTATATAAAATAAATATATAAAGTAGCATGATTATATAAAATAGATGATTGTTAATGATGTTTCATTATCTAAAAAATAAAGTAACAGAAAGTTTTCCAAGTTATTTGAAATCTTCTATCCTCAGTTACTTAAAAATGTCCCCATTTCACTCCCTTCTCTGTTAACTATTTTTAAGACCACATATAAATATAGTAAAATTGGATTTTTACTACTTTTCAATCTTACGTATCATTTCACAGGCATTTATTCTGTATTCACTTAGAAAACAGTGGCAAGTTCCCAAGTTATTCTTTAGTACATTATTTTAGGATTTATATACAAAGAGCTTGAAGATCATAAAAAATAAAGGACTTTAGAAGTCATATGATAAAATTTTCTAATTTTGTAAATCAGGAAATTGAGGCCAAAGGAAGTTAAATGTCCAGGAGCATACAGATAAATAATATAATTACTAAATCACTAATTACATGATTACTAAATATGATATTCAGTACTCACTAAAATTGAGATGATGAGATGTAGTGGGGAAAGAGGAGAAGTAAACTTTGAAGCACTAGGTTTAAAATTTATTTCAGGTACTTTCAGGGGTATAAGAATAGACTACTCACTTATCACTCTAGAATTTCAGTTCTTTCATTTGTAAAAATGGAGATAGTGGTGGTTTAATGGACATATCTCGAGGCTGTTTTGTTGCAGTATCACATGTTCTAAATGTGAGTTATGATGGAACAGCAAATGGAATGCCAATATTTGAACTCCCTCCTTAGGGAAATTATTTTCAGTTATGACCTTTAAGAAGCTGTGTTTGAAAATGAAGGAATAATATCAAATACAAGCAGCTGTTTAGATTTCTATGATAACTCATCATTGATTTCACAGTATAAAAAATTACTAGCAAGGGAGTCATTCCTCCAGTGCATTTTCTTAAAGACACAGTAGAAAATTTTGCTTACTAAACAAAATGTTCAGCCAAAATAATTCAATTTCATAAATATCTTACATAGCTATGTTTTACTTAGTGGTAACATTTTGACATTACTTTCACAGAACCAGAGTGTTCCACTATTTTCAGGAAAAGGGAAAGTTTTGAGAACAAAGAACCTTTTTGTTCATTCCAGCTACTGCTTCTTGGCTTAGAGTAAAAATCTTATTTTTTTTATTGCTCTTGGTTTGATGATGTCATGTGATGCGAGTATCAAGTAGAGTGAAAATAATGGAGGGAGAGGAAGAGTCTTAACCTTTATATGACTAGGTTTTTTGTTTAGCCACATCTTTGGAATTGTGATTTCATCTGAATGGAGAAATCTCAGAAAGGAAACAATCTCTACCAATGCACATAAACACTTCCTCTGCTATTTGTAGATTTAGAAGGCTGTCTGCAATTAAATGACTAGGGTCTAGAGTCACATAACATACACACACACACACATACACACACACACACATATATGTATATATATATATATATATATATATATATATCAGAATCTAGACTTGAACTCATATTTCCTCAAGTCTTAGACTATTCATTGTATCACATTGTCTCTCAACACATATACACAAAAATGGCCTTTTTTTTTTCTCTTTCTGTCTCTCTGTGTCTCTTTGTCTATATTTCTGTGTCTATCTGTCTATCTGCTTGTCTCTCTCTTTTTAAGAGAGGCACTCTGGTACAGCAAATAAAAATCTGGAATTCAAACCCAGGAGACCTGAATGTTTAAGCTATCTCTCTAACACATACTTACTCTGTGATTTCAGACAAATCACTCTATCTCTGAGTTCTATGAATAAATCTAATACTTTAAAGTGCACAGGAGGGGCAACTAGAATGCACAGTGGATAGAGAACTGGCCATGGTGTCAGGAGAGCTTGAGTTCAAATATAACTTGAGGCATTAGGCACTTAACAGTGCTTTAGATGCTGGGGAAGTCATTTAATCATAATTGCTTTGCTAAAAAACAAACAAACAAATAAATTGCATAGGAAACACTTTCCTGTAACCTTTTAAAAATGATAAATATTTGATTGTGAAGTTTTAAAAGTTTAAGTTTTCATTCCTTTACTTTGTTGAATAAAAAACCCACATCTTTTATGATTGTGACTTTAATAAATATTTGCCCATAAATAGGATATGAAGAAACAATAACTGAAATTTTTATTTTATTTGTGAAAGGAAACTCTTAAGAGAGATTGCTCCTTTTAGCACTGTAGTGAACACCTCTGCAGCTTACATTTTAAAATAAAGTCTCTTGGTATTCTGAGAGTTAAAGTGAAATTAAAAAAAAAGTAAAATAATATTCCATTGATGTCTGCTCTAATGAAATGTATTATGCATACCTATGACTATTGGGCCATTGACCTATTACCAATACCTTGTGATATCATTAACTTGATGTAAATTTACAGTAACTGTGAAAGAATTAGTAGGCCATAGCCAAATTGAAGACTGATGATAAAAATTTTCTGCCAAAGAAAAGCTGTTAAGACTTTGTAAATGACTCTTTAAAATATGGATTCTAATAGAAATTTCATTTTAATTAAATGTAGTGGGAATTATAGGTGCTGTTGGTTTGGGCCACTTATCTAAGCAAGGTATCCTTCACTAAAATCTGATTTTCATGAATTCTTATGGAGTGGAATGACATTGGGTACCAAAAATCATGTCAATGGAATGTTTACTCTGACAGAAACTGCCAAGATTAAAAGCCTTTTTGGGTACACGGCCAGTAGAAAACTATCATGTTTTGTCATCCAAAAAACAATCTGTCAAATTTCAGAGAATTTTATTGATATTCAGGGTCATAGTATTGAGAATGGGAAGGAATTTTAAAGATAATTTACTTACATTACTTATTTTATATATGATGAAACTGAGACAGAAATGAAATTATTTGGAAATATTTTGGATGTTAGATTTAAATCTGAAAAAGATCATAAAAACTGTCTAATGCAACAATAGAATTTTATAATTGATCAATAAATCAATATTTATTAAGTGCTTACCAAATATGGTTAATCAACTTAAGAAACTAAGACTTTGACTTAGTTAAAGTACTTGACCAAGGTGACAAATGTTGGAAATATCAAAATCAGGTTTCTAGTTCAGGGTGAGTAACCTAATTCATGATATAATTGTGTCACAGAGATAGGGGTTAAAGAGATTTTAGAATGAGAAGTGTAGAGAATATAATGCTTTAAATATTGCAAAGTTTTTAATCTAACAATATTTTACTTGATCCTAACAACCCTGTGATGTCAGTACTATAAATATTATTATTATCCCAACTTTATAGGAAATTGAGGCATAGATAAGAGATTAAGTGAGTTGTCCAAATTCATACAGAAATTATGTCAGAGGTAGGATCTCAATCCTGGTTTTCCTGTGTTAATTCCATTACTTTTTCCTCTATTAGGGGATTTTGAGCACATACTAAGACATTTTAGACAGAGATTTTGAAACACAAAATGCTTCCCACTCATGACTTCTCACTCTTTATGACTGTACCTTGACTACTTTAGCTATATTTGAAAGAAGTATCAGTTATTCCTATAGGAATATATTCCACCTATAGGACATAGTTAAATAATTATTAAGTGATGTGTATTTAGTCTTGATTTTGTTATTATTATTATTTTTTTATTTAATAGCCTTTTATTTACAGGTTATATGCATGGGTAACTTTACAGCATTAACAATTGCCAAACCTCTTGTTCCAATTTTTTACCTCTTACCCCCCACCCCTTCCCCTAGATGGCAGGATGACCAGTAGATGTTAAGTACATTAAAATATAAATTAGATACAAAATAAGTATACATGACCAAAACGTTATTTTCCTGTACAAAAAGAATCAGACTCTGAAATATTGTACAATTAGCTTGTGAAGGAAATCAGAAATGCAGGTGGGCATAAATATAGGGATTGGGAATTCAATGTAATGGTTTTTAGTCATCTCCCAGAGTTCTTTCTCTGGGCGTAGCTGGTTCAGTTCATTACTGCTCCATTGGAAATGATTTGGTTGATCTCGTTGCTGAGGATGGCCAGGTCCATCAGAACTGGTCATCATATAGTATTGTTATTGAAGTATATAATGATCTCCTGGTCCTGCTCATTTCACTCAGCATCAGTTTGTGTAAGTCTCTCCAGGCCTTTCTGAAATCATCCTGTTGGTCATTTCTTACAGAACAGTAATATTCCATAATATTCTTATACCACAATTTATTCGGCCATTCTCCAACTGATGGATTCCATCCATCCAAATGATGATCCATTCAGTTTCCAGTTTCTAGTCACTACAAAAAGGGCTACCACAAACATTTGTGCACATACAGGTCCCTTTCCCTTCTTTATAATCTCTTTGGGATATAAGCCCAGTAGTAACACTGCTGGATCAAAGGGTATGCACAGTTTGATAACTTTTTGAGGATAGTTCCAAACTACTCTTCAAAATGGTTGGATTCGTTCACAACTCCACCAACAATGCACTTGATTTTGTTATTAAAGCAACTCAATTCAAATCTCATAGCTGCTCCTTTGTGAATTGAGCCTTAGTTTCCTTTTTTTGTCAGCTGACAGAATTGGATTAATTGAACTCTAAAATCCCTTCCAACTCTACATCTTTAATTCTATGATTGTCAAATACTAATATGACTATTAGCTCTAGTTTTTTTTTTTTCCCAAACCTCTAGCTTGATATTTTTGGCTGATGGAAGGAAATATTAAAACAAAGTATGGGATGTATTTTTGCATGAGAATCAGCTGGCATTATAGATCCATTGATGTTGAGAATTGCATTTACTAGAATTTCATTTCATTGGGTAATAAATATGGATTAAGTGAATTTCAAAGAGGTGTTATTCCTGAAATGTTCAGTTTTAGCACCAATCTGTGCCTCCAAGCTATTTGAATGAACCATAGAGTTCTTCAAAAGGAGCAGTTGAAAAACCAATGGTAGATTTATATCCCAACAACATTCCAAAAAAGGAAAAAGGATTGTAATATTTATAGCAGCTCTTTTTGTGGTGGCTAAGAATTGGAAATCAAAGGGATGCCCATCAATTAGGAAATGGCTAAACTATTCTATTATAATCTCTATCATTGTGGATACCAGCATTCAGAACACTCATCATTCTCTTATTCAACCAAAAACCAGTGGAGAGTACAGCTCTTCATCTCTGCCTACTGGGACTTGTATAGAATGAAACCTTTACAGCCAGCAATTGTTCCATCTCCCTTTCTGGGCAGGATAGTAATAGGGGTAAAATGCAAAGAAAAGTCCTGGTCCAAGATGCATACATGGCAGTCACTGTAACTAAAATCATCTCTTTACTTATTTAACATTTCCCCTCCCCTGCTCCAGTTGCCTTTAGAACAACTTTTTTTTTTAACATTTGTTTTTAAAATTTTTGAGTTGTAGGTTCTTTCCCTTATCCACACACACAATTAAGAAACTTTATGTGAAGTTATGCAAAAGATTTTCATAAAAGTTATGTTGTGCAAGAAAACATGTCTCCTATCCTTTTAAAAAAATTTTAATAGCTTTTTATTTACAAGTTATATTCATGGGTAATTTTACAGCATTGACAATTGCCAAATCTTTTGTTCCAATTTTTCCCCTCCTTCCTCCCATCCCCTCCCCTAGATGGGATGACCAATACATGTTAAATATATTAGAGTATAAATTAAATACAAAATAGGTATACATGTCCAAACCATTATTTTGCCGTACAAAAAGAATCAGACTCTGAAATATTGTACAGTTAGCCTGTGAAGGAAATCAAAAATGCAGGCAGGCAAAAATATAGGGATTGGGAATTCAATGTAATGGTTCTTAGTCATCTCTCAGAGTTCTTTCGCTGGGCGTAGCTGGTTCAGTTCATTCCTGCTCCATTGAAACTGATTTGGTTCATCTCATTGCTGAGGATGGCCAGGCCCATCAGAATTGATCATCATATAGTGTAATGGGCTGAGGTTTGAGCTGATGCACTGAGGTCCCAAGTACATGAGGCTAGATAGTAATTGGGCTATACTCTATTAATATACATGATTGGATAAAGAATGGTCCCTGCCCACTCTCTGTGCAAGTCCTGATGTGTTGTATAGGAATTGACGATTTTGGTGGGTGGAGGCAGAGAGAGAGGGAGGAAGAGAAGCTGGGGGAGATTGGGCTGGGTTCGAGACTCCGAGCTGCTGGTTGTGTGGCTGCTGGTCGAGCTAGCTTCTTGACTCAGCTGCACACATTGCTATCGCCGATTCTCTTCCACCTCAGATCCTTCTTCACTGAGAATAAAGACTGACGATTGCCAAGGAGGCGTCTAAGACCATCAGCTGAGATGTTGGACCTCTGAGTCCTGCCGACCAACCCCCACGTCTCCTCAGGATGAGGAAACGGGTCGGGTGATTTGCAAGGAAGCAAGTTGCAGGGATGGGCTCTGAAGTAAGTGGGATTGTTGAAAAGACATGAAAAGGAGCCCAAAACATCAAATTTAGAGCTAAGAAAGAGCTGGGAGGTGAGTGTTTATTAATGCTGGGTACCAGCCTAAGGGTTGGGATACCAAAAAAGGCAAAAGTAGGCAGGAGCTCCTGGCTGAAGGGCCAGACAATGTGAAGATTGTGTATTTTAAGATCAGCACGAGACAGGAATTCAGGTTAGGGGAAAATCGTCAGTCTTTATTCTCAGTGAAGAAGGATCTGAGGTGGAAGAGAATCGGCGATAGCAATGTGTGCAGCTGAGTCAAGAAGCTAGCTCGACCAGCAGCCACACAACCAGCAGCTCGGAGTCTCGAACCCAGCCCAATCTCCCCCAGCTTCTCTTCCTCCCTCTCTCTCTGCCTCCACCCACCAAAATCGTCATTTCCTATACAACACATCAGGACTTGCACAGAGAGTGGGCAGGGACCATTCTTTATCCAATCATGTATATTAATAGAGTATAGCCCAATTACTATCTAGCCTCATGTACTTGGGACCTCAGTGCATCAGCTCAAACCTCAGCCCATTACAATATAGTATTGTTGTTGAAGTAAATAATGATCTCCTGGTCCTGCTCATTTCACTCAGCATTAGTTTGTGTAAGTCTCTCCAGGCCTTTATGAAATCATCCTGTTGGTCATTTCTTACCAAACAATAACATTCCATATTATTCATATACCACAATTTATTCAGCCATTCTCCAATTGATGGGCATCCATCAGCCATTCTCCAATTGATGGGCATCTACTCAGTTTCCAGTTTCTGGCCACTACAAAGAGGGCTGCTGCAAACATTTTGGCACATACAGGTCCCTTTCCCTTCTTTAAGATCTTTTTGGGGTTTAAGCCTAGTAGTAGCACTGCTGGGCCAAAGGATATGCACAGTTTGATAACTTTTTGAGCATAGTCCCAAATTACTCTCCAGAATGGTTGGATATATTCACAGTTCCACAAACAATGTATTAGTGTCCCTGTTTTCCCACATCCCCTCCAACATTCCACATTATTTTCCCCTGTCATTCTAGTCAATCTGTAGTGGTATCTCAGAGTTGTTTTAATTTGCATTTCTCTGATTAATAATGACTTGGAGCATCTTTTCATATGGCTAGATATAGTTTCAATTTCTTCGTCTGAGAATTATCTGTTCATACCCTTTGACCATTTATCAATTGGAGAATGGCTTGATTTTTTATAAATTAGAGTCAATTCTCCATATATTTTGGAAATGAGGCCTTTATCAGAACCTTTGACTGCAAAAAATGTTTTCCCAGTTTATTGCTTCCTTTCTAATCTTGTCTACATTAGTTTTGTTTGTACAAAAACTTTTCAATTTGATATAATCAAAATTTTTTTATTTTGTGATCAGTAATGATCTCTAGTTCTTCTTTGGTCATAAATTCCTTCCTCTTCCACAGGTCTGAGAGGCAAACTATCCTGTGTTCCTCTAATTTATTAATAATTTTTTATTTGTAATCTTATTCTTTATGCCTAAGTCATAAACCCATTTTGATCTTAACTTGGTGTGCAGTGTTAAGTGTGGGTGAATGCCTACTTTCTTCCATAGTCCAATTTTTGCAGCAATTTTTGTCAAATAATGAGTTATTATCCCAAAAGCCGGGGTCTTTGGGTTTGTCAAACACTAGAGTATTAAGGTTATTGCATGTCTCCTATCCTAATGAAAATAAAAATTGTCAATTTAACGGGTTTTTGTTTGTTTGTTTGTTTTGTTTTGTTTTTTAGAGAGAGAAAGAGAGAAAGCTTTAATCTGTATTCAGATCCTTCTCTGGGTATGGATAGGATTTTTCATTATAAATCCTTTAGAGTAGTCCTGGATCAGTGTAATACAGAGAATAGCAGTCATCCCAGAACATTGCTATTACTATATACACTGAGATTGTTTTCTGCCCTCCCACTCTGATTCCACAGACCTTTTCTGCTGACTTCATGTGTTGAGAGGTCTGGAATCCACCAATACTGCAGTTGATTCAGAAGTCCTGCTTAGCTGATTCTGGGGCCAGGGCCAAGACCAGGGCCAGAGCCGAGGCTGGGGCTGGGACCAGGGTTGGTCTGGGCTGGCCCACACTGGAATTGAACACTGGACTCCCACCCTAATGTCACAGATTTTTTTTTTTTTTTTTTTTTTTTGCTGACCTTCTAAGTTGCCTTCAGCTGGAAAATGTTCTACTCCATCTTTTTTTGGGTGTTATTATGGACTAAAATTTGTTTAGGGTCATTATTTAAAGGAATTTGGAACTGTTTGGGGTAGAGGTTGAGCAAGTTCCTGTCTTTACTCCACAATCTTGGCTCCACTACAAAATCATCTCTTTCTTGCAGGAAATTTTCAAGTGAGTCCTCAATTCATATTTTCAGGTTCTGCTTGTTGTAACTTCAAAATATTCACAAAACAATAATAATAACTATAGCTAGTATTTATATAATCCTTTGAAGTATATAAAGTGTAAAGTCTTGGGGAGGAAAATCTCATTTTATCCTCATAATAACCTTAGTAAGCTAAATTACAACCCAAGTTGGTGTTGTTTTATTATTATTCCCATTTTATACATGAGAAAGCTGAAGACAAAAGCAATAAATATCTGAGATTGGATTTGCAGTCAGGTTATATCTGTTGTGCCACTTAGCTGCTTCTAAAAACTAAACTTCAGCTCATAGGAAATAAAATCAATTCTCAGGGTGGATCTTGACCAACCCCAAATTTATCTCCCTCCCAGTCAATATGAAGACTCCTAGGATATATACTCTGTGAAATAAAATAAACACCTTAAACTAATTAACCTGCTTTGTGTTCTCTAATTTAGGAAATAAGTACCTGGGTGAGTCATAGATATTTATGAGAAATAAGATCAGGTTTATAAAAACTAACACCAACTTAATAAGAAATAAGGTTCAAGCTTAGAAATGAGTGACAGTTCATCCCTTTGATATGAGGAAGGAGAAGAGGATGAGCATTCATTTTATGAAAGGAATATAACTATGTCATAAAATCGTAGTAAAGTATGACTATCTCACTAGATGTAATATTGATTGTAATATATCCAAATTTGTCAGAACTTAGCAAAAATAAGTGAAAATCAATAGAAAGTTATTCACTGATATATTACATATTACTGACACACTCACTGACTATTGAAATACTCTTGAATGTTATAGTCCCTAAATTGAAATACTGAGTCCCTAATATGCAGCTGAAATTGTTAGGATTCACTTTTATACAAACAAGGAAAAACAATACATCAGGCAGAATGAGAGTTTTAGCTGTGACCACTTTAGCCTTTTCCCTAGTTATCAGTTTTATTGTTTGCTGAAATAAATATCACGCAGTTCTTTGGTTTTCTCCAATAATGTCACTCTTGAGGTGGGAAGCATATTGAAATGTTCAAGAAATGTGTTGCTCAGTCAGGTACTTGAATACCTGGAATTACTGCCAGAAGAATCACAGAAACAATATCTGGCATTGGAAAGTGCCACATAGGTTAACATTTCTTTTGTGTGAGCTAAGTGAACAAAATCAAATCCAATCTAATTTGGAGAAAGATGAAATTAGGCTCCCTTGCTTTTAACAACAGGATGAGATTATTAATCAAATCACTGTTGCAATGCATTGCCTGGAATGAATTCTTTGACAATATTGCCCTTTGTAAGATTATAGCATGAGAACTACCATGTTGACCTATGTAAAAGTGTTTCATGTAGCCAATTTTTCTCTTTCTGACCCTCAGGGACCTCAAGTAGCATTTGTATAAAAAAAGTGTAGTAGTTTCATTCAATCACATATTCCTCAGATAACTGAATGTATTCAGAATATACTTATTTTTTCCAAAACATTGAAAGAAATTTGTGTTTTTTTAAAATCAGCATGAATTTGTATAACAACAACAACAACAATAATATATATGTATACACAAATACTATAGATTTATTCATGTATATGTATGTTTGCATAAACATACACACCTGTTGCAGTTTGCAAAGCATTTTACTTGGATAAATCAGTAAAGAGGAACACTTCTAAACTCAATAAGACAATCATTAAACCCAGAATTGTCATCAGAAATTATCTCATCCAGGCTGCACCTTAATAACAATTCCCTCTATATTCTTTATTGGAAGACCTCTAAAGAGGGCAAACCTCCCTTTGTAGCCTAGTTCTTCTGGATATATATAATTTTGGGGAATTGTTCCCTCTTATACTCATAATAAATCATCTACCTATCTACAGTATCCACCTATTATTTCTAGTTATATGCTTTGGGCCCAGACAGAACAAGATAATGCTCCATTTATAGAGATAATCTTTCAAATGCTTTGAAAAACTCTCATTCTTCCTAAATCTTCTTTGCAGATCACACATTTTCTGGGGATTATCATTTCTTCTGGGCACCTTCAGCTTCATTTCTTTTCCCTTCCCACACTATTCTTTCCATATAATTTAAGGGGAAATGCTAGGGTATATTTGGTATTATTCATGCTGATGTGCATAGCTGGTTAGTACAGTAACAGATGCTGAGGCTGACAAGGAAAACCTGCTTTCAACATGTCACTCTGTGTAATTACCGATGTCAGTCTAACCTATTATGCCACATACAGATTTTCTTAGGAAAGGACAAGATCAAAAAGAATATGTTGATAATAGATTTGTGCCATATATGATGCTCTAGATGAATGTTGATAGCCCTGTATGAATAACTTATCAATCTACATTTCTTTGTGTCACTGCCTCTCATATTGTTTATTTCCTTCTGTTCCATCTACCAGCATAATTTTATGTCTGGATTTAAATCACCTCTAATTAGAGGATGCTATAGTCCTTCTTGTTATCATCAAATATCTTCATATAGAATATGAAATTAACATGATTGGGGATTGTTTTGTGTCAGATTCTGCCTTTGAAAATGGTGGCTAATTGTTCATGTCTGCATGAATTATCCTTCCTCGAGTTTTCTGTTTACATTAATGAATCTTTCCTCTGTAACATTAAGTATTTGCATGGATCTTTTTGTTCCCATCAGCAACATTCAGCACATAATTTAGAATGAGAAATGCAGGCTATTCAATTTATAACTATTTGGTATAGGATGCTACAGAGAGTAGTTTTGGAAAGTAAGATCAAACAGGGGAAGGTTTAAGAAAGTGAATTAGATAAGTATCAAAGGACTAGAACTCACTTTGCTTCTACTTTTCTACGAGGTCAAGAAAATTGCTCTCAATAGTCCTCAAGTTCCTGCCTTTTTTGTTTTCACCAAAAGTTGTTGCTGAATCTCTCTCTCTCTCTCTCTCTCTCTCTCTCTCTCTCTCTCTCTCTCACCTCCTTCTGTCTCTCTCTCTCCGCCCTCTCTCCCCTCATATATATTCACATATTTTTGTGTAATATATGTGTTTATATATATGTGTATGTGTGTATATATATAAATACACACACACATATATATAGCTAGTTTGTGATTCTATGTATCTATCATCTCTCTGATATATGTGTTTATATATGAGTGTCTGTGTATACATAATTACATATATGTATGTATATATATATCTACATATACACACTGCCTATTGCGTATGTGCTATGAATAGGTATGAATCCCTACTTACAATTTCACAGATCCTAGGCTAAGAACTCCTGCTGATTGGTGAATCATAATGGGGATGTAGAGGAAACATATTCCCTGATGGGCTTGAAAGCTATTGTTTCAATTAGGGATTTCTGTTCTTTTTTTCTTCACTATTATTTATTTCCCTCAAAGTGATGCTTACTTTATATTATTTTACCAAATTCAAGAACCAGTTCTTTGACTTTTTTTTGTCATGTGTGATTCTGAATCCCAGAGCATATACCACTTTCTCATTTTCCTTCTAAAATTAAATTCCACTGACCCCCACGTTAACAAGGCCATTGCCCACTGGAAATATTAATTTCATTCCATGCTGCTCACATAAAACAATCTCTTACTCCTGTGAAAAGCTTCAATAGATGAAATGGCTTATGTGGCTTAGTAATGTGCCAGTTGTTTTATTTAAATGCTGACATCCTGCCAACATGCTGAAGAGGGAAACCTATTTTTCGTGTATAATTGATCTTGGATGGGGTCAAACAATTTATTTCATTTCAATATGATGCTAAATTAACTTGTTAATGTGTCCATATTGTATAAACAAACAATTGAATAGGCTGTTTATGTTCCTAAGTTGATGTGTTAATGGAATTCCCTCGTCATGGCTCCACTGAATAAATTCTTCAGGGCTTATTCTCCAGAAATCCCAGTGGGTATAGAAACCATGTTCACTCTTGGTTGACAGTTTAGGCATGTTAAGAATAATGGAGCTATTGAGTCTTTTTCTTTACATGGTGACCTTCTGTTACCAAGTTTCCAGGTCCCTCAGCTGAAAATGTTCATCACTGAAAATAAGGCTTAAAGGTTATATATATTCTACATGGAGTGCAAGGCACCTGTTTCAATAAGATTTGAGCAAATTAAGGACATTTAGCAAAACTTTTAAAAAAAAGATTAAAAAAGGAAGGTTGATTTTTTTAGTGCAAATGACATGAACTTGAGTACCACAGGGGTTTATTTCATATGGAAATTTAATAAGACCTCTGGTATCGACAGAAATATTTCCCCCAATATTAAGGAGGAAATAAGAATAAACCACATTGCACTGGATAGTAATATTATTAATTTAGTTATTTATGTGTCTATTTACCTTTAGATATCTTTGAGGCTTAATTCTTCTCTTTTGAACTTGCTGAACCATATTCTCTCATTGCTTAAGTTAATCCCCAACTGGATGTTAAATAATTGTGAAGGCGCATTTGTGCTTTCACTAGGATTCTATTGAGGGCAATAGTGCTGTTAAAATGAAGGTAACTATCTCTCTTAATGAGCTGAATTTATTCTCAGACTTTCTTAGGTATAACAACTGTAATGGGTAAGTGAAGAAAGGATTGGCAATCTATACCATTGGAGTTTGCAACAAACTAAGTTAATACTCAGGAAAACAATATCAGAAAAAAAGACTAGTTAGAAGGATTTCTGATTAAACACCCAAAATAAAGGTAGATTTTATGCTACTTCTTGATTATATGCTATCCTTTGCAATCTGAAGCAAACTCATATCCACCATCCATGGATTTTTGGGGTCCCTGAATAAATGAAACTTTAGAAGTTTTAGTATTTTATAATTTCGATTTACTAGAGAACACCACTGTTGAATAAGCAAAAAGCAGTTTGAGGTCACTAAAAAAACAAAACAAAACAAAACAAAACAAAGAAAACCTGTACTTTTCCCCAGATTCAATTTAGTCCATTTTCCTCCCCTTATTTAAATCTGGATCCAATTTCATTCTGCATTTTCACTGACTTAGTACTAAAGTTGTCAAATGTTGTATTAATTCAATGGCTTATCATGTCTTTGCTTTGCAATATGCATTATGCTCAACATTATATGACCTTGGGCACAGTCCTGGGGTCTCAGCTCCTCATAGATAAATGGAGTCTGAGTAGTGTGGTGGTCCCAGAGTCAGAAAAACCTGAGTTCGAATCTAGCCTTAGACATTAGCTTTATGATCCTGGGCAAGTAACTTAATTCTGTTGTGTTAGTTTCTCATGTGTAAAATGAACTGAAGAAGTAAATGGAAAATCACTTCAATATCTCTGCCAAAAAAAAATCCCAAATGAACTCAAAAAGATTTAGACGTGATTGAACGGCAACAGCAATAGCAACAACAAGATCCTTTCTAACTCTAAACTAAAAAATAACATACCTTGGGAAGTTCTTTCACTGCTTTTGTTTTCAGTTTTGTTGGAATGATAAAGGAGTTGGATTAGATTTCCCTTGAGGTATTTTGCATTTTTAGATCAATGATTTTATGCTGCTATATATTGAGGCACAAGAGCTTATTGTCTTACAAAATACTAAAAGGCCTAAAGGAAGTCCTCCAACAAGAAAAAAATAGGACCCATGGACCATAAAGGAGAATAGGCCACCTTGTTTCACATATTATCTCCTGAGTCCTGTCTCATATTTGATCAGAATGCTAAAGGGTAGTAACAAACTGAATTCAAAGGCTCACCTACTAATTCAGGATTTCAAATTTAGGCATAAACTTTTATTCTTTTTCTTAATAATAACCTTTGTATTTTCAAAATACATGCAAAAATGGTTTTTAACATTCACCTTTGCAAAACTTTTGTACTCTGAATTTTTCTCCCTTCCTTCCTCCATCCCCTGTCCTATACAGCAAGTAATCCAATATAGGTTAAACATAAGCAGTCTTTCTAAACATATATTTCCACAACTTACATGAACTGATGCTGAGTGAAATGAGCAGAACCAGGAGATACACTTCAACAACAATACTGTCTGAGGATATATTCTGATGGAAGTGGATTTCTTCAACAAAGAGAAGATCTAATTCAGTTCCAATTGATCAACGATGGACAGAATCAGCTACACCCAGAGAAGGAACACTGGGAAATGAGTGTTTTCTGTTTTCATTTTTGTTTTTCTTCTCAGATTCTTTTTACCTTTTGAATTCAATTCTTCCCATGCAACAAGAGAACTGTTCAGTTCTGCACACATATATTGTATCTAGGATATATTATACCATATTTAACATGTATAAGACAGCCTGCAATCTAGGGGAGGGGGTTGAGGGAGGGAAGGGAAAAGTCGGAACAGAAGTGAATGCAAAGGATAATGTTGTAAAAAATTACAGATGCATATGTCCTGTCAATAAAAAGTTATTAAAATATATTTCCACACTTATCATGCTGCACATGAAAAATCAGATTAAAAAGGGGGAAAATTAGAAAGAAAAAACCAAGCAAATAATCATCATACATCTATTGAAATTGTCCTGAAATACCTCATTGTTGAAAAAAGTCAAGTCATCAGAGTTTGATCATCACATAATTTTGTTGTTATGTACAATGTTCTCTTGGTTCTACTCACTTCACTTAGCATCAGTTCATGCAAGTCTTTCCAGGCCTTGCTGAAATCATTGTTTGTTATAGAACAATAAATAATATTCCATTACAGTTATAGGCCATTTCCCCAGCTGACAGGTATCTACTCAATTTCCAGTTCCTAACCACTACAAAAAGGGGTGTTAAAAAAGGTGGCTCCTTTCCCCTTTTTAGTGATATCTTTGGGATACAGACTCAGTAGACACACTGATGGATCAAAGAGTATTAGACATAAACTTTAGGCCAAGTTTTCTACCATATACATTTGGCTTCATTGGTGAATAATGCATGTGGATTTTTTATAGTCTACTATCCTCTAAAGCAGTGGTCCTCAAAGTATAGTCCAAAGAATTGTTGGGGTCTTTGAAACCCTTTCAGAGGGTCTACAAATTCAAAATTATTTTTTATTTCTAATATAGTAAATAGCTATAAATATAACCCATGTGAATAAAAACTCTTTGAACAGATCCTTGATAGTTTTTTTTTTTTAACAACATGAAGATACTGAGAACAAAGGTTTGAGAACCCCTGCTCTAAAGTGATAACATTTAGTAATCCAGAATAAAAAAAATAATTATTCTTGAAGAAATTGAAAATTGCCTGAAATTAGATGAAAGAATCTTGTGGAATAAATTTAAGTTGTTTCTTTGAACCTAGAGCATTATCCATCTTCTATAGTGACATGCTATTTTGAATTGTTGCTCTTTTCTTTATATAGAATAATTTAATTCTCATATTGAATGAGATTTTATCCCTAAATGTTTTGTCCTATCAAGGAAAATTAGATGGTTTAATCATGAATAATTCAAGTATTGCAATGCTTGCAACAAAATATAAAAAAAAAAATCCCCAGAAGATGAAGAAGGTTGCAGAATATTTTATAGATGCTGTATAGAGGATTAATAGAAAGATATTGGCAGTAATTTCACTAGATGAGAAGGCAAAAAGTTGTTGGTAGTATGCAATGGTAGAAAAAAGCATTCACAATGAAATATGGAATCACTAAAACTAAATGACTACTCTGCTATCAGCTGTTTTCAGATAGATAAAATAATCTACTATGGTTTCTTTTCTAGGATGTGAATGAGAAAGATGGCTATGGAGTAGAGTGATAGGAGTAGGTAACACATCAGTGTCAAATGAACAATTTTGTGATTGCATCTAATTCAGTAACACATTGTAAATCAACCTTTATTTTGGCTCCTATAAATAAATTACTGAAATAAATTAAATTTAAAAGAAAAATATATGGAAGCATATGGACAAGAATTAAAAGAAGTAGGCATGAACGGGGTGAGTTCTTCATTGAGAGCTGTATCCTACATTGCTGAGCTCACAGATTCTTTAAACTATATATATAAAATATTAAGGAAAGGTACATTTGGTTTTTATAAGATGTAAATGATATATATTAATGATTAAAATATGAAATTTAAGAGGAAATATAAATATGTAACATTTTTGTGATTCTGGATTATCTCACAAAAGCTAAAGGTATTGATAGAATTAGACATGGTTCAATAAATATAATTTAACTTTGAAATGCAAGTTAGTAAATGGAACAATAATATCTTTTAATATTAGTTAGATATTAGAAGAGTTTTAACAGAAAATAATTTAGAAGAGTCACTTCAAAGTGTCTTCATAATTAGCCAAACATCAACACTTATATAATATATATAATGTATATAATATATATACATTATACTTATCATATTATATATTATTGTACAATATATATTATACATATATTATAAATAATATATATTATTGTGCAATATATATTATTACATATGTTATATATGATAATATATAAAATATATAATATATATAACATATGTAATAATATATAATACATATAATAATATATAATTATATAATATATATAATAAAAATTGAAACTTAAGTCTTCCTGTTTCCAGACCCAGAATTCTTTACATTCTTTACCATCTAGCTCCCCCAATATAGTTAAATGGGTGGGTAAGGATATTTCAAATAAATTTTTCAGATAAATATCAGCTATCCAGGACATATTATAATTGATAGAAGTAGATAAGAACAAATAGCATACAACAATATAAATATATTTTTTCAATAATAAATGGCTAAAGCCTATAATTATTCAGTTCTTAAAAGAAGAATTCCAGGCAATCAATAACTTCATTAGAAAAAGTTCTCCAAATAATTAATAAAAAGATACAAATTGTACTTCACAATACTCCTAATCATTAAAATATGCATACAAAGAGCCACATACCCATATGTGTGAGTAAATAAAAACATATATGTCTATTTAAACACAGATTTTATGCATATGCATATGTGTGCATGTAGATCTACACACATGAATATATGTATATATACAGATATGTATATGCACATATACATATATACACATGCATATTGGGGTATGTATATGCACATATCCCAATGAGAACAAAAAATATGGAAAGAGTTCATATGTATAAAATATTAATAACAGTATTTTGGGGGTAGGGTTGCAAAGAACTAAAAAACCATTGGCTGTTCATCAACTAGGGAAAAGTTGAAAAATTTTGGTATATAAATATAATGCAATATTATTGTGTTATAAGAAATAAAAAAAAAAACCTTGGAGGTTTGTATGATCTAATGCAGAGAGAAATGAGTGAAGCAATGAGGGCAATTTATACAATTATTATAACTTTAAAAAAATAGAAATCAATTTTCAAAGACTTCAGAGTAATGATCAATGAATGAATTATCTGGACTTAAAAAATTTGATGCTAAATCATTTCTTCTATGTCTTGGCTTATAGATGAAGTATGAAAGGTATAGTTATAAATGCTATGAGCATTTTCAGATATCAATGTGTGGATTTATTTTATTTGTTATGAGATGGTGGTGGAGGTGGTAGTATTGGATAGTGTCAGTGAAGAGTGGAAATTGTGGCAGGGAATGGGAAATAATTATGATGTTACTCAAAAAATTTAAAAAAAAGACTATCAAGGAAATATTCAAGCATAAAAGAAGGGAAAAAAAATTCAGAAGTGAACAAAACAAAAAATGCCAAAAATGTACTACTGTGTTAAATTGCATGTGTGATTTTTTAAAAAGTTGTACAAAATAGAGTATCACAGTTGCATAAACAATTCTCTTGATAATTCATAGGTTGATATTATAAAAATAAAAACAATACAAAGTATGATACTTTCAAATTACTTTATTTTTAGCAAGGCAATATTAATTAAAAATGATAACATATTATTATATTTGAACTTGCTTTTACCCCCCAAATAAAGGAAATTTGAGGGCTAACAGTGTCTCTTTTACATCATGTCATTACAGTACTATAGCTATTACTAGTTCTTTCTATAATATACTCTGAGTGATGCTATTATTTAGGATGAAATAATCCATGTTTCCAGTCCTTTTTTTGATAATTCTATGGAGAGTTCAAATTGGGTCACATGCAAAATCAAGATTTCTCACAAGCCTTGTGGCAAGAACAATAATTTTGTAAAATTTTCTTCTTCTAGAGAGTTTATTTTTAATGACATACTTGATATGTCTATGATAGTTGTTGAAAAGATAGCAATCACTTGTTTGAGATTATTAAGCCTATTAGAATGTCATTCTGTAATTTTGTTCTCACTGAGAGGTAATTTTACTCAAACAATTGAGCATTTCACTGCTGTGGAAACTTTAAAAAAATTTTATTATACTCAAAGAAACTCTTGAAAATGACGCAGTGGAATGCTTATTTTCCAATCTTTTTCTTTAGACTACCAAAAACAAATAAAAATGATTAAAAATGTCAAATATAAACTCATGAGTTAAAATCATGGGTTTGTTAGTGCTCTTTCCTTTCTCAAAATCAATTTTCAAAGACTTCAGAGGGTCATCAATGAATGAATTTTTCTTTTTTTTTTTTTTTAAATCTGATGAGAAATGATTTATCATATTTATCATATGTCTTGGCATATCATAATACTGTCTGTGTACCTCTGGGCAAGACCCTTAATGTAGCAGTACTCTCAGGTAATTCTCTCAGTAGAAATAAAGATGTCTATCTGCATTTTTAGAAAATATTCCCTAAAAGGGAATTAGAAATTTAGAATTTAGAAAACATTTCCTAAAAGCAGCTGCTTCCCTCATTCATACCTCAGGAATAAAATCATGAGTCCAAACCAAAAAAAAAAAAAAAAAAAAAAATTCTCCTTTCTAAGTATTAATGTCTATCTACCTCTGAGTTACTTGTCTATCAATAATGTCATTTATAATAGTAAAAGTTGTGAATAGTAAAGTAGAAGAGAAAAGACACTGAAATTCTATAGTATTGGAACTGGAGGTTGCCTTGACCTCATATAATCTTTATTTGTGTCTCACTATCATGATATTCTATGTTTGTGTCTACTCTGCCTACAGGATATGTGATTTTAATGAGAAAGTATGCTCTAGGCTTAGGGAGAAATGCTTTGTGTTGACTATAATTATTTTTTAAAAATTAGGCAAATTAAAAAAAATTAATATTTTATTTTTTCCAAATATATGCAAAGATACTTTTCAACACACATCTTTGCAAAATGTTTTGTTTCAAATTTTTCTCCCTCTCTCTCCTCTTCTCCCCCTCCCCAAAACAGCAAGCAATTTTGATAAGATTTGGCACCGGGTAGAGAGTTGTGGGAATTCCTTCTGGTCAGCCCAGGTCCTTTGTAAAAGAATTTATGAACCTGAAAATTTAGACTGGGAAAAAGAAGTTTATTGGCACTGAGAAGTCAGCTTTTGCTAGGAAGCTGACTTCCTCAGTGGCAAGGTAGTGACAGAGAAGTAGAGCTCTAGCAGAGAAATCCTGGAAGAGAGAAAAAGAGGGATTAATGCTGAGAAAAGGATGTCTTCTCAGTGGGCAGGGATCCTTGTAGGCAGCTATGCCAAGGAGAGGTCCCTTGGCATGGAATGATTCCTGCTTTTGGGCCTCTCCAAAGAAATGAGTTTAAAATTGCTGTTTTTATAAGGAAATCTAAGACATAAGTTTTAACCAAATGAGATTCCCTCAATATTGTCACTGCCTCCAGGCCTAGATGAGACCACTTACATGAAGCTATCTTGGGCCAATTTTCAGCTCTATAGGGGTCCATAGAAATCTGGATTTCCAGCTAAATGAGACTACTTAAGTTTGAGCTAAGTAGGGAGTGGTCCTGGACTCAACTAATCCCACCAAGATAACAGAATAAAACCACTTTATCTTGATTCCCTGGGGCATGTTTCTCCCAGAGGAGAGTTTCAAGGAAAGTTTCTCAAGCATTCTCCCCAAAGTCAGAGGATAGTTTCAGGATTCCCCCCCTCAAGCAGTTACCCCCAAATTCATCTGGGGAAGAAAGGTCAAAGATCTCAGACTTCTGTAACTGCTTCAAGCTGGCAAAGATGTTAGAGATGTCCCTAGTTTATTTGGGGTTCATGCCAGGAGGGGAGGTATGAGATCTGAAAACAGCAGCAGGGTATCTAAGGGGTGTTGTGTGTCCTGATCAGTCGTCCCATGATCTGTAGACTGAAGGGCAGTTGAAAATTTGAAGCTTGAAACCTAGAGAAAACAGATCTCAGGAGCAGATTAAATGGGGTGTCATCCAGGGTTGAAATGATGAAGTTTGGGAACTGGGCGTTTTGCCAAAAAAATATATCAGGTCTCCTCATCTGTGGGCTGCCCTTAAGAATGCTGACAGCCCACCCAACACTGCTGAATAAGCCCCACTGCCCACAGAGCCCCCAGCTAAAAGTAGTTAAGGAGCTAATTATGCTAAGGAGTTAATTGTTATCAAGGACAAAGATTGCCAGTCAAGATAAGTGGGAGAGAAAATACTAGACACAAAAAAGTTCTCATCCTTAGTAAAAGTGTTAAGCATCTCTAAGTTTTGATTGTCCTTTATTTTTTATGGGATTGAATACTAGAGATGGATGAACTGTTCTGCTGGTATAGTCTGTAGGGCTCTTGTTTTTCTTTTAGCAGCTTCTGAATTTTTCTCCATCATTTTCATTTAATTAGTTTTGATGTTTGCATATCTTCTGACCTTAATAAACAAATGCAAATAAATCAAATCTCTGAAAGTGTAATGCCAAAGATCACTTTTAATGGGGTGACCAGTTCCTCCATTTGTCCTATTTCGTATTCTGCCTTAAGGGTATGACTGTCCCCTCTTAATAGTTGAAGATAAAGGTGTTATAGACATTCCTTAATGTCATTAAAATATCAGTAACCTCCATCTATGAGGCTATCCCCACCTAGGTCTCTGCATTATGTCATAAAAGGCTTGCTGTCCCGATACTCTGGGCTAGACTCTTTGAGATGATAGTCTCATCTAGCCCTGGGATCCATTGGTCCCAGTATTTCCCTCCATTTAATAAACTATTGAATTGGTCTCTAATCTCTGTCTTGCTCAGTTTCTTTTGGCATTACAAAAGGTGCCCATCTCTTTTCTGCTCCTTTGTTGCCAATTGTTATGTTGACTCAACTTACCCTCCAAGTTAGCCATAAACTGTTCTCTTTCAAAGAAGCACTCTAATTTGTTGACATTAATTCTTCTGTTAGTCTTTTTACCTTGGGGCCACTGCTTTTGTTGGACTTGGACAAGATAAGTTCATGATCCATCCAGCATTCTGCATCACATATTGCCTTCATCATTCTCATATCTTGTCTATCTCTTCTCCTTACAATCAAATAGACTATTAGATGACAATATTTCCTGTGAATGTTCACTCATGATGTTTTATTGTGTTTAGTTAATGGAAGACAATGTTGGTGATGGAAGGTCATGAGATGCACAAGCCTTTAGTAGTAAGAGACCATTGCTGTTGCTGATTCCAACTCCATTCCTCCCAAGGATTCCCTGCCATGTCTGGTAGTCTGATGATCATCTGAGTGAGTCGTAGTGGATGTCCTTGGTGTCTTGGATTTCTAACCAAGCTCTAAGTGTTCTACAATACCTGCTTTACCTGTCTTCATGACTGTTGGAAAAAAAAATTATTCTTGTCTACCCATTAGTAGCAGTCTTCCCATGCTTTACACATGCCCCCCTTACTCACTTTGAAACCTTTTGGTTACACTCAATATGATTTAGCCCATATGCCAAAATGGTTTACCAGAGTGTGGCTGCTGTGCATGTTACAGCTTCTTGTAGTCCCCAGTGAGAATTGGGTGGATCAAATAGACATCAAAGGTGGAAAGCAACTCTGTAAAGAACTCAGCAGCCCTTACCTCAAAGGTACTAGTCTTCCCTGAGTACTGTTAAACAGTAGATTGAATAATTATATAAAAACAATGACAATATTGTAAAGAAAAACAATTTTGAAAGACTCAAGAACTCTGATCAAACATAATTCAATTGCAGAGGATTGATGGTAAAGCATATGATCTACTTCCTGACTGATGAGGAGCCAATGAATGAAGCATATACTTTGAACAGGGACAAAGCAACAATTTATTTTGTTTGATTATGCATATTTGTGAAGAGTTTTCCTTTTGCTTTTATTTCAGTGGAAGTGGTTAGATAGAACAGATAATTTTAGTGAGAAGAAGAAATAATAATAATAATAAGAAAAGTAATAAAAAAAAGAAGAAAAATAAAAGAAGAAAAAGAAGTGCTGCTAAAATTTGGGTAAACTATCCCAATTTTTAAATCAGTTCTCTCTTGTGCCAATTCAGTAATCCACTGACAAAAGGAAATTAGGTTAGCCTGACATGAACTAGTTTTCATAAAGCCATGTTCTCTCTTTAGAATTGTCATTACTTTTTCTAGATGCTTGTTAACCATCTGTTTAATTATCTAGTCTAGAATTTTCCTGGAAAATACTCTAATGATCTCAAAAATACATACAAAGATGGTTCTAAGAGGATCAGATTCTTTTTCTGTTCCCCATTTGCATGAGCACTGCCCATATCCTAGAGAAGCAAGGTCTAATAGAGCTGATACTATGAGAAGTCTCCCTCCTTCCTTTTTTTCCCTCCTGGATGAATGACACACCTTCATCCCTACACTTATAAGTAGATTCCAGAGACACAGTTCCTCTTAAATAGTAGTTTCAACTCTCTATTTTCAAATAGTTAAGTATTGGCCACAGGGCTTATATTACTTTGATAAATAGAGGGTAATTAATTATAATCAATATTTAATGATAATCATTCTGATAATAGTCTGTTTCATCACTATTCATTCTGGACCAAAATTTGAATCTGATTTACTTTTCAGTCTTCCAAATCTCCAACCATTATCAATTACCCTACCAATCATCCAAAGAAATGCAACACATTTCCATTTGCACTGGAGATAATCTTATACTTATATAAAGTGTCTTTAAGATAGAATGAATGGTCTCTGATAAGCACAGACACTTACCTTGATTTTGTTTTTGATTCCTCAGAATTTAGTTCAGGATTTTACACATAGAGTTGGGAGTCCTTTTAATTTTTTCATCCATTTATGAATTAATTATCATTGCTTCTCCTTCCCCTCCTTTGAAGGTATATACTTTTTTTTTAAAAATTATCTTATTATATAATGTATTGCACATAGAAAATTTGAAGAATCAAAGTAAGTTGATTACAAAATCTGATGAGCATTATTCTGAGATGTGACTTTGGAAATATTGTCTGAATGTCCGTTAATAGCAATTACTCACAATAATAGAACCACTAGTTTAGGCAAATCAAAATAGCAAACATTTTGATAGTTCCTTAAAACAAAATTTTCTGAATGATTGATTCAGTATAAGACTTCTTGTTCTATAGATGAAAATATTTAGGCTACTAGTTATTAAATAAAATGTATGCTTAAATTACACTGGAATATTATGAATTTTTCAGGTAACAAGAATAACTTCTAGTAAAAATGGGTAATTCCATGGGTAATAGGTGTCACAGACAAATTTCAAAACCAGATTCATTGACTCCAAGTCCAAAGATGATTAAAGAGAATTAAAGGATTGGATAGGAGACACTGAGTTGGTTTCATGTAGTATGCTTTTGACAAGATCCCTGAATTGGTTATACTAGATTATTGCTGAGATTTTTTCTACCTCTCAATTTCTATTATTCTGTGATTTTGTGATATGCTTGTACCTACATGGAAAAGTCACCAATGCGACCAAATGAAAAAAAAAGAGATTCAAATTTTAACAAGGTTAAATTGATAGAAATCTTTAGGAATGTTAACAGTGAGAGATATTTTTTTTGGGGGGAGATAAAAATATTGATCATTAATTCAGTTTGCAAAACTGATAGCTATCAGTAAAAATACAAGATTAAATTAAATTAATTATCTTTTCTTAATAATTAATTTTACTACCATTACTCAAAAAGATTCATGATTTGCTTTGGAAAATATTGGTTGCTCATATTAAGTTGTCTCTTTGATTGAGGAATTGAGAAATAACTTAAGCATAATCTAATGAGATATTCACCTTTGCAAATTTCAAAATGATATAAGCATGTTTTTTGTTTTTTTCTTCTAAAGAACATCTGACTCAACTCAGAATAAGACCAGAACAAAATGCATCAATATTTGAAATTAGAAAATGAGAAACTTGCCCATATTAAAAGACTTAGCTTGAGGAATCATTTTTCCAAATCAGATTTTCTATCTTCAGCTGTTTTTCATAAAAAAACAAACAAATAAAAAAAGCAAAGAGCCTATTAATACAATGCAAGCTAATTTTATTAAACTCATGTAGAAATGAGTGTCTTGACTAAAACAACTTCAACAAACATTTATTAAGTGTTTAGTATAGATGAGATAACTAAACACTTAATGTTTGTTGAAGTTGTTTACTCTAAGATGCAGTCTAAGATAACTCTAAGATGCTGTCTAATTGGCTGTTAGAAGAATACATTTGAAATCTGCTAGAAAGAAAATGTTATTTATGTTATTCAGTCATGTCTGACTTTTCATGACTCCATTTCAAGTTTTCTTGGCAAAGATATTGGAGGAGTTTACAATTTCCATTTCCAGATCATTTTATAGATGAAGAAATAAAAACAAAAAGAGTTAAGTGACTTGCTCAGTGTTACATGGCTAGTAAATATCTGAGGTTACAAGTGAACTCAGGTCTTCCTGATTCTATGTCTGGTTGTTTCACACTTAGATGTCCCTAAAATGATGTCATATACATTGTTAAATCTAATGTTAAGACCTAATTATATATAAGAAGGGAAAGATTTTTTTTTAAATCATTCCAAGAAAAACTGAAAAGACAAAGTATACACTCAGCTTGGGACTGAAGATATCAGGGAATCCTATGGGGCATGGATAAGGCCTTAATTGAGTTGAACCTTTAAGAAGGAGAAAAATTTTGACAAGTGGAGAAAAGAAGTGTGTGCATTTCAGGTATGGAAGAAGGTTGCTTTGTAAAAATACACCGAGTTACAGAATACATACTCCATCAGCAGAAGTAATGGGAAACAAGGGAGAAAAGAAGTAGTTTGCAACCAGTGTGTGGAGGATTTAAATGTCACCTTGAGGAGTTTCTATCTTCTTGTATATTTAGGTGGAATGATTGTATCAATTGTCATTAGGATTATTTTCAACAGGTAAAGTGGCATAACTGATAAAGTTGTGGAAATCTTAGGAAATCTTGGAGGCAAAAAGCTCAAATTTTGCCTCAAACATATACAAGCTATGTGTTCCTATTGTTGTTCAACCATGTCTGACTCTTTGTGACCCCATTTGGGAATTTCTTTACAAATACTGAAATGATTAGCCATTCTTCTTCATTTTGTTTTATAGGTGAAGAAATGGAGGCAAGCAGCATTAAATGATTTGTGCAGGCTCACACAATTAATAAATGTCTGAAGTCAGAGTTGAATCATGAAAATGAATCTTCCTGACTCTAGGCCTGTTATTCTATTCACTGCACTACTTAGATACTCTTGTATATACTGAGCAAGAGTTAAAATCACAACTCTGTACTTTAGTTTTCTTAATGGTAAAATAAGATATTAAAATTAATGTCTAGTCCTTTATACCTCTACATACTTTAACCTTGAAATCTTAAAAAAGTTTTCTTTAATTGTTTTCTTGGTCTAGACCTGTGAATTTATGAGAAGAGAAGCTCCTTTTATTTGTTTTTTTTTTAAACTTTTTATTTTAAAAACATATGCATGGGTAATTTTTTAACATTGACCCTTGCATAGCCTTGTGTTTCAGATTTTTTCCTTTTTTCCTTCCAAGCCCTTCCCCTACATGGGAAGCAATCCAATATATGTTATACATGTTAAAATATATGTTAAATCCAATTTGTGTAAACATATTTATATAATGCTTTTGCCGCATAAAAAAAATCAGATCAAAAAGGAAAGAAAATGAATAATAAAGCAAAATGCAAGCAAACAAAAAGAAAAAGAATAAGAATGTTATGTTATGATAAACATTCAAGTTCCCACAGTCCTCTCTCTGGGTATAAATAACTCTTTTCATCAAAAGATCATTAGAACTGGCCTGCATCATCTCATTGTTGGAAAAAGTCACGTTTATCAGAATTGATTGTCATATAATATTAATGTTGCTGTGTACAGTGATCTCCTGATTATGTTCATTTCACTTAGCATCAGTTCATGTAAGTCTTTCCAGATCTCTCTAAAATTTCCTCCTGATTGTTTTTCATAGAACAATAACATTCCATAGCATTCGTATACCATAACTTATTCAGCCATTCTTCAATTAATGGGCATCCATTGAGTTTCTAGTTTCTTGCCACTACAAAAAGGGCTGCCACAAACATTTTTGCACATGTGGGTCCCTTTCCTTCCTTTAAGTTCTCTTTGGAATATAAGCCCTTAGAAACATTGATGGATCAAAGGGTATGCACAGTTTGATAACTTTTTGAGCACAGTTCCATTGCTCTTCAGAATGGTTGGATCCATTCACAATTTTACCAACAATATATTAGTGTCCCACATCCCCTCCAACATTCATCATTATCTTTTCCTGTCATCTTAGCCAGTCTAACAGATGAGTAGTGATATCTCAGAGTTGTCTTAATTTGCATTTATCTGATCGATAGTGATCAGATGATCATTTTCATATGATTAGAAATGGTTTTAATTTCTTCATCTGAAAATTGTCTGTTCATATCCTTTGACCATTTATCAATTGGAGAATGGCTTGAATTCTTATAAATTTGAGCCAATTCTCATATATCTTAGAAATGAGGCCTTTATCAGAACCCTTAAATGTAAAAACTGTTTTCCCAGTTTATTGCTTCTCTTCTAATCTTGTATGCATTAGTTTTGTTTGTATAAAAACTTTTTTACTTAATATAATAAAAATCATTTATTTGATGTTCAATTATGATCTCCAGTTCTTCTTTGGTCAAAATTCCTTCCTTCTCCACAGATCTGAGAGGTAAACTATCCCATATTCTTTTAATTTGCTTATTATATCACTCTTTATGTCTAAATCATGAATCCATTTTGACCTTATCTTGGTATGTGGTGTGAGGTGTGGGTCAATGTAAGCATTGACTTCCATATTGCTTCCATAAGAAGTTTCCAATTTTCCCAACAGTTTTTATCAAATAGTGAGTTCTTATTCCAAAAGCTGGGGTTTGGATTTGTTAAACAATAGATTGCTGTAATTATTGACTATTTTGTTCTGTAATCTTTTTTATTTTTATTTTTTTAAAAATAACTTTTTATTGACAGAACCTATGCCAGGGTAGTTTTTTACAAAATTATCCCTTGCACTCACTTCTGTTCCAATTTTTTCCCCTCCCTCCCTCCGCCCTCTCCCCAAAGATGGCAAGCAGTCCTTATACAGTCCTTATACATGTTAAATAGATTGCAGTGGATCTTGGATATAATATATGTGTGCAGAACCGAACAGTTTTCTTATTGCTCAAGGAGAATTGGATTTAGAAGGTATAAATAACCTGGGAAGAAGAACAAAAATGCAAGCAGTTTACATTCATTTCCTAGTGTTCTTTCTTTGGGTGTAGCTGCTTCTGTCCATCCTTGATCAATTGAAACTCAGTTAGATCTTGTCTTTGTTGAAGAAATCCACTTCCATCAGAATACATCCTCATTCAGTATGGCTGTTGAGGTATATAATGATTTCCTGGTTCTGCTCATTTCGCTCAGCATCAGTTCATGAAAGTCTCGCCAATCCTCTCTGTATTCGTCCTGTTGGTCATTTCTTACAGAACAATAATATTCCATAACATTCATATACCACAATTTACTCAACCATTCTCCAATTGATGGGCATCCATTCATTTTCCAGCTTCTGGCCACTACAAACAGGGCTGCCACAAACATTTTGGCACATACAGGTCTCTTTCCCTTTTTTAGTATCTCTTTGGGGTATAAGCCCAGTAGAGACACTGCTGGATCAAAGGGTATGCACAGTTTGATTTGTTCTGTAATCTTAACCTATTCTACTGATCAACTACTCATTTTGTAGCCAGTACCAAATGGTTTTGATGACCACTGCTTTAAAATATAGTTTTAGATTTGGCATAGCTAGGCCATCTTCATTGGCATTTTTTTTTTTTTTCACTAATTCCCTTGAAATTCTTGATCTTTTGTTCTTCCAGATGAATTTTGTTGTTATTTTTTCTAGGTCTATAAAATAATTTCTTGGGAGTCTGGTTGTTATGGCAGTAAATAAGTAGATTAATTTAGGTAGTATTGTCATTTTTATTATATTTTCTTGGCCTACCCATGAACACTTGATATTTTTCCAACTGATTAAATATGACTTTATTTATGTGGAAAATGTAACTGTGTTCATATAGTTCTTGACTGTCTCTTGGCAAAGAGATTGCCAAATATTTTATACTATAGACAGTTATTTTGAATTTAATTTCTTTTTGTATCTCTTGCTGCTGGACTTTGTTGGTAATATATAAAAATGCTGATGATATATGAGTATTTATTTTGTATCCTGCAACTATGCTAAAGTTCTGAATTGTTTCTAGTAGATTTTTTGTGATAATTTGGTTTCCTCATTATCTACTCCAGGAGAAACTCCTTTTATGAAGGCAAACAGCATTGGCTTTGCAACCTAATGTTTTAGGGAGTTGCTCAGGACATTGACAGGAAATGACTCTTCTATGATCATACAGATAATATGTGTCTGGGCAGTATTTGAATCCATATCCTCTCTCTTCTGAGGCTAAGTCTCTATTCCTTATATCATATTGCCTCTCTTATAGTAATAGCTAGCATTTTTATAGCTCTTTAAGTTTTGTGAAATATTACAGCATTTGATATATTATATGAAATATTATATAATTGGAGCCTCACAACTATCCTGAGAGGTAGGTGTTACTATTATCTCTATTGTACAAATGAGAAAACTTAGGTAGGCAAAGGTTAAATGATTTGTCCACAATCAAAAAGCTAGTGAATGTTTAAGGCTGTATTTGAATTTTGGATTTTCATGAATTCCAGGTTTAGAATTCTATCTAATATATGACAAATTGATTGTTAGAAGAATGAATCTATTAAAAATACATAATTTCACAAGGACAAAACACATTTTCAGTCTTTCTTGGGCAACTCCTTTAAAGGCTTAAGACAAGGGCACTGCATGGAATGACTAAGAAATGAATACTTCTAAACAGATATTCCTAACAGTTTCTCCATTTTTATAGCCATTTGCTCTATTCTTATTTTGATGACTTGAGTGCCACATAGCTAGCTATAAAATCCTTATCAGTCCCATAAGTGCCTAGACTTCTTTGAGAAGTGCTATTATAGAATATTGTTCAATCAACATTGGTCCTTATCTCTTGTAAAAAAAAAAAAAAAAAAAACATTGCTTCCTCACACTGCTCCCCTTCTAAACTGTTTTTAGAAGTGGACACGTGAAAACATGCATACACATACACACACAGCATCAGCAGCCAATTTCATATTGCTCTGAAAAGTATAATATTCTTACTAAATTATAAATATTTACAACAATATCCAACTATTTCATTATCTTCCACTTCAAGAAAGTTGGGCCTGGTGAAATCTTTTGGCAGTTCTCCCAATTCAGCTAGCTTTCTAAAGAATTTAAATAACTTTTCTCCATTTTCTCTTTATTTTTCTCCTTTTTTTTTCTCTATTTACTCCCTCCCCTACCTTCACCAAATAAGCAAAAACCAAGTTCATAGTTTGTTTATTTTTCTGTAAACCTATTACTTCAATATTTTGGATATATGATCCCTCTTCTTCTTGACTGACTCCCCCTCCCAGCTTCAGTCCCTGACAATATATTCTAGGGTGTTAATTCAGTATCTTATTAATCATTCATTCCATTATTCTCTCCATGATATGTTGATCTTTTACTTCAAGATATTTATTTTCTTATAGAGTATTGGAGAACATCTATGAGAAACCATGGACAAGAATTATAAGACTGAGAAAGCATGGGAGGTTCCAGTGAGCATTGAAGCAGTGAGCAATATCAAGGAAAAACTGTAACAAACTGTTCAAACTATTAGAATGTTTAATCCCATTTTATCTCTACTTTCCAAAACATATTCCAGTCCATTTTACACGTGTGTGTGTGTGTGTGTGTGTGTGTGTGTATGTGTGTGTGTATTTCTGGTAATATAGCTTAAATCCTAATTTTAAGATTTAAGAGACTGTAAAAACAGAAGTTTTCAACCAGACTAAGGAACTGTTAATGGCAGTGAGTGAGCAATCAGAGAATCTCTATGTAATCTCAAGATGCATGCATATTTGTATGTATCACTTCTCCATTAGAATCTAAGCCACTTCAGGCCAAGGTCTCTTTTCCTTGGTCTATGTATCTTCTATGTTGAACATGATGTCTGGAACATACCAGAAAACAATAAATGTGTGCTGATTGATCACAAATCTACTGAAAATTAATATTTATTTACAACTTGTCAGGCACTACTAGCATAAATCCTTGTATGTATTTTTTCTATATTGATTATTTTAAATAATGTTTAAAATCAGTGTCTGGTTGATAAAACTTGTGTTGTGGATTTATATTAGAATGACATCTGATGGAATGGAATTTGATCTGTAATATGAATGAGTTTGTTTCTTGAGTAATATCTTGTTCCCTCCTGCTTTTGTATCATTCCCTTCAAAGTATACAACTATGGAGCTCTGTTAAAAAGTTGCAGAGGAAAAAAAAATCATGTATGTATAAGTAAGCAGGGTTAACCTTTACTTTAATGTTTGTTTGTCTTTATTTACTGGAGAAGGAAATGGCAAACCATCCCATTGCTCCATTGGGTCACAAAGAATCTGACATAATGAACAATTGAAGAATAACAGTGAAGCAGATTTATATGCTATGTCACTTGAGGTAATATAACTGCTAATATTACCCTCATTTCATACATGAAAAGAATGGGTCTCAGAGGTTAAGAGTCTTGTTCAGGGTTATCTAGCTAATAAGTGTCTGAGATGCAATATAGACTTTTTTTTTTTTTTTTTTTTTTTTACTCAGTGAGGGTTTATTAAGTCCATGGTATGCTCCAGGTACTGTGTTAAACACTAAAGATGTAAACAAATAAAATAGACAATTATTCCTATCAAGAAGTTTGCAGTTAACTGGGGAGGGCAGCTGATGTAAAAACAACCATGTATGTATGTAAGAAACATACAAGATAAGTTGGAGATAATTAACAGAAAGAAGATGTTGTCATTAAGGAGGGATTGATAATGATTTCTTGTATTTGTTGGATTTTTACTGGAAGTTGAAGAAGATCGAGAAAACCAGCAAGAAAACATGAAGAAGGACAGAAAAGTCTATGTATAGAGTCAGCTACTGAAAATTTCTGGAGTCAGGAGATGGAGTGTCTTCTTTAAGGAACAACAAGGAGGCCATTATTCTTAACTTGTTTAGGATGAATGAATAAAAAAATGTGAAAACATGGGAAGAATAAATGGGGACTAGTTTAGGTCTACATAAGTAGATCTGAGAATCATTAGCATAGAGAAAACAATTGCATCCATAAGATTACCCAAAGAAATAATATGAGAAAAGAAGAGAAAAGGATAGGACATAGCCTTTGGGGAGACTCTCTCTCATTTGCGTCTTGCTGCTTCTCAATGATTAAACAAGGTAAAGAGTGTTTATAATCATGAAATGATATATTCAAAGCAATTATCATTTATTAAATGCCTATTTTGTATAAGGCACTGGTTTTTATTATGTTTATAGTATTAGACTGAACGTGGGCTAATATTAAGCCTTTGAGAACCATACGACATCTCCTTATTTTGAAGTTAATTTTAGTCTGAGTTGGTTGTAATTAGAAACCATATGGAAAGTATATTGAACACAGGTTCTAAATTGAAAAAGCAAAGAGATAAGGTGAAAAGAATTTCAGACAGGAAAGCCAAAGGCATAAGAAAAAAAAAAAGCAAGATTCATTTTAATCCAAACAGGTCCTAACAGTTGAGCTTCATGAATTTCAGAAATCACTTTGAAAATAAGCAATAATGTATTGAATGTTTAGCTTTAAAGCAGATAGTGAAATTTACAGTCTGATCTGAATATCCCACAGAAAGATGAAGAAATGAAGATTGGTGATTTGGAAATTAAAAGCACAGTATGACAACCAAAAATAATAACACAAACATAGACTAGATTCATAGATGGAAGTGATTCTCCCATTGTTTTTTGCCTTGTGATATAACATGTGGAGTATTATATTTAGTTGTAGGTACCATATCTTAGGATGAAAGATGTGATAATTAGAAGATGTGATGCTTAAAAAGATTTGAAAGACCTAATTTTGATAATTTAATAATTTTATGGATAATGCTAGTATTTTAATAAAGAGATTGTCATTTGGCTGTCTCAGTTTTTGACAAAGACAATCATGCATCACAGCTTATATGCCTGTTAGAAGACAGGTGTGCCTGAAGGTGACAAATCAAATTTGATTAGTTAACAATTATTGAAAGAATGAATATTATAAGGAGGAATTGGAACCAAAATTTGATTAAGTCATTTACTTCTCTGTTACCTTCAGCCTTGGGTAATTTATTCAAAGAATTTATCCCCAAACCAAGCCTGAAGAAAAAAATTTTTTACCTTAGTTATAAATTTGATCTAGTTGGGTAAAGTAACCCAGAATGAAGAAAAAGCTAATCTTTTCTTCCATTAGCCCTGCCCTTGAGATATCAAAGAATTATAAAAGGAAAAAAAAAAACTAGGATCTCCCTATTTTAATAATTGGCTATTAAAATGAGAGAAGAACTACAATTTCTCTAAGAGGCATTATAACAAATTTGCAGTATTTTCCGAGAGTTCAAATTTCCAGGATTATGAGAGGATTACTACCATGCCATATGAGATTTAACTGATTTATCATTGATTATAGAAAAGAGAAGAATTGGAAAGGGAAGGGAAGATCATAGGATTTAGATTAGAAGTATACTTAGCTATCACCTCCTCCAAACTCTTGTTTTCCAGGTTAGTTAGTTGAATTCCCAGAAATATCAATAAATGTTCCAAATTACATAGGCAGCAAATAATTCAGCAAGGATGCAAACCCCACTTGAAATTTAGTGTTCTTTCCATTTTATCACATTGCCTTCTCCCTGATTCTAGTCTTCAAGTATTCATAGACTATCTATGGGATACACAAAAGAACTCAGTAATAAATATCAGGAATTATAGATATTCTGCTTTGTCTCTGTCCAAATGACACAAGTTTTTTTTTTTTTTTTAAATCAGAATTAGATTCAATAAAAAGAGAAAGATTTTAGCAATTAGAGTTGTCCTAAAATGGAATGAGTTGATCTGGAAGTGAGGTCCCTGTCACTAGATAGTAAACTAGTAAGCAGTCTGGACAATCATTTGTCAGGGCTATTATAGAGAATATTTTTATTTGTGCATGAATTAAACTAGCTCATCTCTATGCTCCCTTCCAAATCTGATAATTCCTGTTTCTGTAATAAATGGAATCATGGAGATTTTAGTCCTTTTTGGTCAGGTCCATCAATTACCAACTGCCACGACAGATGTTATATTGATACCAGGACTTGGATGTGAGTAGATTGTGACATCTGTGTTATAAGATTTTCTCGACTCTGAGCTCCCTTCATTGGTTCTGACGAACACAGTGACATATTAGAATTAGGTCTACCTTGTTCAGAGCAATAGCTCAATTTTGTGAGTTCATTTAACTTCCAATTTTTGTCATATTCTCAAGTCAGGGCTTGACTGATTGTTGATAGCCTAAAATAGTCTTTATAATGCAGATAAAACTTTAAAAGTGTGTGAGTGTGTTGTGTTTTTATTTTTCCTGGAGAACTCTATTGTTAAATATTTATTAGTATAACTCTGTATTGCTCTATAAAATTGCTTGAGCTTAACAGAAGTGGAGTAGAAGGCTCAGGGAAAGAAGTCAACATCAAGCTAAAGGCCTGATGATTCTAAGATCATAATCATAATGCTGGTTCTGATGCTGCAACTGCTGTCAGTGATGATGATGAGGATTTTTATATTCTACCTTAAGGATTATAAAGTCCATTTCTCATATGAGGCTCAAAGTTGTCCTGCTGATAAAACAAAACAAAACAACAACAACAAAACAAACTTGTCCACTTTTCTCTCTAGTGTAAGTTCACTAAAAATACAAAAAGTCTATCATCAGCTTATATGTAAAGATGGTGATGGTCCACCATGATTCCCCTGTATGGCTGAAACCAGTTTGGAGAAACTTACAATATCACCCTATCTGGGTTTGTTTGGGTTCTAACTTGTAGATTTCCAACTATCCCTTTATATTTCCATTTATCACTTCCTACATTAGTTCTTAAAATAGTAATGGAGGTGGTAAATAGGAAAAAGATAATTTGGTAGAGTCAGCAGATATTTTGCATCCTCAAAATGACTAGCCCATCATTTATGTGTGTATGTGTGTGTGTGTGTGTGTGTGTGTGTGTGTGTGTGTGTGTTTACTTACAAGAAGGAAAAGAAAGCATGAGAATCAGTCTATTTTCTTTCAGCAATCTTTTATCTTTTTATCCTCTATCACTGATTGACAGGACAATCCCCTCCCTCAAAAAGGAACTTATGTCCCTTTTTCTTCATCTCTACCAACAAATGTCACAAATCAAACCCTGGGCTAATTATGGTTGTACAGGAAAGGAAATCAAATTTAAGAGAAAGAGATCCATTTGAGAAAGACAGAGATGTGTCTAAACCATTTCTGGGATTGGGATGTGGATTTTGAGCAGAAATTCACCCCAGAGAGGTCAAATGATAGCATATAGTTTTATATAGTATGCTGTACTTGAGATTCAAGGGCTTTGTTTTATGCTTTTGCTTGAAAGATATGGATATCTGAATATATCATATAAACACTTGAGGTTTCCATTTCCACATATCTAAAATGGGAATTGTGATAGCACCTACCTCACAGAGTTGTTGTAGGGATCAAATGATATATTTTATGTAAAATACTCTAGAGACCTTAAGGACTATTTAAATGTGATTTATTATATATCATTCTCATTTTTTCTTACATTGAAATGGTCTTGGAACAAGTCTCCTGCTATTATTTTTTATATTTAATGTGTTGTGGACCATACCATAAGTGAAAAAATATAACTTTTTTTGTATTAGGATATGACCTCATTCTTGAAGGTTCACTGAAAGCATTGTGGCATAATTCCAGTAACACATACTAATTTTGTTCCCACATGATTTTGTTCTTCTTTTCCTGATCTCTATATTTAGATTTTTTTTTTAAAGAGGAACTTGGAAATTATGAGAAGTTTTCATGTCACTAATCTAATAAAATCATTTTTTTCTTAATTTTTGGCATATCAATGTTATGTGTGAGTGACTATGGGCAATAGTTTATAAAGGTCCTCTTGTAGTAAAATTTATATTTTGAATTCCATAGGTTATTTTGAAATTTGTATTTATAATGCTCAGATTTATAAGTGTTCAGTCTACAAAGGCACAAAAAAGCTCATTATCAGCTTATATATAAGCTTCTGTTGTATAATTGTAACTTCTAGGTTATATTCAGCTAAGCATTCAAGAAGTCCCTTTATTTTGTAGCTTGCTATGATTTGTAACAGTTTCTACTTTTTTATTTCACAATATTACAGCGATAATTCATTGCAAACTCTTACAAGAATTCTTTTTTTTTTTTTTTAATATTGGATGACAGTGATTTTCCAGAATTGTCATAAAAACTTTGGCTTACACACACACACACACACACACACACACACACTCAAACCTGCCTGAATCAGTCATTTTTTGATGCTTTTTTTTTTGACAATATACTATTGACTGAGTTCATATGGATGTCGCCAATAAAGATCCTTTTGATTCCATATTGGATATTGACCATTTCAGAAGTTTTATTGGTATGTTAAGCATTCTCAGTCTTTCAACAAGTCCAGTGACATTTAGGCATTCTCAGCTTTTAATATTGCTTAAATGATATTGGACTGGGCAAAAGTATTTCTATAATTCATTTTAAATATTTTCTTATCATTTACTCCAATTACATCCACTTTCTTCTTAATGAAAAATATTTTTCTATCTGCTTTTTTGGTGATAGGCTCTGTGTTTTAATATTCCATGTATGTTGATTGGGATACATTCCAAATATGTTCCAATTTATCGTACAGTTTTAAAAATTTGCATTAAGTTTAACATTTTATGTTGATTATTCTAAAAGTCTTCTCCCTAAGTCCATTGATCAGAAAACTTTTATCAAGTATTCAGCTGACCACAGCCTTCATTTGAACATCTTTATCCCTAATGTGTCTTCCCTGGAAAAGAACATTTTTTTCTCACTAGTTTAATTTGAGCTCTGGATTCAAGCTCATTTTTCCATCTTTAGGATCCTCAGAATATATCTGAAAATTTCATAGTGATTCATATGATATTTTGATGTAATTGAAGACAGATTCCTTAAGATAAAGGAGCCATTTAATATTTTTTGGAGGTGGGAGGTAGAATGGGATAGAGGGATGATGGGTGAGTAGTTGAATCTATAGAGCTTGATGTAATCTATATACATTGTATGAGCAATTAGATGGTTTGGTTGACTTCCTTCGTAATTCATAAACATACTTCATTCACTTCAGTAGAAATGCTGTTATTCAAGTCATTTTTCCATTATTGAAATAATTTGTGACTCCATTGGTGTTTTCTTAACAAAAATATTGAAATTGTTACCATTTCCTTCTGCAACTTATTTACAGATGAAGAAACTGAGGCAGACAGGATTAAGTAATTTGTCTAGGCTCATATGGCTAGTATCTAAAGCTAGATTTGAACTCAGGAAGATGTCTTCTCCACTCTAGGCCCAGCACATGCCATTTAGTTGACTGTTAAGTATTATTATTATCACCACCATCATTATTATTATAATAGTTATTATTCTTTCTCATATTTATTTGTAGTCCAATATAAATAGTCCTTGTATAAGCTCTTATCATATTATGTCTAATTTTTAGCAAAATACTTATCAGATGTATTAAATGATTATTTCCTAATTATTTAACTGTTAGATATAAGATCCTCTTCTATAGTCTTACACCTTTGGAACAACTCTATTCACAAATAGAATAGTATTGATAGGCCAATATTATTATAAACCAAATTATCACAATTTCTCTTCTTCACCAGCACATTATAAAAATTTATCATCTTCTCAATTTGGCAATGTATCTATTCTCCATTAGTTATGGGTCTGTTGGATCTCTGTCCTTCCAGTCAGAATCAGAGCAATCTATTAGGAGAAGAAAATATTCAGAAATGGTGATATGACTACCATAATGGGCATGATGCAAGTGATATCTAGTTAGTTTCTCTGATTCCAGTTAAGACAGAGAGGGAGTAGGTGAATGGGCTTACATTTTTACATGATCCATGCTAATTTGTGCATCTTTATTACCCAAATCTTTTTGCATTAAGCCTTGATCTAGTGGTCCTACTAGAACTTAAAGAACTTCTTAGAAATATGGGTTGTAAAAGTATAGGATAAGTGCTCACTATGTGAGAATGAATCTATCAAGAGAGAAAAAATGATATATATTCAAAGATCATTTAACTTTATATCAACCACTTGCACCACAAAATATATATATGTATAAGCTTTATACATCTGAAATTAATTTTTAAAAAAGACATAAAATGTCTGCATGCATTGCTTCTCTTGATGAGTAGGCAATGCTATTGTAATTTTTCTCTCACATAATTAGTAGAAAAGGCAATGTTATTTTAATTTCCCTTTCACATAATAAGAAAAAAGTAGAGAACAGAATGTTCATGAAGTCCTTTAACTAAGTTGCCAGATCATAAAGTCTAATAGTCAGTGATTATATAATGCTTATAATTTTCTAATGCTTTTGGTGCCAGAATATTACTATTTGTAATACATTATAGTAGGAGCCAATAAAAAGTATAGGTCACCAGTCTTTGATTAAAATTAATGATGCAAAATAGATTTCCCTCATTTATCAGATGATATAGAGTACTTTGTATTTCCTAAGGAAACTCTCAACTCATTCGTCACTTAAGGAAATAAAAACAAAATAAAAAAATAAACTTAAAAAACCTCTGTAATCCCTTTCTTAAGATCATAGGTAAGAAACATTTTATTTCACAAGTTAGCTTTGCCATTCACATTCCTTGTAAATGGACTTCCCAAGGTACAGGTGAAGTAGATCTGTGCATAGAAATGCATAGACATTGGGCTAGGTATGCTGGCCCAGCGCACACTCTATTCCCTCACCTGTGTTGAAGAGGAAATAATCATCAAAACCTTTCATAATTTTCATGCTAATTTCTTTTTTTAAATTGAAAAAGAATGATACCATATATTGAATACTTTGGTGGCTCCAGTTTTACTGATATAGATTTCCTCTTTTTGTTGAAGGTTATATCACAGCCATACCTTCCCCTCCTGTGCATATTTTTCACTCAAATCATCTAATAAATTAGCTCATAGAAAATCTACAATATGTACTAGACATCTTCCTACAGGACTTGTAACATTCTGTGATCACCACAACTTTGGAGCTGTCCATCTCTTATCTGTAAAGCAAAATTATATGGGAAGCTCAATTTAAGTACAAAATTAAACTCACAGAAGCAGATATTTATTTCATAGAAATCCAGTATGCAGCCTGCTTAGCATGGAAAGATGAGAAGGCTTGGTGACTTGCCCCCAACTTTTATTATTAAATCTTTGATAATGACTTAACTTTTTTCCAGACTTCACTGCTATTACTTGATGATCTCAATGGTAGAGTAATGAGAAATTTTAAATTTATTCAGAACAGAAACTGAGGTGAAGAAGAAACAAAGTCAAAACTTCATTAAAAGTTTTTCTAATTATGATCCAGGTTCAGAAATGTCTAGAGAGACAAAACCAAAACAAAGCCAAAATGCACTGAAGATTCAATTAAGCATTTGGAATTATATTCAGAATTATTTGTGGAGAAATAGCTGCTAGTTCTTAAGTAAGTTGACTTGATTATGGATGGTATATTGGAGAAATTTCAAGGAGTTCAGAGATTATCTTTTCTAACCTTCTCTTTTGTTAAAAAATAAGAAAACTGAGGGCCAAAAAGTTTAAATGATTTATCTGAGTGCACAATTGTTACTCAGGAAGTCATGGGAAATAAGGAAATATTTGAAATTAAGTTATCTCCCTATTCAAAAATTTATTATTTATTTATTAGGTAATCATATCTTTAAACTGTTCTTCCTTCCATAAAACATATAATTTTTACTTTTGTTCTGCTTCTTATGATACATTTAAAATATCTCAAATAAGTAAAAAGTACACAGTAGAAAACAAAAGGATGCAAAAAAAAGCTGAGTAACTTTGAAAACAACTTGTAACATATATATATATATATATATATATATATATATATATACACACACATACATTTATACATACATACATATATATGTTTTCTTGAAATGGAAATGTATTGTTTTATATTCTATTCTCTCATGTTTTGCTGAGTACATGGGAATTTTTTTCTTTTATTTCTTTATATTTAAGTTTTAAAGAAAAGAAATTACCAAACAAGCTAGGAAACAGGACAGGTAAAGAAAATTTATTATTCAAATGATTGATCATGAAGCATTTATCAAGTGCTTATTATCTTTCAGGAATTGTGCTAAATGCTTGAGATTAAAAAAAAGAGGGGGGGGGGGAAATAAATGTCCCTGTCCTCCAAGAGCTTCCTTATTCCTTGTAATTTTTATAAGCCATTTTCATACTTGAATATTTCCTCAGAAAAGAAAACAGACATCAAAAATCCATCTTGACTATTCCTATTTGTGTGTGACTGAGCACCAATGGAGGGAATCACACAACTGTACAAACTAGGTCTGCCATAAATTTATGGTATATAAACATAGGTGCAGTGGAAAGAATGCTTGGAATTCTGTAACCTATTGCTTATGTGACTTTGGACAAATCATTTCTGCAAAACATGTCTCAGTTTTTCATTTGTAAAATGAAGGGGTTAGTGTCAATGGTCTCTAAGGTCCTTTTCAGGTTTAAGTCTATATTATAAGTCAATGAATAATTTGCTTTATCTGACTGTAGAAGGATGTATTGAAAGTAATCAATGGAAATTACAAAGAATTTGATGCTGATGCATGTAAATTCTTAACAGTTACCATTACCTAATAGGAGAATTGACTGCTTCTAGGGAGTGTGTTTTCCTTCACTAGAAGTCTCTGAATAAAGGTTAGAGACCTGTCACTTATATTTTAGTGTGGATTTTTGTACAGTTATGGCTTGGAATAGATGTATTCTGAGTATCTCTCCAGTTATATTTCAGATTCCTGTGATCACTTTTGCATTTCTATTCTGAACATTTAGACCAGAGCTTTGAACATAGTAAGCACTTAATGAATGCTTAATGGTTGACTGATTCTGGAATGCATCTTGCTTCTTTGTTCCACCCTCATCTCCCCAGTAGATTATAGGCTTCTTGAGACCAGGACTTTTAATTTTTTGGCCAAATTGAATTTTACATTAGAAGACATTTATATAACTTTCTTTTTTTATAAAATATTCTTATACTTTGTTTCTCACCATAACCCAATTTTAAAAATCAAATAGTTAAACTAAAAGAGATCTTAGAGATGATATAATATATCTTTCTTATTTAGCAGACAAAGAAAAATGTTACAGACTATGATACTCCCATTATCTTCTCAACAGAGTTGTGAATACTAAATAAGACATCATCTTTTCAAAAGATATATAAATTTTTAAAAAAGTGTTATTACTATTACTATTACTTTGTGTAATTTTTTGACATATCCCATTTTGATTTTCTTTCCTATTACATGGTAGAAATGTTAAGAGAGATATTTTAGTTCAATTTGTAACTCTTTTCTAGAGATTTTATTTTTCTATGAATGCTATAAATTTGTTGTTGGTCAGAGATTAGTGTGAAATGCTTTCTTTTTTAAAATAGTACTTTGTTTTCCTCTACTAAAATACTCTACCAATTTCTCTTTATGGTGTGGAGATAACTCCTGATTCCTAAAGTTTCTGGCCATCAGTTTCTGGCCATTTCTATCAAGTTGGAATGGATTAAAATATAGGTTTCAGATAAATTGCCATTCAAGTACCTGACTAGCTAAATTTGAAAATGTTGATCCTCAGAAGAATAATCACTAAGTGACAAAATTTTGAACATGGCAATTCATGCAAACCCCCCTCGCCCCCCCCCCCCCAAAAAAAAAAAAAACAACGTACAGAAGGTGTTGTGTGACCTGCTTTAGAGGAAGAAACTAGCATGTAGATAAGAGAGACTTTGATTCCTGGTTAAATTCTACACTTGTATTTTAAAGAAATGGTTAACAAATGTCTAGAAAAGGAAGCAATGATTACAAAGAACCAACATAGCTTTTTCAAGAAGAGATTAAAATAGACTAACATTATTTCATTTATTTTTTTTGACAATTTTTTATTAGACTGGCAGATCAAAAGAATGCTTTAGATTGGGGACAATATGGAGAGATATGGTTTATAATATTGTTAAATAGACTCAGAAATGGATGAATGGTAAGATTCATATATTAATCTGGAAAGTCTTCAGTGGATTACCTCAAGGATTTTTTTGGCCTGGAACCAACTTTTTAAAATTATTTATATACAAGAGCAAAAAATATGTTTATCAAATTGTTAGAAATGTGCAAGGCTGAAAAGGAAAATTTTAAATCACTTGTATAAAGGCATAAAAGTAATGTTTATTAAAATTTCAGCATGCATGAAGATAAGGATGGTAGTCATAATCATAATAATGATGATGATAACTAACATTTATGTAGCACTTACTTTGTGATGCTAAGCACTTTACAAATACTATCTTGTTTTATCCTCCTGATACTTGAGTAGGTATGTGTTATTAGTATTACAGATAAGAAAACTTTGATAAACAGAAATAGAGTAGCTTGTTCAAAGTCACAAAGTTGGTAAATGTCTGGGACTGAATTTAAAACTCAGGTCTTCCTGACTCTGGACTCAGCTTTCTGCTGTACCACCTAGATGTCCTATCATGTTGTTTAAAAGAGTTAGCATGCAAAACATTCTAGGCATTAGATTTCTAATTAGGCCTAATGTCTAATTCTAATACAATGAAATTAAATAATGATAAACACAATTTTACCCTTGGATGTAAGAAAAGATACTTCATGGGTACAGGATGGGAAAGGATGACAATGAAGCAATTTATCTGCATGAAAGATGAATGTTATATATAGCTCAGTATGAATTAATGGGGATAAAACAATTAAAAAGACTAATGACAAATTAAACTCCTTTAAAAGAAACTAAAGAATAACTTGTTAGTTTGACAGATCATAGAAGAGATTATTGTAAAGATGTCAATTGAACAAGATGGCTCTGGGATCCCTTCCAAATCTAAGATTCTGTGATTCTATAATTATAGCTCTTTAGACATATTGAAATATTAAAATATTAGTACATTTTACCCAGAGGTATTTCTGTGACAGCTTTCAGAATACTGTGAACCATACATGTAGAAGGAATCTCAAGGATCATCTAACTCTTGGCATTCAGTTAGGTCTATTACCTCTGGGCCTGGCTCCCAACCCTACTCTAAAAGACCATGGCCTCACACATATTGGATTAGATCCTGCTGGCCTCTCCCCCAAAAGTATCATTATCTCTTCTTGGTTCATCGACTCCATATTATAGTAAAACTCTCGGGAAAGCTGAATAAATCTTAGGTACAGCTCATGACTGTGTTTCTCCCCAAGGAAGTAGCAAAGTTTCTAAAATACTCAATGTGCTATTGAGTATGAGTATTGCATGTGGGACAATTTTTCTTGTACATAATACAGCAAACACATAAAGATTCTTAAGAAAGAATTCGCAAGCCCAAAAGAATAGGTAAGAAAAGTAAAATACTTAAATAACACATTTAAATAATAAGATCCTCCAAGATCATCATCATCATCATCATCATCAATGAGCATTTTCACAGGGTTTTAAGGTTTGCAAAACATTTTCTCTGACATCTAATTTGATGATCATAATGACAATAGTAGGAAGGTGGTATTATTATTATCCTAATTTCCCAGATATTTAAACTGAAGCTAAGAAAATATAAAAACTTGATTTGGATCACATAATAAGCTTCTGAAGGAGAATTTAAATTCAGGTATGTATGCCATGGCTAATGCTGTGTCTGCTAATTTCAATAAGATGCCTCTAAAGATCCTTTGCGGAACTGTTAGATAAATATTTCCATTTTTACCTCAGAACTGATTATTTGAACAATTCACAGAGGTATTATGTAGTATTGACCACTCCTAGAATGGTTTAGTCCTTGAGGTTCATGAGAAACCCATGAGAAGGAGCCGCTTTTCCTCCAAGAAAAGTGTTATTCAGATAATCCTCCTGGGACACAGTTGCTTGACTCTCAAAGGAACTATTCATTTCTTGTGAGCTCTAGATCGGAAGTTAAACTCAGAATTATCCACAAGATAACCCCAAAGGCTAGAAATAGTCATAATCAGGATGTGCTCATATAATAAAAACAGAAAAAAGCAGAAAAGTAGAAAAAGGCAGGAAAGAATATTGGTAAGTGACTGACAATTAACTCTTCTTTATTCCACCTCTCCCCCCCACCTCATGAATACAATGTATTTTAAGTGCAATCTGTCTCATTAAGTTTCTCCATCACTTTGCTAAGTCTAGACAATCAACAATAACAAATCAAGTTCTAATCTTTAGTATGTACTGAATTCTTAGGTACAAATGTTCATACTGAAATTGAACCAGTTGGTTTCCTCGATTTATCTTTCACACAGAACTGCTTCTCTGATTCATCTGAACAAGTCCAAACCTCTCCAAATAGCTTCTTTTGAAAATCACCAAAGTTTGCTCCAGTGGAGAGAGAATATTCCCTTCACATTTATTTTATCTTTGATGTATTACATTCTGAAAGTCCAGAAGAGAGAGGAAATAACAAGAAGAAGAAGAAAAAGGGACAAGTCAATTTATAGCTATCTCTTATATACAATAAGGAGAACATCTCCTTTACTACATGTCCATCTTTCTGATCCTCAGTAAATCAATCATCAGCAGGCAGCCTTCAATTCCTAAAGCCCAAATAAATATTAGTATATAAGTCTTTCTTGCTGGGAGACACTCTTCTAGCAAAGGTCCACAGTCAATAAGATAATCACGTTGATTGAGGGTGAGGTAAGATTCATCAAATACATCAATACTTACTAAATGTTTATATAACAGCTCTATTACATGCTAGTATTTAAAACTAGAAGTAAAAATATTTCCAAATGATTATGCTATCACTTTGAATAGTAGTCATTCTCTATTTTAGGTCAATTTAAGAGTGAATCTATAAGTCAAAGTTTTGACTGACAATTTCCCTTTAATGTGTCTTTATTATCTCTATGCAGAAATTTGGAGAAACTGGTAGCACTGAGCTTTCTAATTCCTTTATTAAAAAGAAAAAGAAAAAAATCCTAACAAACAAACAAACAAAAAACCCCCAAATAACTAATTATTTGAAGCTTGAATTGGAAATAAGAACATTTAATTATAGGATCAAAGATATAGATCTAGAAGGGATTGAAGAGGCCATTTAGTTTAGCCCCCTCATTTTAAAGATGAGCACAGAAGATTAAAGGGCTTGCCCAAATTCTCAGAAGTAGTAAGTATCAGGATTGGTATTGAACAAAGGTCTTCTCACTCCAGAGGTCATATTGTTTTTACTGTATAGTTCTACCTCTTCCTACTCAAATATTTTATATGAGCAAGAGGAAGAATCCTATTGTTTCTACTTGATCTTTACTTGTTTATCCATATTGATATCATGACAAAATTTCTGAGTTTCCTAATATAGAGGTAAATTAAACAAGTTATTTCCCAAATCTACTTATGATCTCCAAAAATTTAAACCTTTTATCCTATGGCTTTATCCTTGAGGGCAGTGGAAAACAGTAATCCCCTTTTCATAATAGTTTAAACTTGAAGATCAAAGATCATTCTTTATTTAGTTTTATCTTTGTAGATAAAATCCTCTAATTTTTTAAAAAATTAGCTTAATAAAAAAGATTAAAAATTATTCAAGTAACTGAAACAATTCTCAACAGTTATAGACTAGAAGACTAATCAAAAGAGTAAAAGAAATAAAGATAGCTAGATAATATGTATATTCTATGAATCTGAGTCTGAAGTGGCCTTCTAGATAATCTAATCTAAAGCTTCTTAAACTGTGGGTCATGACCTCATATGGGGTTGTGCAAGTGAATGGAGTCTTTAAATTATGATTTGTTATCGGTACTGCTCTAGCCAAGGATAAAATGAATGGTACCATTTTTGTTCATTTATTTTCTCTCATATTGAATTGAAATGTTTCTCTCAGTGTCTTCATAATTTTACTCCTAGCTTTACACTCTGGCTCAAAATAGAACAAAACTAGTCCTTCTCCTGTATAATAATTCTTCCATACTTCATGAAAACTTTTGATGTCTTCCCTGAGCCTTTTCATCTCCAGGATAAATATCACTGGTTCTTTAATTGATTCTTGTGTTTCTAGGCTATCTATTTTTTTTTTTTTTTGTCCTTCCTCTGATCATGTTTTACTTTTTCAATGTTCTTCCTAAATTGTGGCACCCCATGTTAATATCATATTCCAGACATTATCAGACTGGGATAGAGTTCAAAAAGATGATCCCTTCCTTCTTCTGGGAAATGTTGTGTTCTGATCTGTGATTTAATTGTCTCTTTTCTCTTTCATCTCTCTCTACCTTCCTTCCCTGTCAAAGCCTTTTCTTACTTTGTCCCCAAACTATATTCATTTTTCTATCACATCACACTTGGAATTTATAATTGACTAAAACTTTTATGTTTTTCACATTTCCTGTGCTCTAGAAATAATGTCCCCATTTTATGCTGGCAGAGCTTATCATTTTTATATTCCAAATGGTTATTTTACACATTTCACTCAATTATATTTCATCTTTTTAAACTGGACACATACTTCTAGTCTAAAGAGAAATCTTTGAATCCTGAGTTTTATATCCAATGTGCTAGTTATTTTCCCTATTTTACATTGTCTGTAAGATTGATGGAAATGTTACCTATATCTTTGCCTAAGTTATTTATATAAATATTTAAAAACCTAACAAACATATGGCCAAGGACTCATCCATGTGGTACTCAGTTAGGAACCTTCTCATTGGTTGACAGTGGTTGATTAGTTAATACTCTTTGGGGTCCATTCTTTCAACCAGTTCTTAATCCAGCTACTATCATCTACTTCATACCTTTATTTTTTAAAAATATGCATGTCCTTTTCTAATCTATTTACTTTGATACTTTATTTTTCCCAACTTTTTTCTTTTTTTGTGTTACTACCATTATATGCCCTTGTCTATTTTATTCTCATGCCACAAAAGAATCCCCAAATAATCAATAAGTCAAGCAAATCAAACTGATGAATTTTCCAAGTCAAATAATATGTTTGTTTGTTTTTTTCCACCTCCAGTGTATCACTTCTCTGTTGAGAGGTGGGAAGCATGTTTTATCATTGTTCCTTTAGAGTCTATTTGATCCTTAAATTGATCAGAATTTTTACGTCTTTCCAAGTTGTTTTTCTTTACAGTGCTGTAATCATTATATAAATAGTTCTCCTAATTCTTACTTCATTCTGAACCAGTTCATGTAAGTTCTCCAAAGTTTCTCTGATTCTAATCCCTTTGGCCATTTCTTATATTAATAATCAAATATTTATTAAGCACTTACCAGGTACTATGTACAAGGTTAAAGACTGCAAATACAAGTACAAAGAGATAAGATCTTCTCACATGAAACTGGATTTTAATTTGAAGACAATATGGAATTACATACAAATGAAATAAATATAAAGATAATAAATACAAAGTAGTTAAACACAAAATATTTTCAATCAGAAAAAATATCATTAAGGAAATGGTGTTGCATCCTGAAGGAAGAGAGATTCCTTGAGTTAGAAGTTTAGAAGAATTGCATTTCAGTTGTATGGTATGATCAATGCAAAGATACAAATATGAGAAATGAAAGATTAAGTTCAAGAAACAAAGAAAAGACAATTTTGGCCGTACTGCAGAATGTTAGAGAAGTAACATCCAGTAAAGCAAGAATATAAATTGGATTCAGATTGTGTGTGTGTGTGTGTGTGTGTGTGTGTAAGTGTATAGGTTTTTATTCCAATTATTCCCCAAAAGCTGGCCACCCACTTTCCTTGCATTTTTTTTTTTTTTTTTTTTTTACTAAAACAAAACTACTACTGTGCATATTTTCTTTTATCTATTTGGATCACAAGCCTAGTTGAAATATTATCAAGTCAAAAGGCAAAGGGCAGTCACAATTTAATTTCTCTCTCTCTCTCTTTCTAAATATATATATATATATATATATATATGTGTGTGTGTGTGTGTGTGTGTGTATATATGTCTCTGTCTCTGTCTCTACCTTTATGTCTACTTGTCTATCTATTTATCTCTACATGTTTTGTTTAATTCTGAATTATTTTCTACAGTGATTATATTAATTCATCACTCTATCAATAATGCATTAGTTTGCCTGTTCTCTCATATCCTTTGTAACTGTCATTTCCCAGGTTTTGTTCGTTTGTTTTTTGGTCATTATTGACAATTTGATACAAGAGTGTGAGGTAGAATATCAGAGTTGTTTTAATTTGAATTTCTCTTATTTTTATTGATTTGGAGATCTTTTTAAATACTGCTCTTGATAGCTTGCATGTAAAATACTTTAGAAACATCTGTTTTTTCAAAAATCTGATACATTTACAGTCTCATTGGTTTGAGTACTTACATCCAGCCAATGCAAAAAGCAACCCATCTATGTCTTCTCATTTTATGTAACTCTCATTTATATTCCCCTATGAATTTTCTATAAGCGAACCACCAACTAATCATTGGGCCTCTTCTATTTTTTCTTAACGTTTTTAGGATACCAGTGGAGCAGACAGGCTAACAGTACTATATAAATGTTAAAGAGGCAAACCATCCAGACTGTAAGCATCCATCATGGGACTTGGACTTTTTGAACACTGTATTAATATATGGCACTGATTGATGAACAAAATGAAAATAATTGAAAATATGTTCAGAAATATGTGTATGCTACTGTGTAATCAGAAGTTGCTAGGATTAGGACTCATACTTGAAAAGATTTGGGAAATTAAAAAAAAGCACAAAATCTAATAATTTCAAAAGCAAGAGGATATAGTGAAAAATGAATGCCATAAAAATACAACTTGCTGTGTGACTAGTCATTATCTCTGATCCTACCAGTCTAAAATGATCTTTCTCTCATTCTTTAAAGTTCATTGTTTGCATGCTCCTTGGATTTTATCACTCATTTTTTTGTATTATGTTTATTTGTGAATATTTTTAACCCTTTCACAGTAAATGTAGGTTCCATGTAAGTCAATTATTTCTCTTAGTCATCTTGGAATCCTCCTTAAAACTGAGTTCAAAGATTTGACCATGGAAGATTCTATTATTTTTAAATAATTGTTATGGAACAAAGGGATCAAATGTTTACTTTATTTATACAGTGCCAAGCACTGGGATAAACACTTAAAAATATAATTTGATTTCATTCTTATAATAACTTTGGTAGGAACCTGCTATTATCATCTTCATTTTCATAGAAAAGGAAACTGACAAGACAGGGAGCAAGTGATTTGGCCACCATCTCATACCTGATAAATGCCAGAGGCTGTATTTGAAAATTCTCTATTTCATTGAATGTCCATTTTATTCCTGAAGGATTAGGCTCTGTTTTGTTGGGTAAGTAAGTTAGCTGTAATCCTAGCTCATTTACCCTCTGGAATATCATATTCCAAGTCCTTTTTTCTACTTTAATGAAGAAGCTGCTATCACTTGTGTTATTCTGACTGTGGCTCCACAGCATTTAAATTGTTTCTTTCTGGTTGCTGGCATTTTTTTTTTCCTTGACCCAGGAGTTTTTGAATTTGTCTTTAATATTCCTTGGAATTTTAATTTGGGAATCTTTTTTTAGAGAGTGACTGGTGGATTCCTTCAATTTCTATTTTGCCCTTTGGCTTTGAAATATCATGGCAGTTTTCCTTGAAAATTTCTTGAAAGTTGATGTCTGGCTCTTTTATGTTTTGATAATGGCTTTTCATCAGCAAGTTGTATTTTTATGGCATTCATTTTTGACTATATCCTCTTGCTTTTGAAATTATTAGATTTTGTGCTTTTTTTGATAATGGTCTAATAATTCTTTTTAAAAAAAGTAGTATTTTTTTCCAATTGCATATGAAGAGAATTTTAAACATTCACTTTTTGAGATTTTGAGTTTTAATTTTTCCCCCCCTCTCCCATTCCTTAAACTTTCCCATGTCAAGCACTCTGATGCTGGTTAGACATGTGCAAAAATATAAAACTTATTTCCACATTAGTCATGTTGTAAAAGAGGAAACAGAACAAAAGTAAAAATATGACAAAATGTGAATATATGCTTCAATCTACATTCAGACTCCTTTAATTCTTTCTCTGGATGTGTATAGCATTTTCTACCATGAATTTTTTTGTGATTGTCTTGGATTGTTGCACTGCTGAAAAGAGCCAAGTCACTCACAGTATTTCAAGAATTCTTAAATCACCTCTCCCTGATCTATTTTCTAGGTAGGTTGTTTTTTCCAATGAGATAGTTCACATTTTTTCATTAAAATTTTTTTGTTTGATTATTTCTCAATATCTCATACCATTAGCTTATATTTGCCCAATTCTAATTATGTGTGTGTGTGTGTGTGTGTGTGTATGTGAGGCAATTAGGATTAAGTGACTTATCCAGGGTCACACAGCTAGGAAGTATTAAGTGTCTGAGGTTGGATTTAAACTCAAATATTTCTGACTTCGGAGCTGATGTTCTGTGTTCTGAACTGTTGTTCAGTGGCTGATGTTCAGCTGTGCTATCTATCTGCTTCTCCAATTCTAATTTTTAAGGAATGATTTTCATTAGTGAATATTTGCACCTTTGCCATTTGATCATCAATGTTTTAAGAAGTTCTTTTCTCCAGTTAGTTTTAGGTGCATCTTTTTTCTGTGTGTCCAATTCTACTTTTTAAGGAGTTCTTCTCCTCAGTGATTTTTTACATATCCATTTATATTTTCCTTTTCTACTTCTTATGTTGTTTCTTTCTTCACTGAATTGTTGTGCCTCTTTTATAATTTGGCCTATTGTATTTTTTTCTTTAGTATTTTTGTGCCTCTTTTATCAAACTGTTGAGTTTAAAAATGTTTTACTTGATTAACTCATCTCTCTTCCTAATTTTCCTTTCCCTTTCCTATTCAATTTTAAAAATCCTTTTTGAACTCTTCCAGCAAATATTTTTGAATCTGAATCCAATTCACATTTTTCTTTAAGAATTTAGATGCAAAAAAGTTTTGACTTTGTTGTCATGTTCTGAGTCCATGTTTTGATCTTCCCTATCATCAAAAGGTTTTTTTTAAATGTTGTTTGCTAATATTTTCCAGCCTTCTTATTTATTTATTTTTACTTTGAACTTTATGTTGAAGTTTTCCTTTACTCATAAAATGGAGAATTCACTGTTCTAAACTTTAGGGTTTATTTTTTTGTTTGTTTATTTTGTTTTTGTTTTTGGAACCACTTTAAGAATTTGTTCTTGGGGGGGATTATAAGTTTTCTTCTCTTTCCTGGTTGTATGATATAGGGAGAGGTCTGTTTACAGTCCTCCTGACAGGTGTTCTTATCTATGAGGAACTGCAAGTATTTTTTTTTACCACCTTGGAACTGTAACCAAGGTCTCCAATCCTTTGGGGCAGCAAACTCTGGTGTGTTAAGTGTTCCGCTTCACCATGGGACTATAACCCAGAACTACTAACTTGGATGTACCTGGAAAATACAACTCAGTCCTGCACTCATTGTTAGAAGGGACTTCTGTATTTTTTTTTTCCAGACCAGTTATCCAAAGCCTTTTTCTGGCCAACGTTTTAAATTGTTTTGTACTTAAAAATTATTTCTCTCCATTCTTTTGTGGGTTCTAATTTAGCTTCATAATTCATTTTGAGACATTATCTTAAAGTTATATATGTATATGGATGACATATACATACATATACACAAATTCAAGATTAAGTGAGCAAGATGGTGAACAGAAATCTAGAGCAATTAAAGTTTAATAAATAATAAAAATTGGGTCTAATAGATAAAGCTTCTTTTTAAAAGGGTAATAATTTGCTCAGTTGATTCTTGTTCAACTGATTATATTGCTTTTTTAAAGTTTAGCTCAATTCCCTGGTTTAAAAAAAAAACAGAGAGCTACTGGAATTATAAATTAGAGTTAGTGTTGTTACCAGAGGAAAATGATACTGAGCTGAATATCTTGAACCACAGTGTTTTAGATTTGCTAGTACCTTATTTAATAATTTTGTTGTTATTCAGTCATGTTTGATTCTAAGTAATCCCATAAGCGGTTTTATTTTTTTGGCGGGGGGGGGGGGGTAGAGAAGACAATGATACTAGAGTGCTTTGCCATTTCCTTCCTCAGCTCATTTTTACAGATGGACTGTGGTAAATAGGGTTAAGAGACTTATCCAGGGTCTCATTTTACTTATTTGCAAATAAAGAATATAATTCATGATGAGTTGAATAAGCATAGTAGTGACAAAGGACAGGAAAAAATAACTGGAAAAGTAAGACAATAGTTCATGAGTTTTTTGTAGAGTTAAACCATTTTCAGCTTTTACAATCCTATTTTCATTAAAGGCACACAGAAAACATTTTAAGTTGTTTAGTTCTAACCTGTCTCAATGGGACCATTAAGGAAGTCTTTAGGCCAGACTAAGAACATTCTTAGCAGCCCAAAAGAAGTGTATTACAATCCTGGAAAACATCATTTTGGCTTTAGCTGCTGATAAAAGAAGGCAAAACTTTGAGGCAATTTCTTTTTTTTTTCTCCCCTTGATCTATCATTTCTTGGAATCATTTTATTTGGTTGTGACACAAAGTAGTGAATAATTCAGTGCACATCATTTCCACTTTCCTCTATTCTTCAGTAGCTGTACCCTCTGCAAATAAAACAAGGAGACCTTTTTCTATTACTTAAATTGCCTGAGGTTACACAGTGTTAGTAGTTCACAAATCAGCTCTATGGACAAAGCCTCCATCAATGACACAAACACATTGACATGACCACCCATGACCAAAACTTGGGTCCTTTTTTAATGAGAACAGAATACCAGAATAAAAGACCTGCTATGGAAACTGTGCAGCTTCCAAAATGATTACCTGAAACACTGTCTGTTTTGAAGGCACATAAAGTATCCCCAAAGTGATGCTTCAAATGGTGCATTGTTCTTAAAGATTTAAGCAATTGCCTCCAAGACCAGCATACCTTCAATTTACAATGAATCTTGGAACTAGAAAGAATTTTAGAGGCCATATACTACCACCCAGCTCTGAGCTGGCATCTACTATTACAAATCTATAGGGATGAAAGAGAGACAGCTTCCTGATGAACCAAGCCCATTATACTTCTGCTTTACTCTCATTGTTATGGATCTTTTTTTTTTTTTTTTACATAGAATCCAAAGACCAAATTATTTCCTTTTATCTTTCAAACATTTTTCCTAGTTCTTCCCTTTACTATTTTGAGAAATTAAAACCTGCTAATTCTTGATATCCTTGTGAATACCTGACTAAAACCATCATTCCTGTTTCTCCTAGTTTCTGTTTTTTAGGGTGAACATCTCTGTTTCTTAACATCCCACTTTCTTTTATATACCTTTGCATGCCATGGTTTCTAGTCTTCTCACCATCTCAGTAGTTCTCCTTTGGATTGGTTCCATATTGTCATCATCATTCCCTAAATGTGGTTTTATTATTCCAGATGTCTGGTTAGGGCAGAATACAACTGGACTATCACTTTTCTTGTTTGGAGTACTATGGTTTACTTAATATAGCTTAAGATAGCAAATCATTGAGTTTCAGGACAAACTTCCCACTCTTTTAGCTTCCCTTTTCTTTCTCTGTGTATCTGTTTGTTTCTCTCTTTTTCTCTTTGTATCTCTGCCTTTGTCTCTCTGTGTGTCTTTTTCTTTGTCTCGGTGTCTCTGTTTCGGTTTCTGTCACTCTCAATCTATCTTTCTCTATATTTTTCTGTTAAGCTAAGATTGATCTGTAATTTCAAGTAGAAGTTTCTGTGGAAACTTTCTCCAACAACTCATATTGATATCTCACTTACAATTTATAGCTTTTGCATATGGTTTCTTTCTTTTTTTTTAAGTTCAATAAATTTGTATTTATTCAGTTGTCAATATCATTCATGCCAAACTCCCTTATGACTGTCAAGTGGCAACTGTACTTAAAGGTGAAGTACATGGATGTTTATTCCTTATGATTTCTTTTTTTTCCTTTTTTATTAAAATTTTTTATTTTCAAAATATTTGTATGGATAATTTTTCATCATTGACCCTTGCAAAACCTTGTGTTCCAAATTTTCCCCTCCTTGTCCTCATCCCCTTCCCTAGATGTCATATAATCTAATATATGTTAAACATGTTAAAATATGTGTTAAATCCAATATATGTATATTTATACAATCATTTTGCTGTAGAAGAAAATCAGATCAAAAAGGAACTCTTTCCCCATCTCCCTAGGTGTTAGTGTTTCCCCTCTTAAAATTACCTTTCATCTACTCTACATATATTTTGTATATCTGTATTTAAGAAATGCTGTCTTCTCTATTCAAATGTGTCCTCCTTGAGGGTAGAAAATATTTTTCTTTATTATAGTTATCATAGTGTCATAAGTGTTATCATATATAAGAGATATCATAGTTATCACAGAGCCTAGAACATGGCAAGTATTTATTTATCAGAGATTTATAAAATTCATTCCTGGGGTTTGTTTTTTTATTTTTCATTTTTGAAGGAAAAAAAACATACTTGGTCAAAATTCTCCTTAACATTGTGGAAATAGGTGAAGGACCTGGACCAGTTTCAACTTTTATATTTTAGTGATAAAGAAAAGGCATTTTTTGAGTTATAGATATTCTAAATTGTTCCTTGACTGTCTCTAGTTAGATTTTAGCAAGTGACCTTTACTTTGCCTGCACTCATCTTCAGCTGAAGTTGTATAGCAGAGATGGCATTTTATCAGACAGAATTTTGAAGGGAACACTTACTCAAACCAGGAATTATAAAAATCAAGGAAATTTCAGTTATTAGCTGAAACTATTAGGTTATGTCTTAGGGACATTTTCTGAAGTATTATAAATTCTGATTTATATAATCTCTTCTATTAAGTGTTATAAATAGTTGAAATTTTTTATTGTGAAGGTAAATAAACCTTCACTATGCTTTATTATGTTATGGTGAAGTTAGACCAAAGCTCATTAAATTGCACCCGAATGTTTTCATTTTTGACTCATTCAATAAGCATTTATTAAGTACAGTCTGTGTGCACAGTCTGATGTAAAGTGAAATAGAGAATATAGGGGACTAGAATAGATGATTGATGCCCACGATGCTTTTTTACAAAGACAAGACAGACATAAAAGATATAGTCAAAAGGAAAATATTCAGTTTAATTCAATTCAACAAGAATACTTTCCACCTGAAAAATATTCTGCACGTTAAGACAAAAAAAGGGGGTCTCTGCCCTCAGAAAGTTTATATTCTACTTGGGGATGAGCAAACAAAGGAAGGAAAGAAAAATAAATATATAAATGTGAATGAATGAATACATAAACAGATAAAATAATAAAATAATAAGTGAATGTAGGAATAAGTAAAGAAATTAAGTAATGGATGAAATAATTAAACCCATACATATATAAATAAGTATGTGTATATGTGTGTGTATGTGAGAAAGAGAGAGACTGAGAGAGACACACATACATACACACACACACACACACACAGAGAAAGAGAGAGAGAGAGAGAGAGAGAGAGAGAGAGAGAGAGAGAAAGAGAGAGAGAGAGAGAGAGAGAGAGAGAGAGAGAGAGAGAGAGAGAGAGAGAGAGAGAGAGAATGAGAGAATTTGCAGTGGGGAAAGAAAAAAAGAACTACTACTAAGAACCAGATGCCTGGGGGAAGTTTTAGTAGAAGAGAGCACCTAAACTGAATCCTTGAGGAAAGAGAAGGATATGGAATTAGAGGTGAGGGAGAAATGTATTTTGGGTATGTAGACCAGATTAGATTGTGTAAAATAATGGATGTGTGACTTAATACTAAGATTAGGATATAGCAAATAAGAGAATTTGAATGAGTTTGTGGGAGGGTACCATATAAAATCATTTTGGAAATATAAACTGACACCAGATGGACAGGAGTTTAAATGGAAAGTAGAAAGAATTTATATTTCTCCCTTAGAGGAAATAGAAAGACACTAAAAAATAGGAAAAGAAATTATATGATTAGATCTCTACTTTAGGACAATTATTTCAATAATTGTGTGTAGGTTGGATTATAGTTTGGTTTAGTTTGGAAGATGAATGACTCTTACAATTTTTAGGTTAGAAGTTATGATGGCTTGAAATAATAATAAATAGTAAAAAGGTAAGGAGTAAACAGATTCAAGAAATGTGATGAAGACAGAATTGATATAAGATTTATCAACTAATTGAATACAGGAAAGAAGAGAGGGTAAAAAATCGAAAATGTCTCTCAGATTGTGAACTTAGATAACTGAAATGACTATGGTATCTTCAACTGAAGTGGGAAAGTCTGGAGGAGGGGTAGATTCAAATGTGTTAGATAATGAACTATCATATGGACAAATCAGATTGATTGTAGAACGCAAAATCATAAATTTAAAGCTGGAAGGTGCTTAAGAGTTCATATAGTCCAACTCCATCTATTTATGGATGAAGAAACCATCACAAAGAGAGATCATGTGATTTACCCCATCACATGGATAATGTCAGAGGTGAGATTTGAAGCCAAAACTTGTAACTACAGAGCCAATTCACTTTCAAGAATTTTTAAAATTTTTAGCATTAATACTGAGTTTATTAAAAATGGAGGTCTTTAAGTGGTGCCAAGATTATAACTTTACCAAGATACAATAAAGGGAAAGTCATGGATGAATGAATATATATATATATATATATATATATATATATATATATGTATATATATATACACATAATTTTAGTATATGATAAGCATTATATGAAGCATTAAGGATACAAATACAAAAGAAAGAGAAAGTGTCATGTAGATTTTTATTATCAGGGGTGGAATTTGGGATAGATTCTCAGCCACCAAAGTCAATGATTTTTCCTTATACATTTCAAATATTATCTTGTTCTCTAAAACAATTTATTTAAGACACTATGCTTTTCTTTGTAGTAGTTACATAAATGAAACATAACACTATAAATGAAAAACCTTTTTGTCATATGTGCCCTTTTAATTATTCTCACAAGGAACAAAACATGTATATATTTATAAACATTTGCATATATGTATAAAAACAAATATTAGCCAAAATTATAATTTATATTTGCAGCATATTAAAAACTTTTGCTTTCATTGTCATGATTTCATTATTTATGTAAACAGAGAAAAGAATTTAGAGGTCATTGTGCTCAGCCCTCTCATTTTATAGATGATACTTAGTCACAGTTTTAGCATGTGACAGTGAGGATTCAAAGCTGAGTTCTCTGATTTAAGATGCTTTTTTCCCCCCCAGTATACTAGGCTGATTGAAAGCTGCCTAAAATTTGCAAAGTCAGAATAGAGTGGTTAAAAGACTTACTTATGATATACAACTAGTAAGTGTTAAAATTGAATATGGATTTTAAAAAGAAATAGAAATGGCTAGACTTTATATTCTTTTAAAAATTATCTTTTGAATAGCGTGGCTTTCTAATATCTAAATTAGAGTCATTGTCAAATTCACATAATATAAAAGATTAGGCTGTTTTCCTAGCATGGATTTTCAGAAGATATATGTAATATATGTTTTTATATATGTATATATATGTACATGCTATACAAACATATATACATATATATTTTCATCATATAATAGAAACAAACTTCACTGAATCATTGAAATGTTCTGAGAAAGTATGAGCAGTAAAAAAAGTAGATTTTAAAATGCAAAAAAATAAGATGACCAAAAGTTTTGTGTTCTCACACAGCTAATGTTTTGAGAATAATTGTGTGAAGAAAGCCAGAGGAATCATTGCTTTTGAAGAGTCTAAATGAGGCTTGGTATTTTCTTGGTAACAGAGCAGTGTGGGCAGAAATACTTTTGTTTTGGATAGAGAGACAAGTATGTCTAATTCTTGTATAATTTGCTGACTGTATATTTTTTTCTTTTTTTAGTGGCCTCCCACATCTCAAAAAAATAAATCTTTTGATCTCTTTCTCCTGGCCCTGGGTTTTGAAGAGGGCAGGCAAGACTCATGAGTCTTGTATATTTGTCTTGGTCATATTTGTCTGCAATACCTTAAATTTCAGTAACCCCATTTAGAAGTGCACATTCTACTAAAAATAGTCTTTTCTTTTTAAGCACTCTAGAGGGTACACTTAAGCCCATTCTACAAAAGAAAAATAAAACAGAAAAACCAAATGACAATTCATCAATGACTCAGATGAGCAATTCCACCACTCCAGAGTGTACCCTTTTCTTTATTCAGACAAGTCAACATTTGTCTGGATATAAATTTACTAGTTGGCCATTTTGAAGAATATCTAACATCTGGATAGATAGATAAATAAGATGAGATAGTGACTAGAGGTTTTGTTTTAAATGAACAAGAGACTAGTTGTATGACCTTGGCAGGTCTCCCCACTCCTCAGAACTTTTCAACATCATATCATTATGTCTCCTAAGATATAAATGACTTCCCTGTTTTGTAAAGGGAGTTTCCATATCACTAGTTCCCTTAAATTAAGGAAATTTTAGATTATTTCCAAATAATCGAATCCATTTACAGCAATGAAATATTTAGAGACAAATCTGCCTGTGTATTTGCTGACCATTAGGTAGCAATGAAGAAAAAATAATGTTGTTGTTGTTGAGGATGGGGGAAAATTGGATCTATATAGACTGATATCAAAGTGGCAGAGGTGATGTTTGTGTAAGTCAGAATAAGTTAGGGTCCTTCGTCTTATACTTTCGCATTAGTATCATTTTAATACACTTTAACTGTTTAAATATCTAAGACAAGCAGTACTGAAAGATGTAGAAAGTAAAAATTTTTTTCTTTTCCAAATCTCTCTTTCTTCTTTCCAGAACTGAGGAACAATGAGTGAGGAACATTGCATATACCTTCACATAGAGTTGGTATTTTGAATAGTTTTTGGAGAGCTGTTCAATTTTTGTAGAGAATTAAATCTGTCTCTTTTGTGTCTCTGTTTCTCTCTCTGTCTCTTTGCCTCTGTCTCTGTCTCCCCCTCCCTTCCTCTCCTTCCCTCTCTCTTCCTCTCTCTTTCTCTCTCCTTCTCAATTTCTCTCTCTCCCCCCTCTCTCTTTCCCCCTCTTTTCTCCCTCCCTTTCTCTTCTTCTTCTTCTTCTCTCTCTCTCTCTCTCTCTCTCTCTCTCTCTCTCTCTCTCACACACACACACACACACATACTCTCTGCTCTTTCTCTCCTCTCTCTCCTCTCTCTCTGTCTGTCTCTCTCCCCCCTCCCTTTCTCTTCCTTTCTCTCTCTCTCTTCTCTCTTTCTCTCTCTGCCTTTCTTTGTCTCTATCTCTCTTCATTCCTTTTCTTCCTTTTTTCTCTCTCCTCCTTTTCTATCCCTCTCTCTGTCTCTGTTTCTCTTTCTCCCATATTTTTTCTATCTTTGTCACTTTCTATCTTTCTCTTTTTTTTCTCTGCCTCCTATAATATGAAGTGTTTTCCACTAATAAAAACAATAGCTACTATTCATATCATGCTTTACGATTTACACAGTGCTTTATATCTGTAAAGCCACATATGGTTTGAAGATCATAAGAATGAATTACTTTTTGATCAGTTCATAATGCAAAGAAAATATTTAATAGCTTAAATCTATGATCAAAATATTAGACCAATGATTCAAACAAAAGAACTGAAAAAAATTTTAAATTTTTATATAATCCAGATACTATGTTAAGGATTGGGACTACCAAAAAAAAAAAAAGGCCAAAACATTCAACATTCATTTTGCTTAAGAAACTCACATTATAATGGGAGAGAAAGCACAAATATATGTATATATATGTATATATATATATGTGTGTGTGTGTATACCTATTAATGAAAATATACATACACATACATTTTTACATTTTACATATATATATATATATACAAGATATGTATAAAATAGATTGGATGTAACTATTGGGAGGCTCAGAGATTGTGCAAAGCCTCTTACAAAGAATGACATTTCACCTGAAACTTAAAAGACATCAAGCATTCTCAGAGGCAGAGTCAAAAGCATAACCAGTATAGAGAATCATGAGTACTAAGATTTAGAAATGAGAACTGCATATCATAGCAAAAAGAAAACTGAACTAGATAGTGGGTAGTTTAATACAGACCTGTCTTTGTGATGTCCAGGTTAGCTCCCTGGAGGCTTCAGAATCAGCTGGAGTCAGGATAAGCAAAAGTCCTTGGTCTTTAGGGGGAGAAGTGAAGGGGATCGATAAAACTGTCACAAGCTCTCCACCAACCTCCCTTCTCCTCATCCTCCTCCAAAGTTACTCTGGCTCACCTCACTCCACCCCCTAATCCCTCCTACAATTATCTGTATACCCCAAAAGATCCAGCCAGCATGGAATAGTGAGAAAGCCCATTTTCCCAAGCATATGCTAATAGACTTGTCCAATAAGTAATTAGCCTTAAGTGCTTGGTTGTCTTGATTCCAGTGCATCTATTCAGAGTTTCAGCCCTTTACATATCTTGACTGATGGAAGAATAACAATAATAACAAAAACAATTCCATGAAAGTGTCATACTGTTTTTATATATGTATATATGGGCAGGGAGGTCATTATTGTTGTTGTTATTTGTCCACCAATGATATCATAGAATGATGAGGATTTAAGTGAAACAGAGTTGAACAAAGTCATTAGGCTTGCTCTCTCTTCTAGTCATCCAAGTCCAATGGCAGGAAAAGTATCAAGAGTGGTGATGTCTTGGAACACAGTGGATGATGGTGGTGTCTGATGTCTGACCAAGGTATAAGTGCTCTATATCATATGCTTTAGTGACTTTTATGGCCATGAGAACAAGGATTGTTCTCATTCACCCATTCTTTTGGCAGAAGTCTCTTTATGCTTGGGATAGATATTCCCCTAACTCATCAAAGGGTTTGAAGACCATTGGTTACCCTCAACCTGCTTTAGCCTTGTCTGCTGCTATGGTTTTACTGGGCTACAACTATTGCACAGGCGAGTTAGGTGACAGTGGTTGAGCATCCCTGAAAATGACTTGGAAAGCTTTACACCACTGCTGCTAATCTGACCTGAACACTCATATACTTTACAAGGTAGTTAGAGGTAAGAAGTTCTCAGAGGATAGAGCAATTGAAGGCTACTTTTATAATGTGGCCATTCATCCTTTGGATTGTAGGGAGGAAAGATTGGAAAAAAAAGACAGGACTTGGAGAGTTATGGTGTCTCATGGGTGATAGATAACATGCCCATCAACATGGACCATCAATGGACCAACTGGTAGGCAAAGGGATGGTGGTCACAGTGGTCTAGTTTTTTAATGTTTTAAGGAAAAGAATCACCCTATTGAGGAAAACTTCAACCTTGTCAAGACCATGGAAATACCTCCAAACTGCTGAGAAAGATAAAAATTCTTAGAGCACTTGCAAGATAGTGTCACTACCTTTTATGGGGATCTTTGGGGATATAATAAAATTTACCAAATATAGACAGTTCTCCACTAGACTGGTGCAGCTCAATCCAAAAACATTACAGTATAGAGCTGAAAGAATTTGTAACAGGTTGTACAACAAACAGATGGCCCTGTTAGATACTAGGAAAGCTGACCTCAAGTCCCAAAAAATATAAGACAGATATTTAAAATGGACCAATCTGTATAAGAAGGCCAAAGCCTTCTGTTACATAAATTCCATAAAATCACAATCTAGTTTTTTTGGAATCATGAGTTGAAATATTTCACCATAAAATTATTTTGTGGTCAGAGGAATGCTTCCGAAATTAGTAGTGGGCTTTAAAAAATTAATCCCCATATATAAAAAGAATCCATAAATTCTGAATTAGGACCAAAATGGTTGGTCTCCCTCCAATATTCTATTCCTTAAATTTTATGACTTCAACTTAAACCTTCATAAAGCAAAGCATGCCAAAATAGAAAGACAAGTGTCTGCTGTGGTTATTACATAGATCATCCTTCATTCCCACTGAATTTCATAAATAAAATTGTTACAAGGGCCAGATACACTTTCATTTCCTGGCATTTGGGAAGTCCCTCCTCAATATTCAGCAATGCTCCCTGATCTCCAGTGGATTTTTCAAAGAATGATAAAACTACAATGGAATTTGGAACTGCTCAAAATTACTATTGACCTTCTTTCAGGAAAGGCAAGAATAAAGGAGGTGAAGCAAGACTTTTTTTGAGAGGTATTTCACAGAGTTTTTATATTATCTCACAACATGAACTTGGCTACAGTATATACCTGTATGCATTCTATTTTCAAAGCAATAAATTGGCTAAAGAACACTGAAATAAGGCAAACAGCTGGGTCTTCATTTTGGTTTAAAAAAAAGGTTTTCAGTGTAGGCAGTCAGTGAATAACCAATGGTTATTTTATTAATACAATGGATGAAAATGCCACAGGATTTGTTGAGGGTGGTGGTGGTGTTTAGTTTAGAGACTCTCCATTGCAGTCATCTTTCAAAATGAACTGAAATTTGTTAGTAACTATTGCTTCCTGGATTTTTCACAGTCCTTGGTTGTTGTTGTTGTTTTTTATTTTTTGTTTTTTGCTGAGGCAATTGAGGTTAAATGACTTGATAAGGGTCACACAGCTAGGAATTGTTAAGTTCCTGAGGCCAAATTTGAATTCAGGTCCTCCTGACTTCAGGAATGAAGCTCTATCCACTGTGCCACCTAGTTGCTCCCTTATGTTTCTTTTTATAACTGTGTGTCCATAGGATACCATGTCTTGCCTCAGAAATCATCTGGCTTGGTAAAGTAGTAAGAAACTTCTGGTCTGAGTTCTCTGATTTGATTTGCCTTTCTAGTGATTTTTCACAAATCATGTGTTCTGGAATTTTTCTATGTTATGAAGTTCACAGAATATATATATACGTATATGATTTCACATTTGGACCAAGGAGACAGCCATGGAACTCATAAGCTTAAAGTAAATAGCTGACTTGGAATGAATTGTCCAAGCCTCTGAGAGCTGGAGAGGATGTCAGTATATGGAAAAGACTTAACTAGCACACAAAAAGATGTGGAGGAAGTAGACTCTTTCATTCAAGTTCAGCTTATGATGAAAATGGGCTAGATTTAGTTGACTTTTATACTTGGGTCATGCTATCATCTGGTTCTTGTTTCTTGCTGAATTTTTTTTCTCCTCGACTAAGTTCATTCCAGACCAAAGTTGCCATTTTTGACAACTTATGTTTTTAAAGTCATTACATAATGGAGAAAATGATCAACAACAACAACAACAACAAAAAGAAAGAAAGAAAGAAAAAAGAAAGAAAAAAAGAAAGAAAAGAAAAAAGAGAAGAAAAAGAAAAGAAAAAATTATCTCACACTAGAGGGCACTAAAACATTTTAAAATAAAATCTTAATGCTTTAACTTATAAAACTTTATGTTTAGAAAATAATCTACCCATATTTTGCAACATTTTAAAAGAAATCCCCATATAATAATCAAATTGCTATGTAACTGTAAACCTTTATCTTGTAAAATATAAATATATTAGATAAAATTTATATATAATATTACATTTTTTTCAAATAGAGGATACGTTTCTGTATTATTCAAGTCTAAGTGCCTAGGTATATTCTTTTTCTCTTCCTATCTCACCCAATTAATCTGTTATTATTTAAAGTTTAGAATAACAGTTGATTGCAAGAAAAATCAACAGAATCCCTGGTTTTCGACGTTAGTGAAATCAGATCAACCATAGCATGAGTCCATTGATTACTCCACAATCATTCATTTTTATGCCTGAAAAATTAACCTAGAGATGTGTTGATTTGATCATGTTTATTGACATGTAGACTTTTGAATCCACAGTATTTAATAGTGTACCTAAAAGCCCACTTGCTTCTTTCTCCCCCGCTTTTCTTTCTTTAAAAGTTTTACTGTATCTATTTTACTTCTTAATTTCAGACTCTGCTCTCATCTGTTAACCAGCTAGCCAATGAAATCATCATCAATTCATCAATCAGTCCACAATCATTAATTAATAAACTATTATATACCAGACAATGTGCTATGAACTATGGATGGAAATATGACAAATTAAACAACTCTACTCAAAAACAAAGAAAGTAAAAAAAGCAAATCTTTTTTTTTTTTCAACTAAAGTTTCTTGTAGAAGGACTCAAAGTCAATGCTCACTTAGTCCCCTTTTTTTATTGTACAAGTGACACATAAAGCACTCTGTGTAGACCTGTGATTTTTGTTATAGTGATTTTTGTTTTAGTGAGAATCTCATTCTACTGATGCAGTTATCATGCAATTTATAATCTTACAGTTTAAATGACTTGTTTAAAGTCATATAGTCAATATGTATCAGAATTTCAACATGAAGTCAGGTCAACCTAAAGCTGAGACTAATTCTTTATGTGCTATGACAACATCTCAGTGTCAATGAGAGAGGTTGCTCTTAGAGTGTTCATAGAAGTAATCTTGCACAATCAGCTCAAACTTATGTTGGCTTCAATCTCTTTGCTTGATCCTTTACAAACCCTGTATTCCTTATTATAGCTATTCTTTGCATCCTATATCTTCTTAATAGGGTTTGGTCTGGTTTGTCTAATTGTGCTTGCCATGTCTGTGATATTTAACAAAATGCATATCACTAAATTTTCCTTGATTTGGAGCTTCTTAAACTACATATACATACATATACATATATATGTATATCTATATGTATATGTATGTATATGTATATATATGTAGTCAATATTTGAGGGTTTGGACTTGATTCATTCTGACTCTGAGGTATGTTTTTCTTTTTTTTTTGTACTATACCATTCTATCTCTCCCTGCCTCTGGGTCCTTTTTTGCCTTAATGGTTTAAACTTGCTAATTCAAAATTTTCTGCAGTTCGCTACAATTCAAAATTCCTGCTTTCCTTGTTATTGAGGGCTCCAAATGTGCAAAGCTGGAACCTCTGACATTTCAGTCATCTCTGTTGCCATCCAGGCTATATGGCTCCTATATGCTCCCAGTTACTCCAATGATTTTTTGCTGGACCCTGTTGAGTATATAAAATCCATATGTGTCAATCCATGAAGTTTATATCTTTCCCCATGTGATCTTTTGCCTGCATCTGGAAGATCATAGTTTGACAGACTAGTTCTTGAAGAAGTTGATCAAGATGATAAAATTTCAACGACTGAGAAGAGAGGGATATTGTAACTGACATCAAAGAAAAGTTATTCTAAATTATGCTAGGCTTGAAGATGGAGTTGAGCACTGCCACATCTTGTTCTTATCTGGAAACTAATAGCAACAAAGAAAAAACCCCACAAAACCTATGTGATATTTGATGGTCAGGTTAATACAATAGGCAATGAGCAGTGACCTTAAGCTCCCCTTTATCTATCTTTCTTAGTTATTGAATCTTATGGTATCCATGAAACTGCCAGCTGAAACATAAAGTGCAATGTTGATCTCCATAAATATTTATATGTAAATAAGGTATTGTCTGGTGGTAACACTATATATTCAAGCATTGTAACAGAAGGAGATTGAAGCTTTGGCATCTAGAAGTGTTGTTTTATCAATATCAGTAATATGTGCTGAAGCTCAGAGAAGGTAATTTAATCCCAAATTAACTGTTACGGATTAAGAGCATGGTAGTAGTTCAAAGTATTCTTTTCCCACACATACATGCCTCTAGCTCTTTTTCAGGTTTTTTCTTTCTTTCTTCTTCTCTCTTGCTCCCCACCTTTTCTCTCTTTCTCTATCTGTCTTTCTGTCTCTCTATCTTTCTCCTGTCTCTCTGTCTCTTTGTCTTTGTCTCTGTGTCTGTGTCTGTGTCTCTCCTCTGTCTCTCTCTTTCTCTCTGTATGTTTCTGTCTCTCTCTCTCTCTCTCTCTCTCTCTCTCTCTCTCTCTCTCTCTCTCTCTCTCTCTCTCTCTCTCTCTCTGTCTCTCTCTCTGTCTCTCTCTGTCTCTCTCTCTCTGTGTCTCTGTCTCTGTGTCTCTGTCTCTGTCTCTGTCTCTGTCTCTCTCTCTCTCTCTTTTTCTCTCTCTCTCTTGTGTCTTTGTCTGTTTGTCTTTCTATCCGTCTCTCTCTCTTCTCTCTCACTGAAATCCCTTTCATGCTTTCCTGGCAAATAGAAATATGATAGAAGTTTAAAAAAGTCCTAACCACAAATCAAGAAGAAGACAAGGGAATCTGAATGGCTGCAGTGGAGTTCAGTTTTATAAAATAGTCTTAAATACCGAAGAGCTTTCCTGAGGCAGATACCAGAAAGGGTCCTGAAATCAAAGTATTAAGATTCTGAAGCCATGAACTAAAAGATCTGACAGACCAGAAGATGGCAGCAGAGAGAAGCAGGGGACCCCTATATCTTTAGAGGGTAGCAAAGACCAGCTCATGGGATATACTGGCAGAGAGCAGCGTGGCAGAGAAAAATTATCAACAGAGGACCTCAGCTAATAGGGATTCTGCAGCTGTGAGGCAAGAAGTTCTATTCAAGCATGAGAACAGGTCCGGTTGGGGAGGATGGGGAGGGGATTACACTTTAGAACCACATACTGCCCTGGCTACTCAAATTACACGATTGCTTGTATTCTTTACTTAAGGGCTCCCTCCATACATTTTACCCACCCCTAAGTGTATAGCCAAAACAGGTACATGTTTCTTTTCTACTATGGGAGAATGAGCTTTCTTTTTTTATGCATATGTGCATTTTTACATGTGTCTGTTGTATTTTTGTTGTTACTTCCCCTCCCCCACCCAAAGTGTATTTAAATACATAAGAAACACATAGATGGGGACCAGTGAGTCATGGTTTTGAATGAAAATTAAAACCAAATATCTCTTAAATGGCAGTTCTCAAGAGACTAACAAGTATAAGCATGTGTGTATGTGTTTATGTTGCATTTAGAAATAAAGTGCTTTGGAAACTGTACAAAGAGCTAAATAAATGTCAACTATGTACATATGTGTGTATGAAAATATCATTTTTCATAAAGAATACAATTATCTCAGAATAAGAAATTTTAATATTATTAGGATCTTAGTGTCAATCTAGTACAACTGAAACCCCAAAAAGAAACCCCATAACATGATTGATCAGTCATCATATCAGAATTTCTAGTTGAGGAAGAAATGAACTGCTTCTGAAGGAAGCGCATAACTAGTTTTGTCTAACTCTAGCCATTCAAATGCTGTTCCTGACATTATGCACAATTTGGCCTCTTTGAACCTTTCAATCATAATTCCTTGCGTTAGTCTTCCAGGACCAAATAGAAGAATTCTAAACCTACTTCCATATGATAAATTCAAATATTTGAAGAGTTCTGTCATGTGCTCTCCCCTTGAGGCTTCTTTAATTCTGTCTGTTAGCCTTGAATTAATCTGATTGCATAGATTCACTACTTTTGCTGATCTCCTTTTGGATGCTGACTAATAAATGTGCTATCCAAACTTTCATAAAGCACCCAGTTGGATACCATAAAAAATGAGCTAGCCAAAACTCAATATGATGTTACAGATCCAATTTGACCAAGGATAGTAACAGAATTTATTTAATACTTTAAGATTGGCAAACTATTTTCAGATATTAATTCATCTGATCTTCACAGCATTTTTAAGAGGAAAGTATTATAATTTTCCCTGAGGATTAACTAAGAGAAAATTGAGACTGAATGAAATTAAATGATTTGTTCAAGATCACACAGTAAACTATCTGAAGCTGTATTGGAATACAGTTTTTCCTGAATCCCAGTCCACAATACTAGTGGTATAAAATTCAAACTTACATAGAAACAAAGGCTAACACAGAAGGAACAATACAGCCACATATTGACTTAGAAAATCTCATATTATCATAATATATTCTTTATGATATTTTATTTTAATATTTTCCCATTACATTTTAAGGTAATTTAGCCACGTGTTTCATTGTGAGCTGGTATTGGAAACATCTATATTAGACTAACTTGCTGCTTCTGTAAAGCAGGATCATCTTTTGTGGAAACCTGAAATCTATCTCATTCTTAATGCATAACAATGGTATAAGAGCCTTTTCTTTTGTGGAGGAGGAACAGGAAAGGGCTGCAATTTCAACTATTAATTCATATTAAAATTTGCTTTTACCCCAAATAGTTCTTTGACAAACTGCTGCCTAACTATACCTCTCCAACATTGTATTTCTGAAGTCAATTTTCTGTAGTGCAAGATTTTATATTTGTTCTTATTAAATTTCATCTTATTAGAGTCAGCCCAATGATTAGCATGTCAAAATCTTTTTGTTTTCAGATATAATACTTATCCTTTCCAACTTAGTGCCATTGACAGATTTTGCAAGCTTAAAGTATATGACTTTATAAAAGAGATCCAATTAAAAATATAATCACTCAAAGCCAAAGATATCTGATTTTCATCATCTCAAAACTCCATCTTCCATATTTCAACTTTAGTAGATATTTTATGAAAATTTTAAAAATTTAATTGCTGCTCAATTACAAGTAAAAACAATTTGAACATTTATATTTGATCAAATTTTGAGTTCCAAAGTCTATCCTTCCTTCCTTCCCTGCTCTACCCCCTCCCTGAAATAGTTAGCAATCTGAAATAGGTTAAATGTGTGCAATTATATAAAGCATTTCCATATTAGCAATTTTGTGCAAGAAAGAAAGAAAGGAAGGAAGGAAGAAAGAAAGAAAGAAAGAAGAGAAGAAAAAAAAGAAAAGAAGGAAGGAAAGAAGGAAGAAAGAAAGTAAAGAAACAAAGAAAAAAATGAAGAAAGGAAGGAAGAAAGGAAAGAAAGAAAGAAAGAAAGAAAAGGAAGAAAGGAAGAAATAAGAAAAAGAAGAAAGTAAGGAAAACAAGGAGAGAAAGAAGGAAAAAGAAAGAATAAAAAATAGCAGCATCAATCTGTATTTAGGCAACAGTAGTTCCTCTGCTGGAGGCAGATAGTATTTTTCATTCTGAGTCTCTTGGGACTGTCATGGATCAATGAATACCCGAGAACGGCTATATTATGCACTATTCGTATTGTACAAATATTGCTGTTAATGTGTATAATATTCTCTTGGTTCTGCTCACTTCACTTCCTGTCTTTTTAGGCTTTTCTGAAACCACTCTGCTTGTCATTTTTTATAGCATAATAACATTACTTTACAGTCATATACCTTATACTATATACTTAATCACAACTTATTCAGCTATTTTCCCATCCATAGATTTCCGCTCCCTCCCCCCAATTTTTAATGTTTAGTCGTCACAAAGAGCAGTAAAGCCTCACCTTCTGCAAAAATACAGTCCTCCTTAATTTTAATTCCTTCTATAACTACTTTTATTTTATCCTGTATGTACCTCATTTTTTTTATAATTGCTTGCATGTTTTCTCCCCCATTGGACTGTGAATACTTGGAGAGCAGAAATTGTTTTATGCTTTTTTGTGTCCTTTGTACTTAGTTGTTTTAACTAAGATAAATTTAGACAATTGGAAAATAAAATTGGGAGGTAAACTTGGAACTAGATGCTTAATAAATCCTTAATAACTGATTGATTTAGGTACTCTATTCACCTCTTATCAAGTAGATATCAAAATACTGATTATTACTTTTTGAATCTTGCCATTCAATCAGTTTATCTAAGTGTAGAACCCTTCCACGTTCATTCTCTGGTCTTACATGCTCCTTCTGTGTGGCTCTCCAAAGCCACAAATCCTTCTTGCTAGTTTCTTAAGGACAATCATAATAAAGGGTTGATATCTATTTCCAGATTTGGGCCATTACAGTCACAGCACTGAATCTTCCAAAATTTTCATACTAAACTAAATCATTATTGATCAGTTGCTAAACTATAGTCTTAAGAGATTTGAAAAACCCCTCTTTTCATACCACTGGATATTCTTGTCAAGCAGAGAGCTACAGCATGTAAGAATGATACTGGTTTAGAATAGAGATTTATTTGTAAATTCTACAGAAGAAAGTAGATAAAGATTCTAAGTAGTTTAATATTTGAATATAGCAAGAAGCAAGGAGAATAAGAGATCATTTTGGCAAAAGATCCAACTAAGCAAAAACATCTCTAGGACATTGAATGATGAGAATGAGAGAAGGAAAATAAAAGCTGAAAAATGGACAATATTTTCAAAGATTTTTTTTTCTTAACAAAGGATTTTCACTATCAAAGATGGTGAAAATTTGGAGGTTCATCTTAGGATCAGATGTTCTTAGAGGCAAAATAGAAATGCTGCTGTAAAAAGCAAAGATAGGGAACACTGTTGGACTGAAGAAATCTGTCATAGAGGTATTATAACTTTGAAGTATTGAGGGATTGATTCTTAAGGTATATGAAAGATTTGTAAATTTTACCAAGTCTAAGAAAATGAAAAATAAAAATAAAATAACAGATTTAATAACTAGCAATTCTCATAACTTTCTATTTATATTATTTTATCATACTGATATATAGATACATAAAAGGTTTTTTTATGAGTATGATAGAAGGAAACAGGCTTTAATAAATAATAATCCACACTAAATGACACCTTTTCCAACAAACATTTGACTGAAATGTACAAAGAATATGAAAACTCCATATATATATATGTGTGTGTGTGTGTGTGTGTGTATATATATTTAAATAAATCAAAAATAACTTTTCATTTGGCAAGGCAAAATGAATGCTTAAAAGGTTCTTCTCCAAAAAGGTAATTCCCCACATGCATATAAAACATATAACAATATTTCTGGAAATAAAAGGAAAAAAAACAATCAGAAATTACCTTGCTATATGACTGATATTCATATCAAGCAAGGCATAAAATAGGGAATTCTATACTTTACAAAGCCATTTGTCACTTTCATGAAGGAAATTCATCGTGGAGTTCAAGAAGACAATCTATTACCCTTAAATTTTAAGATGTTTCTTCTTCTGTGGATGTCACTTTCATTTTATTCTGATCACATCCAGCTCCAAAATTGTATGAGGCTTCTTAAATTATATTCTTTATCTTGAAAAAGAATTTAGTTTAATGATCCACAGAGGGGAAAAAATAAACAAACAAATAAGTGAATGATGAATCTCTATTGGATATGTAGTTAAATCTCTCTGTCACTTTCCAACCTACTATTTTTTATCTCTCTTATCTATTCATCTATATGAATATTTCTTTTTATGCATCCTTATATTCATGTACATAATATATTCATATATAAACATATATAGCATTATACAATTCATATAATACATACAAATATAACATATATGTACACATGTATGAATAAATGTGTGTATATATAAATGGACACACACACATGCCTCTTTTGGGGCAGATTCTGCCACTAGCTTAAGAATTAATCAAGTGTTGGAGAGCAGGCTACATTGCCTTTGGGAAATTACAAATAATTATAACCTTTTCACTGAAACACAAACCTATGATTTCACTATTTTCAGGGCTCTTGTAGGACTCTATGTCACAAAGTACTATTGTCTTTGACAAATTGAAATTCAGAATAACCCAAAGGATCCCATGGTGGATGAGTAGGGTTGGTTGTAACCCATTGAAAGAAAGGTACTGCTAAAAAGAAACATAGAATAAAATGTTTGATTGATAAACTATATTAGAGAAAAAGAAGATAGATCAATAATAGTCAAGTCTAAGGGATAAATGCTGGATATGCTATCTTTTTCAATGTTGTCCTAATTTCAAGAGAAAATAGTAAGGTTCTAAGTACATTGGTGGACTTTTGGTTGTACAGATAGGTGATGATATGGATAGGAATTATATATAATATATGTGGATATCCATATATCAATATAATAATTGTAATAAATAGCCAACATGATAGGGTATATTTCAGCAGATACACTCACATTATTTGTAGTTTAAAGCAAGAAAATGGAGCACCTCTCCCTGCTTCCCAAATCATTCAACACTGTGACATTGAAAAAAAAACATCACTTATGCTCTATGGGCCTCAGTTTCCTTATCTGTTTAATATTGTAGATTTACTAGATGGCCTCTGATTCAAGGTCTAGATAAAAGATGCTATAACCTAATGTGAATTTTGAGAATATTATGGTATAGGAGAAGTGCTGAGTTGGGAGTAAAGAAAACCTAAGTTAAAATCTCATTTATAACACATGTTGGTTATGTGACCTTGACATACCATTTAGTACCTTAGACAAAGGTCCTAATCTTGAATTTAATGAAGAATTGTTGATCATTATTGCCAGAGGAAATTGGTAAAATCACATTCAGACAAATATAGCTACATAATATTAGTATGTATATTTTTATATGCTGTGTGTAAAAATAATAGTACTTCTATTTAGAATAGTTTCAAATTTTCTGAAAAGTAATTGAAGGCAAAGATTGACATTTTCTAGCATGATATACCTATCTTAGGTTACATCTAATGTCCTTTTTTAGAAGTCACATATAGCACATTTTAAGATTTTTTTTTTAATCAGTCACCATGGGAACCTATATAATCTCTCAAAGTATTAGTAAATTTTTCTAACTCTGGGAGATGACTAAAAACCATTACATTAAATTCCCAATCCCTATATTTATGCACACATGCATTTTTGATTTCCTTCACAAGCTAATTGTACAATAATTCAGAGTCTGATTCTTTTTGTACAGCAAAATAATGTTTTGGTCATGTATACTTATTGTGTATCTAAGTTATATTTTAATATATTTAACATCTACTGGTCATCCTGCCATCTAGGGGAGGGGGTTGGGGGGGGTAAGAGGTGAAAAATTGGAACAAGAGGTTTGGCAATTGTTAATGCTGTAAAGTTACCCATGTATATATCCTGTAAATAAAAGGCTATTAAATAAAAAAAAATAAAGTATTAGTAAATTTTTCACAGCTGATCATGTCTCAGAATTAGTAGTATTCATGTATAATTTTCAGTCATATTTTGTATCCATCAAGGTGACTTTTCAGTCTTCTTTTTATAAGAAAAATATCAAAAATGATATTCCCATAAAATTTCTTAGGAAAAGTTATACTAAAAAAATGTGAAATTGGACTTTCACAGAGTAATGAGCTCTTTGTAATAATGGATAACATGTTTCAAATTCCAAAGCAATAACAAAAATAATAAAAATTCAGAGCTTAAGCAGCAATTATTTTTAAAATAAAATATTCCAAAGTTCACGTTTTACTAAAAGGTGGGGCCACTTTTTCTGATTTTGAGAAATACCTCCTGGATTTACCATAACAGGATGATCCAAAAGTGGAAAATGCTTGCCTTCAACTTTGTTAAAAATGACAAGACTGAATAATAAATATACAAAAATTATGAGGTTTCCAATTGTGCTCCTAGATATACTCTTCATGGTATTATTCATTTTTTAAAATAGGCATATGGGCACTCAATCTTACCAAAATGAATTTTCCCCCCAAAATTAACAAATTTATACTTTGCATATTGATTGATACTAAGCATGGCCTTTGCTTTCTATATGCAAAAGAAAGGCTGTTTTATATATTTTTTCCTGTCAAAGTATCTCTAAGAAACAATTTACATTGGACAGTGAAGAATCTGAATAGTTATGGCTCCAAGAAGAAATTTTTAAAGGTTTAAATTTTCAAATGAAATCAATTATTCTACCATGACTCTCCCCTAAAAGGATTATCATGTCACTTTCCAAAAATGTATGATAAATTTCATGACATCTCTAGTATTATAATTTTTCAGCTACTTGGAGCATAAAATGGATTAATTTCCCAAAGATTTGCAATTTTTGTTTGGGTTAAGATTAGAGTTATAGGAGAGTTAATAACAATGGATGGAATATTAAGAGGTGCTGATTTAGCAACATTAGTTCAAAACAAAATATATTTAATTTTGTAAAATAGCAAGACTCTAAGAAGAAAGATTTCTTCTATACACATAACGGCATACTGTCCCAAAGGTTACTGTATTCTCATTTGGGGCGAAGGGATATAGATAAAGCTAATAGAGTCAGATCTCTCTCTGTCTCTCTGTTTTTTTTTTCCTCTACCTTTCTCTAGCTCTCTATTTCTAAGTTACTCTCTCTGACTCTGTTTCCGACATTCTATTTCTCTGTATGTCTGTTTGTTTCTGTCTCTATATGTATATACATATGTATATATATATATATACATATATATATCTGTACACTTACATATATATATATATAATATACATTTGCATATCCCTATATATTTCTGTGTATGTGTGTTATGTGTTGTACACACTTGCACACACATACACAGATCAAGGAGTTTTGAGGTAATTTGTTTCTTTATGTTGGAGACCATTCCTATCAAAAATAATTTGTGTCGGAATTATTTGAATAATTTTACTCATATAATTCCTTTTTTGAGAGATATTCTCTATATTCTATATTAGAATATATCTCATAGATATAGTCTAAGAAATCGATGTAACTACTATAACCAGGAGGAAGAGAGAACAAAACATATGAATAATGCCACATGGACATAGAGAAAAAAATTTATATGCAGGAACTTTTGAAGTGTATTTGGCATTTCTTTTGTATAAAATGACTCTTTAGTAATTAATTTTTGTTTCATTTTCTTTATAAATGGAATATTGTTATTCAAGAAAAGGGAAATAAAATGTCTTTTCTCATCTCAATAAAGTGATAGGCACAGTTTTCTAAAGTTAAAAATACTCAATGATAGCAGAGACAGTTCAAATTTTTAAAAAATACAATCCCTTCAATTTGTAAACAAAATTAATATGAAAGTGAATTGAATTTGTCCTACTCTGTATCCATTTAGATAACATGAAAATATAATCAGAGACATCTCATTCAGAGTAATGGGCTAAAATGAGAGAAAAACGCAATTATAGTATTATGAACAAACGTAATTATGGAGGTTTAACATTTGAACTTCCCTTTATCTTTGGAACCAGGCCCTACCTATGCCATATTAATCCTGTAATTACCAACTCTATTCTTTAATGATATATTTGGTATTTAACCTGTTGGAAAGTCATTACCTTAATACTTCAATCTACTAGTTGGTGACAGGGTTAATTACCACTACCTTCTCTGGCTGCAATTCCAAGGCAATGCAGTTAGGGATACTGTTTTTCCTTTAGCTTAGCTGCTTTCTTATAAGGATGTGTGTAGATCCATTTTGTAGTAATTTTCAAAGCTTCTGGTAAGTCCTGTGGCTTCTCCCAAATAAAATCCCTTTTGACTTTTTTCCTTTCCAGTAGTAACAGGATTGGTGCTAACAGGGTAATGTTAATTTTCTAACTTTTGGGAAATACAACAGTCATACAAAGAAAACAGATCTCAAAGAAGCTTTTTTTCCCTAGATATACAAATTGGACATGTCTTGATTATTTCATTTACAAGTGGTATTTCTTAATCAGTTTAAAATGTTTTTACTTCTACTTTAAATTTTATATTTATTAAATATATTTATTTTCAAATATTGTGCTGGCATTCACCAATTTCTGCATTTTTATGTGATTACTTCTTAACAATTTATGTGTTTTTGCACTGAATTTTCATGCTTTTTTCCAATGCCCTCATTCTAAAGCTATTTTGAAATTGTCATTTGTCTTTATGTATCATACATAAATAGCTACTCGAAACACAGACAAAATTAGAAATTATTTAAATTCCTGTAACAGTCTGAAAAATTAGTTAATCTATGCAAAATTTCCTCAATGTCATCATCTGCTTAAAATAATAACATTTTATAGCGACCACAGATCTTGAGCAATTCCTATGTTGCCATTTAAATCCTGGTATCACTATTCACTTTTCCTTGCTTTCAGGATCCCAATGATCTTTAAGTTCCTTGGATAATACATTTCAATAAATATTAATCCAATCCATATTCTTCTAACTTCTATTTTATATTAGAAAGGGATTCAATTTTCACTATACCAGGTTCATGGTATTTTTGGGAAAGGGCCATTGAGTATATTGTAGCATCTATTTCAACCTCCTTCCAGAAAGGCAACAAAAGCAAACAGCTTATAAATGGGCAAAAGAGGAATGTTTGACCTGTATCTGGAGAGACAGCCTTGAACCTTACAGCTTATCAAGCAGGGAAATAACTAATTAAAAATACATATTCAGATTTATCAATGACACAATCTTGCAAAAATAAAATATTTGTGGTATGTCTGGTTTTGTTTTCATGGGAAAAGCTCCTGAAACAATGAGTTTTAGATAATAGGAAAAAAAAGAAAGATTCAATAGTTATGGTGACACTTTAGAGTAGATGACATGAAAGGTTATTTTCAGATGTACATCTATCATTCTATGAACTAACTTTTAAAAAAATAAAGTTAATTGTCCTATCCCCTTTCATATGGAACAACATTTTGTTTTTGTTTATTTATATGAATTTGTTTATATGAAACAACAACAAAAGAGCTAAAGATATCTTTCCATATGTTTTATGTCTTTCACCATGGCTTATGGTCTGTTTGTTGTACAAAGCCTAACCAAACAAAATTCAGAGAGGATCCTCACTACTTAGATTTCAAGGTAATTAGCTTTTCAGATTTTGAACAATCTTTGCTAAGTTATAAAAATCAAAATCTATGTTAGTGGATAGAGTACCATGACAAAGAAATCATAATTCTTCCATACATTGAAAAACAAATTTAAAAATAAGAAATACAAATGAATTTTATTACAAATTAAATTGTCTGACCATAAATGACCACATCAAAATGGAGGCCCTAATGAAAAAAAATATGCCATATTTACAACTGGCAAGTCAATTTGTAATGCTATAGATTTTACACATAAATAAACTGTGTCTCTGAAATGTTAAATGATTCATCCACAGCTAAGTAGCTATTTAAGTTCCAGAGATGGGATTTGAACCATTAATTAAATTGTCTATTATCCTGTCCTGACTCTTACAACATTAAGATTTGTTGTATAATAAGTATGAAAGAGGACAGGATAAACTGTATCATTCATTATTTTTCTCAAATATGATATATTTATTTTTATAAAGAAAAGTATTAATGCTATTCACAGGCATTTTAGCTTATTAATTTGAAATGATATATTTTTTTACTTCCAAGAAGATATAGATTTTAGCAAAATAAAAGAAACTATATATGAAATATTCTTCTAATTTTAAAAGATGAATTTTTATTGCTTTTGTTTTTATTTTATCAATCACTATTGTAGCTATAATCTAGCCACTCAAGGAATAATAACATAAAGAAAATATTGCATAAAAATACACAAACAAAATTTTAATCTCTCTACAAATGAGGTTATTTTATCTGTCAATATTGATTTTTAACAGTAATATGACTCTTGCTCCCAATGTGTCTGTATTATCTCATAAATGAAGAGGCTGATTTTCTCTTCCAAGAAACCACAAATGGAGAAAAAAGGAATTAGAGTATAAATCCCAAAATTTAGTGTTAGTTCTAGCTATACAATTAACCAGCTATGTGACATGCAAGTCATTCTACCTATAGGTTTCATTTTCCTCATTGGTAAAAATAAGAGTATTGGATGGGATTACCTTTAAGTTCTCTTTTATTTTTGATTGATGATTTAGGATACCAAAGAAAATGATCTCATTCATTGAGTAGGATTTGATTAATGTTTGGTTTCAATCTACTCTTCTTGTTCTTCTCTTACCCTTTAAACCACTACTGTTCACTTTCCTTTTTTCTACATCTTCATCTATGTCTTATGCTTTTATTATAGATTTTTTCTTCTTTCTTCCATATACTCTTTCACTTGACAATCTTATTAGATTCTCTGATTTCAATGATTATTTCTAGGTAGGTGATTCTTGGATTCATATCTGTACCCTTAGTTTTTCTTACCAGATCCAATCTTATCTTAACTATTGGGTATTTTAAACTGGATACCCTATAGATATTTCAAATTTGTGCAAAACTGGACTTATCTTTCTTATCAAAACAACTTTTTTTTCCCTTGAACTACCTCATCATATTCTTTTTGATTCTAAGGTAGTAATCTCAAGGTCATT